>NC_140015.1:42012922-42099750 GCF_964263955.1 Coregonus lavaretus | reverse complement strand
ACACACAGGACACACATACACACACACACAGGACACACACAGGACACACACACACACACAGGACACACACACACAGGACACACATACACACACACACAGGACACACACACAGGACACACATACACACACACACAGGACACACACACAGGACACACACATGCAGACATACACACACACACAGGACACACACACAGGACACACACATGCAGACATACACACACACACAGGACACACACACAGGACACACACATGCAGACATACACACACACACAGGACACACACACAGGACACACACATGCAGACATACACACATACTTCTTTCCCTCACTGTACATTGTATTTGATCCCCTGCTGATTTTGTACGTTTGCCCACTGACAAAGACATGATCAGTCTATAATTTTAATGGTAGGTTTATTTGAACAGTGAGAGACAGAATAACAACAACAAAATCCAGAAAAACGCATGTCAAAAATGTTATAAATTGATTTGCATTTTAATGAGGGAAATAAGTATTTGACCCCTCTGCAAAACATGACTTAGTACTTGGTGGCAAAACCCTTGTTGGCAATCACAGATGTCAGACATTTCTTGTAGTTGGCCACCAGGTTTGCACACATCTCAGGAGGGATTTTGTCCCACTCCTCTTTGCAGATCTTTTCCAAGTCATTAGGGTTTCGAGGCTGACATTTGGCAACATAAACATTCAGCTCCCTGCACAGATTTTCTATGTGTGGCTAGGCCACTCCAGGACCTTAATGTGCTTCTTCTTGAGCCACTCCTTTGTTGCCTTGGCCGTGTGTTTTGGGTCATTGTCAAACTGGAATACCCATCCACGACCCATTTTCAATGCCCTGGCTGAGGGAAGGAGGTTCTCACCCAAGATTTGACGGTACATGGCCCCGTCCATCGTCCATTTGATGCGGTGAAGTTGTCCTGTCCCCTTAGCAGAAAACCCCCCAAAGCATAATGTTTACACCTCCATGTTTGACGGTGGGGATGGTGTTCTTGGGGTCATAGGCAGCATTCCTCCTCCTCCAAACACGGCGAGTTGAGTTGATGCCAAAGAGCTCGATTTTGGTCTCATCTGACCACAACACTTTCACCCAGTTCTCCTCTGAATCATTCAGATGTTCATTGGCAAACTTCAAACGGGCCTGTATATGTGCTTTCTTGAGCAGGGGGACCTTGCGGGTGCTGCAGGATTTCAGTCCTTCACGGCGTAGTGTGTTACCAATTGTTTTCTTGGTGACTATGGTCCCAGCTGCCTTGAGATCATTGACAAGATCCTCCCGTGTAGTTCTGGGCTGATTCCTCACCGTTCTCATGATCATTGCAACTCCGCGAGGTGAGATCTTGCATGGAGCCCCAGGCCGAGGGAGATTGACAGTTATTTTGTTTCTTCCATTTGCGAAAAATTGCACAAACTGTTTTCACCTTCTCACCAAACTGCTTGGCGATGGTCTTGTAGCCCATTCCAGCCTTGTGTAGGTCTACAATCTTGTCCCTGACATCCTTGGAGAGCTCTTTGATCTTGGCCATGGTGGAGAGTTTGGAATCTGATTGATTGATTGCTTCTGTGGACAGGTGTCTTTTATACAGGTAACAAACTGAGATTAGGAGCACTCCCTTTAAGAGTGTGCTCCTAATCTCAGCTCGTTACATGTATAAAAGACACCTGGGAGCCAGAAATCTTTCTGATTGAGAGGGGGTCAAATACTTATTTCCCTCATTAAAATGCAAATCAATTTATAACATTTTTGACATGCGTTTTTCTGGATTATTTTATTGTTATTTTGTCTCTCACTGTTCAAATAAACCTACCATTAAAGTTATAGACTGATCATGTCTTTGTCAGTGGGCAAACGTACAAAATCAGCAGGGGATCAAATACTTTTTTCCCTCACTGTATAACCTTATTTTGGCTGTGTGTGTGTGTGTGTGTGTTTCTTTCCCAGGCCTACCGTATCTTTAACACGTGGATGGGCGACCCGTCTAAGAACCTGTTCCTGGCTGAGGTTCTGAACGTGATCCGCAGAGAGAACCTTCTGGAGGAGGTGACCCGCTCTGGGAAAACTCTCCTACAGGGACTCTACCAACTACAGGTACTAGATACAGAGACTCTACCAACTACAGGTACCAGAGACTCTACCAACTACAGGTACTAGATACAGAGACTCTACCAACTACAGGTACCAGAGACTCTACCAACTACAGGTACCAGAGACTCTACCAACTACAGGTACTAGATACAGAGACTCTACCAACTACAGGTACCAGAGACTCTACCAACTACAGGTACTAGATACAGAGACTCTACCAACTACAGGTACCAGAGACTCTACCAACTACAGGTACTAGATACAGAGACTCTACCAACTACAGGTACCAGAGACAGAGACTCTACCAACTACAGGTACCAGAGACTCTACCAACTACAGGTACCAGAGACAGAGACTCTACCAACTACAGGTACCAGAGACAGAGACTCTACCAACTACAGGTACCAGAGACAGAGACTCTACCAACTACAGGTACCAGAGACTACCAACTACAGGTACCAGAGACTCTACCAACTACAGGTACTAGAAACAGAGACTCTACCAACTACAGGTACCAGAGACTCTACCAACTACAGGTACCAGAGACAGAGACTCTACCAACTACAGGTACCAGAGACTCTACCAACTACAGGTACCAGAGACAGAGACTCTACCAACTACAGGTACTAGATACAGAGACTCTACCAACTACAGGTACCAGAGACTCTACCAACTACAGGTACCAGAGACTCTACCAACTACAGGTACTAGATACAGAGACTCTTCCAGCTACAGGTACCAGAGACAGAGACTCTACCAACTACAGGTACCAGAGACAGAGACTCTACCAACTACAGGTACCAGAGACTCTACCAACTACAGGTACTAGAAACAGAGACTCTACCAACTACAGGTACCAGAGACTCTACCAACTACAGGTACTAGATACAGAGACTCTACCAACTACAGGTACCAGAGACTCTACCAACTACAGGTACCAGAGACAGAGACTCTACCAACTACAGGTACTAGATACAGAGACTCTACCAACTACAGGTACTAGATACAGAGACTCTACCAACTACAGGTACCAGAGACTCTACCAACTACAGGTACCAGAGACAGAGACTCTACCAACTACAGGTACCAGAGACAGAGACTCTACCAACTACAGGTACTAGATACAGAGACTCTACCAACTACAGGTACCAGAGACTCTACCAACTACAGGTACCAGAGACTCTACCAACTACAGGTACTAGATACAGAGACTCTACCAACTACAGGTACCAGATACTCTACCAACTACAGGTACCAGAGACTCTACCAACTACAGGTACCAGAGACTCTACCAACTACAGGTACCAGAGACTCTACCAACTACAGGTACCAGAGACTCTACCAACTACAGGTACTAGATACAGAGACTCTACCAACTACAGGTACCAGAGACTCTACCAACTACAGGGACTAGATACAGAGACTCTACCAACTACAGGTACCAGATACTCTACCAACTACAGGTACCAGAGACTCTACCAACTACAGGTACCAGAGACTCTACCAACTACAGGTACCAGATACTCTACCAACTACAGGTACCAGAGACTCTACCAACTACAGGTACCAGAGACTCTACCAACTACAGGTACCAGAGACTCTACCAACTACAGGTACTAGATACAGAGACTCTACCAACTACAGGTACCAGAGACTCTACCAACTACAGGGACTAGATACAGAGACTCTACCAACTACAGGTACCAGAGACAGAGACTCTACCAACTACAGGTACCAGAGACAGAGACTCTACCAACTACAGGTACCAGAGACTCTACCAACTACAGGTACCAGAGACAGAGACTCTACCAACTACAGGTACCAGAGACAGAGACTCTACCAACTACAGGTACCAGAGACTCTACCAACTACAGGTACCAGAGACAGAGACTCTACCAACTACAGGTACCAGAGACTACCAACTACAGGGACTAGATACAGAGACTCTACCAACTACAGGTACCAGAGACTCTACCAACTACAGGTACCAGAGACTCTACCAGCTACAGGTACCAGAGACTGTGTGTGTGTGTGCTAACATCTGTACCTCTCCCCCAGGACCAGTACCCTAACCTGTTGAGCAGTGCTCGGGGACAGGGGACATTCTGTGCCATCGACATCCGTGATGACGCCACACGCAACAGCATCATCCTCAAAGCCCGGGACAAGGGTAAGACACACTACACACACACACACACACACACACACTACACACACACACTACACACACACACACTACACACACACACACACACACACACACACACACACACTCCACGCTGGTGATCTTCTGTGTAACCTCTATCGTCTCTGTCTGTCTGTCTCAGGTGTCCTGCTGGGTGGCTGTGGAGATCGGTCGATCCGGTTCCGTCCTGCTCTGGTGTTTAAGGAGTACCATGTTCACATGTTCCTGAACGTGTTCAACGACGTCCTGGCAGAACACACCTAGAACCGTCCACACCAACACGGGCCAGACCAACTGGGGATGGGGTGGAGGGGAGGGGGAAGCACAACAGTCTTAACCTATAACAAGGGGTTCACACACTAATGCATACACTTAAAGGGATACTACAGGATTCTGGCAGCGAAGCCCTTTATCTCCTTCCCCAAAGTCAGATGAAACAGTTTGAAGGAAGTTGCTAACCAGCGCTAGCGCAATTGCTAACTAGCGTTAGCGCAATGACTGGAAGCATTGGCTCGTGAAACTACCTCTGACTTTCTTCATACTGGACACAGAGACATAAAAACGGTATCCGCGAGTCTATCTGACTCTGGGGAAGTTGATAAAGGGCCTCATTGCCAACATCCCAAAGTATCCCTTTAACACTCACACACCACACTTGAATTTGTCCCATTGCTCATGTGGCAGTCCTAGCATTCCCCATATCACAGTGATGTCTTATTGATAGCCCTGCAAAAGGCACAAGCACAAAACATCTTACTTTGGTAATATCACACAAACCCTCCAACTCCCCAACAGATAAAGGCACAACAATATGTTTTTAGAGCAAACCCACCTGACAGGAGCGGATAGCAGCAAGCTAACCTAAACAAGGTTCTACTGCCGCATGACGACCTTTAACCCCTGACCTTTAAATATGTCCTAGTTTGGGTTCTGTGGGTTCTCTGGGTGTTCTAGGTGTTTTAACAGAACAATAATGTTTCAGCTTGACTTGGATTATCTCAACCCCGAACATTGGCAATTTGTGAAGGAGAATATTATAGAAGATTATGTAGTGTGTGTCTGCATGTTGTTGTACCTAAACTTCCTTTGGATTCAAGGAATTGAGACCTGGGTTCCAGACTCACTATACATTAGGGCTAACAATCTATTTTAAACCCATACTTATTAACACATAACCATACTTATCTACAAATATAAATATGTAAACATTGACATGTCTACATTAAAGGCAGTTTTTTTGCAGTCAGGACTCCTAATAAAAAGATGTATTATATTTGTTGACTTGTTTGGCCTTGAACCCACAGTCGTATTAGAGTTCTGCATCTTGCCATATTCCTCCGGTTTCCTCATGAAACGACTGAACTCATTATTGATGTACAGCACAAGGTATCTACGTTGTTCTGAATGCCTGTTTTTTTTTTTTTTTTTATAGCAGCAGTAACAGGAAGGAGTAGCTTAGGCTCCACCATTAGCACTGTAGAGGCTCTATAATATGGCCATGATGAAGGGGATGAGGATTACAGTGAGGATGATACCTGTCTTGTTAACCAGCCCAGTCAGTATTGTATAGAGAACTGTGTATCGTTGATTTCCTGTTAACCATTAACAATAGTAGAAGCATTGCTATGTTGGTTTACATTGTTCTGTGAGGTTAAAGGTTTATTGCAGATGATCTCTAATTATTGTTGTCTATGAAGCATCCTCTTTATGTATCCTAAAATAAACCAGGATCACATTTTAATTAATTCCTCTGGAGTTTTTGGTGTTCCTTATCACATGGTCCTGTTTGCCCTGTCTACAACAATGGAGAGGGCTGTGTAGGTTTCTGACAGAGAGGTTTTCCACCAAAACACTACATTTAATTAACAGCCCATTCTTCTTTCATAGGATAAAAAAAGCAAACATCTTTAATGTGTTTTAAAACAACAGCTTTATTTGTCTTTATGTGACTCAATCTGAACCAGGAACGTCCCATTCAGTGGAACCGAATTCAAACAGAAGCTAGGTTGTCACATCAACAATTTGACAAAATAAACATTCTACAAAACATCATTATTTACAAACATCAGTCAATAACAACAAGATCCCAGCTTTCCTAATGAAAAGGTTTTACCTGACACAGGGACACTGAGGAGTCTGTCCAAACCCAAAACCCTGGGTAGAGGGGCTCAGTGAATGTGGTGTGGAATGTGTACAGGTGGGTCAGTGTGTCAGAGGAGACTCTGTAGAAGGACAGAGTGCCGGCTGGCCAGTCCAGATACACTCCTACTCTGTTGGAGTGGGGGGATGGAACAGGTATGTTAGTTTCCTTGTTATTGTGCCAGGCAGAGTAACTGTTATTAGAGGTCCATAGAGTCCAAGACATGTTATTGGCTCCCAGCACACAGTCATTACTGTATCCTCTCCTGCTGATTCCTTTATATGCCACTCCTATACGACCCCTCCCACTCCACTCTACCTCCCAGTAACAGCGCCCAGTCAGACCCTCTCTACACAGAATCTGGTCCCAGTAGTTAAATCTCTCTGGGTGATCAGGATACATCTGATCCTCTTTCCCCCCAGTCACCTTCCTGTTCTCCTCAGACAGAGAGAGGTATCTGTATGCTGTGTTTGGGTCCAGTGTGACATCACAGGCATCTGATAGGGAAGACCAATATTAGAAATCATCATCATTCACATCAGAATGTTAATCATCAAGGCCTTTTATGAAGACCGAATGATGTAATGTAATTATTACAATCTTACAGACAAACTGCTTTTTCTAGTCTCTTGTATTTTTGGGATTATAATTTATGTACATTTTACATTTACATTTAGTCATTTACAGTTAGTGAATACATATATATATTTATAAATAAAAAATATATATTTTTGACTTTTTTATATATTTATTTTTCATTATTATTTATTTATTTATTATTTATATATATATTTTAATACATTTTATTTATTTATTTTTAACAAAAAATATTTTTTTTTTTTTTTTTTTTTCATACTGGCCCCCCGTGGGAAACGAACCCACAACCCTGGCGTTGCAAACACCATGCTCTATCAACTGAGCTACATCCCTGCCGGCCATTCCCTCCCCTACCCTGGACGACGCTGGGCCAATTGTGCGCCGCCCATGAGTCTCCCGGTCGCGGCCGGCTGCGACAGAGCCTGGATTCGAACCAGGATCTCTAGTACCGATGCCACATAGGCCGTTGTCAACCAGAAAAGTAGGTTTTTGGCGATAGTTCCTCTTTAATACAGTTATCAGACTGCCATCAATATGTTCTGTTATTGTCTTTTAATCTCAAGTCTGATGATTTTGTGACCAGGGGAGGCTGGTGAGGGGAGGACGGCTCATAATAATGGCTGGAACGGAGCGAATGGAATGGCATCAAACACATGGAAACCATGGAAACCATGTGTTGTGTTTGATGTCTTTGATACCATACCACTTTTCCCGCTCCAGCCGTCCTCCCCAATTTAGGTGTCACCAACCTCCTGTGGTATGACTGGGGAGATGGAGATGGTATTGATCACAATTCACATCCCGGATGATTATCCAGACCTTTTATAAACTGGATTGATACATTGGCTGTGTTTACACAGACACCCTAAGAACCCAAATCTGATTCTCTTTTTTTTACGACTGTCCACACACAGTTTTACATGTGACCCATATCAGATTTGCGCATCCCATAACTGATTTAACTTGCCAATGAACACAATATATAATATCTATGGAATTTTAACAGTAATATGGCTAACCAGAATAAAAAAACCTGGTATGGTTCTTCTTCTTTGAGATTGATCAAGGTTCTAAAAAGAACCATAAAAAGGGTTCTATATAGCACCAAAAAGGGTCATTACATTTAAGTCATTTAGCAGACGCTCTTATCCAGAGCGACTTACAAATTAACCATAGTGGTAGCCTTTTTTTTATATAACCTTTTTTGAATGGTTCTTTATAGAACCTTATGAAAGGGTTCTTTATAGCACCATACAGGTTCATAGCCGCGGGAAGATGTTTTGAGTTGAGGGTGCTGAACGGTGGGGGGAGGGGGAGGGGGAGGGGGGGGTATATTTAGCAGAATATGTTTTAATACCACACAAATGGCCAAATGCAAGCGACTGTGCAACTCGCTATTCAGGTAGGATGCAATTTTGGAACTTAATGTATTAACAAAAATCGTATTTATAATCGTTTGTTTTATCATTATTATAATAATGATATATCATTGTTATTATTATAGTCCTATTTTATGAGTTCCTGATCGTATTTTCCCTGTAAACAATGGCTTGATTTCTTTTGATATTACGTTAATAAAGTTTAGAAACTTTTGTGAAGTTGTGGTGTGGCTATTGGTCTATTATACTGCAGGACTATGATATGAAGGCAGTGGGCACCGGCGCTCCAACTGACTCTGACTGTTCAACAGGACTATGATATGAAGGCAGTGGGCACCGGCGCTCCAACTGACTCTGACTGTTCAACAGGACTATGATATGAAGGCAGTGGGCACCGGCGCTCCAACTGACTCTGACTGTTCAACAGGACTATGATATGAAGGCAGTGGGCACCGGCGCTCCAACTGACTCTGACAGTTCAACAGGACTATGATATGAAGGCAGTGGGCCCCGGCGCTCCAACTGACTCTGACAGTTCAACAGGACTATGATATGAAGGCAGTGGGCCCCGGCGCTCCAACTGACTCTGACTGTTCAACAGGACTATGATATGAAGGCAGTGGGCACCGGCGCTCCAACTGACTCTGACTGTTCAACAGGACTATGATATGAAGGCAGTGGGCACCGGCGCTCCAACTGACTCTGACTGTTCAACAGGACTATGATATGAAGGCAGTGGGCACCGGCGCTCCAACTGACTCTGACTGTTCAACAGGACTATGATATGAAGGCAGTGGGCACCGGCGCTCCAACTGACTCTGACTGTTCAACAGGACTATGATATGAAGGCAGTGGGCACCGGCGCTCCAACTGACTCTGACTGTTCAACAGGACTATGATATGAAGGCAGTGGGCACCGGCGCTCCAACTGACTCTGACAGTTCAACAGGACTATGATATGAAGGCAGTGGGCACCGGCGCTCCAACTGACTCTGACTGTTCAACAGGACTATGATATGAAGGCAGTGGGCACCGGCGCTCCAACTGACTCTGACAGTTCAACAGGACTATGATATGTGATATGAAGGCAGTGGGCCCCGGCGCTCCAACTGACTCTGACTGTTCAACAGGACTATGATATGAAGGCAGTGGGCCCCGGCGCTCCAACTGACTCTGACAGTTCAACAGGACTATGATATGAAGGCAGTGGGCCCCGGCGCTCCAACTGACTCTGACAGTTCAACAGGACTATGATATGTGATATGAAGGCAGTGGGCCCCGGCGCTCCAACTGACTCTGACTGTTCAACAGGACTATGATATGAAGGCAGTGGGCCCCGGCGCTCCAACTGACTCTGACAGTTCAACAGGACTATGATATGTGATATGAAGGCAGTGGGCCCCGGCGCTCCAACTGACTCTGACTGTTCAACAGGACTATGATATGAAGGCAGTGGGCCCCGGCGCTCCAACTGACTCTGACTGTTCAACAGGACTATGATATGAAGGCAGTGGGCACCGGCGCTCCAACTGACTCTGACAGTTCAACAGGACTATGATATGAAGGCAGTGGGCCCCGGCGCTCCAACTGACTCTGACTGTTCAACAGGACTATGATATGAAGGCAGTGGGCACCGGCGCTCCAACTGACTCTGACTGTTCAACAGGACTATGATATGAAGGCAGTGGGCACCGGCGCTCCAACTGACTCTGACTGTTCAACAGGACTATGATATGAAGGCAGTGGGCACCGGCGCTCCAACTGACTCTGACTGTTCAACAGGACTATGATATGAAGGCAGTGGGCACCGGCGCTCCAACTGACTCTGACTGTTCAACAGGACTATGATATGAAGGCAGTGGGCACCGGCGCTCCAACTGACTCTGACTGTTCAACAGGACTATGATATGAAGGCAGTGGGCCCCGGCGCTCCAACTGACTCTGACTGTTCAACAGGACTATGATATGAAGGCAGTGGGCCCCGGCGCTCCAACTGACTCTGACTGTTCAACAGGACTATGATATGAAGGCAGTGGGCCCCGGCGCTCCAACTGACTCTGACTGTTCAACAGGACTATGATATGAAGGCAGTGGGCCCCGGCGCTCCAACTGACTCTGACTGTTCAACAGGACTATGATATGAAGGCAGTGGGCACCGGCGCTCCAACTGACTCTGACTGTTCAACAGGACTATGATATGAAGGCAGTGGGCACCGGCGCTCCAACTGACTCTGACTGTTCAACAGGACTATGATATGAAGGCAGTGGGCCCCGGCGCTCCAACTGACTCTGACTGTTCAACAGGACTATGATATGAAGGCAGTGGGCCCCGGCGCTCCAACTGACTCTGACTGTTCAACAGGACTATGATATGAAGGCAGTGGGCCCCGGCGCTCCAACTGACTCTGACTGTTCAACAGGACTATGATATGAAGGCAGTGGGCCCCGGCGCTCCAACTGACTCTGACTGTTCAACAGGACTATGATATGAAGGCAGTGGGCACCGGCGCTCCAACTGACTCTGACTGTTCAACAGGACTATGATATGAAGGCAGTGGGCACCGGCGCTCCAACTGACTCTGACTGTTCAACAGGACTATGATATGAAGGCAGTGGGCACCGGCGCTCCAACTGACTCTGACAGTTCAACAGGACTATGATATGAAGGCAGTGGGCACCGGCGCTCCAACTGACTCTGACTGTTCAACAGGACTATGATATGAAGGCAGTGGGCACCGGCGCTCCAACTGACTCTGACTGTTCAACAGGACTATGATATGAAGGCAGTGGGCCCCGGCGCTCCAACTGACTCTGACTGTTCAACAGGACTATGATATGAAGGCAGTGGGCACCGGCGCTCCAACTGACTCTGACTGTTCAACAGGACTATGATATGAAGGCAGTGGGCACCGGCGCTCCAACTGACTCTGACTGTTCAACAGGACTATGATATGAAGGCAGTGGGCCCCGGCGCTCCAACTGACTCTGACTGTTCAACAGGACTATGATATGAAGGCAGTGGGCCCCGGCGCTCCAACTGACTCTGACTGTTCAACAGGACTATGATATGAAGGCAGTGGGCCCCGGCGCTCCAACTGACTCTGACTGTTCAACAGGACTATGATATGAAGGCAGTGGGCACCGGCGCTCCAACTGACTCTGACAGTTCAACAGGACTATGATATGAAGGCAGTGGGCACCGGCGCTCCAACTGACTCTGACTGTTCAACAGGACTATGATATGAAGGCAGTGGGCCCCGGCGCTCCAACTGACTCTGACTGTTCAACAGGACTATGATATGAAGGCAGTGGGCCCCGGCGCTCCAACTGACTCTGACTGTTCAACAGGACTATGATATGAAGGCAGTGGGCACCGGCGCTCCAACTGACTCTGACTGTTCAACAGGACTATGATATGAAGGCAGTGGGCACCGGCGCTCCAACTGACTCTGACTGTTCAACAGGACTATGATATGAAGGCAGTGGGCACCGGCGCTCCAACTGACTCTGACTGTTCAACAGGACTATGATATGAAGGCAGTGGGCACCGGCGCTCCAACTGACTCTGACTGTTCAACAGGACTATGATATGAAGGCAGTGGGCACCGGCGCTCCAACTGACTCTGACTGTTCAACAGGACTATGATATGAAGGCAGTGGGCACCGGCGCTCCAACTGACTCTGACTGTTCAACAGGACTATGATATGAAGGCAGTGGGCCCCGGCGCTCCAACTGACTCTGACTGTTCAACAGGACTATGATATGAAGGCAGTGGGCACCGGCGCTCCAACTGACTCTGACTGTTCAACAGGACTATGATATGAAGGCAGTGGGCACCGGCGCTCCAACTGACTCTGACTGTTCAACAGGACTATGATATGAAGGCAGTGGGCACCGGCGCTCCAACTGACTCTGACTGTTCAACAGGACTATGATATGAAGGCAGTGGGCACCGGCGCTCCAACTGACTCTGACTGTTCAACAGGACTATGATATGAAGGCAGTGGGCCCCGGCGCTCCAACTGACTCTGACTGTTCAACAGGACTATGATATGAAGGCAGTGGGCCCCGGCGCTCCAACTGACTCTGACTGTTCAACAGGACTATGATATGAAGGCAGTGGGCCCCGGCGCTCCAACTGACTCTGACTGTTCAACAGGACTATGATATGAAGGCAGTGGGCCCCGGCGCTCCAACTGACTCTGACTGTTCAACAGGACTATGATATGAAGGCAGTGGGCACCGGCGCTCCAACTGACTCTGACTGTTCAACAGGACTATGATATGAAGGCAGTGGGCACCGGCGCTCCAACTGACTCTGACTGTTCAACAGGACTATGATATGAAGGCAGTGGGCACCGGCGCTCCAACTGACTCTGACTGTTCAACAGGACTATGATATGAAGGCAGTGGGCACCGGCGCTCCAACTGACTCTGACTGTTCAACAGGACTATGATATGAAGGCAGTGGGCCCCGGCGCTCCAACTGACTCTGACTGTTCAACAGGACTATGATATGAAGGCAGTGGGCACCGGCGCTCCAACTGACTCTGACTGTTCAACAGGACTATGATATGAAGGCAGTGGGCACCGGCGCTCCAACTGACTCTGACTGTTCAACAGGACTATGATATGAAGGCAGTGGGCACCGGCGCTCCAACTGACTCTGACTGTTCAACAGGACTATGGTATGAAGGCAGTGGGCACCGGCGCTCCAACTGACTCTGACAGTTGAACTTGAGGTGAGGAAGTGTTTTAGGCCTAACAGAGTTACTCCTATAATCTAACAATATAATGCTTATCTTTATATACAAAAATCTGGATAGAAAATGAACGAATTAGCCTCCTTCTGTACGCCTTTATCTGTAGACGCAGCAGCCATCTGACATGAAGAATGTCGGTGTTGTAGCATGCCGCCAGCATATCTCTCTCTCTGGGGCTATACCTAAGCTTCTCTTCCTTTATATTTTTTTATATTCATATCATACAGTGGACTCCTAAACCTATAGGCCTATGCATGCAACGCCCTGATGCATTTAGTGCTCAAATCTCCAACAGCTGAACCGTGAGGTGAACAATTATTGTTTTAGGAAAGTAAAAACCAATAAAACTATTGACTATAACGTTTAGAATATGCTACACATCAATTGAAAACACAAGGAATAGTGTTTTTGTAATTTGCTATAAGCTGTCTTTAAGGGCATGTAAATGTGGCTCATTTGGCCAATATCCCTCATTTACTGACGGCACTGGCTGTGTGGGTGGACGCCCTAATTTATTCATCCAATGGGAGGGGAGATAGTAGACAGTGGGAGGGGGAGCCTATTATCTCCCCTCCCACCATCTACTATCTCCCCTCCCACCGTCTACTATCTCCCCCCTCCCACCGTCTACTATCTCCCCCCCACCGTCTACTATCTCCCCCCCACTGTCTACCAACCCCCCCCACCGTCTACTATCCCCCCCCCCCACTGTCTACCAACCCCCCCCCACCGTCTACTAGCTCCCCCCTCCCACCGTCTACTAGCTCCCCCCTCCCACCGTCTACTATCTCCCCCTCCCACCGTCTACTAGCTCCCCCTCCCACCGTCTACTATCTCCCCCTCCCACTGTCTACTATCTCCCCCCTCCCACCGTCTACTATCTCCCCCTCCCACTGTCTACTATCTCCCCCCTCCCACTGTCTACTAGCTCCCCTCCCACTGTCTACTATCTCCCCCCTCCCACTGTCTACTAGCTCCCCCCTCCCACCGTCTACTAGCTCCCCCCTCCCACCGTCTACTATCTCCCCCTCCCACCGTCTACTAGCTCCCCCTCCCACCGTCTACTATCTCCCCCCTCCCACCGTCTACTATCTCCCCCTCCCACCGTCTACTATCTCCCCCCTCCCACCGTCTACTATCTCCCCCTCCCACTGTCTACTATCTCCCCCCTCCCACTGTCTACTAGCTCCCCTCCCACTGTCTACTATCTCCCCCCTCCCACTGTCTACTAGCTCCCCCCTCCCACCGTCTACTAGCTCCCCCCTCCCACCGTCTACTATCTCCCCCTCCCACCGTCTACTAGCTCCCCCTCCCACCGTCTACTATCTCCCCCCTCCCACCGTCTACTATCTCCCCCTCCCACTGTCTACTATCTCCCCCCTCCCACCGTCTACTATCTCCCCCTCCCACTGTCTACTATCTCCCCCCTCCCACTGTCTACTAGCTCCCCTCCCACTGTCTACTATCTCCCCCCTCCCACTGTCTACTAGCTCCCCCCTCCCACCGTCTACTAGCTCCCCCCTCCCACCGTCTACTATCTCCCCCTCCCACCGTCTACTAGCTCCCCCTCCCACCGTCTACTATCTCCCCCCTCCCACCGTCTACTATCTCCCCCTCCCACTGTCTACTATCTCCCCCTCCCACTGTCTACTATCTCCCCTCCCACTGTCTACTATCTCCCCCCTCCCACTGTTTACTAGCTCCCCTCCCACTGTCTACTAGCTCCCCTCCCTGTCTACTAGCTCCCCTCCCTGTCTACTATCTCCCCTCCCTGTCTACTATCTCCCCTCCCACTGTCTACTAGCTCCCCTCCCTGTCTACTATCTCCCCTCCCACTGTCTACTATCTCCCCTCCCACTGTCTACTAGCTCCCCTCCCACTGTCTACTATCTCCCCTCCCACTGTTTACTAGCTCCCCTCCCACTGTCTACTAGCTCCCCTCCCTGTCTACTATCTCCCCTCCCACTGTCTACTATCTCCCCTCCCACTGTCTACTATCTCCCCCTCCCACTGTCTACTATCTCCCATCCCACTGTCTACTATCTCCCCTCCCACTGTCTACTATCTCCCCTCCCACTGTCTACTATCTCCCCTCCCACTGTCTACTATCTCCCCTCCCACTGTCTACTATCTCCCCCCTCCCACTGTCTACTATCTCCCCCCTCCCACTGTCTAATATCTCCCCTCCCACTGTCTACTATCTCCCCTCCCACTGTCTACTATCTCCCCTCCCACTGTCTACTATCTCCCCTCCCACTGTCTACTATCTCCCCTCCCACTGTCTACTAGCTCCCCTCCCACTGTCTACTATCTCCCCTCCCACTGTCTACTATCTCCCCTCCCTGTCTACTATCTCCCCTCCCTGTCTACTATCTCCCCTCCCTGTCTACTATCTCCCCTCCCACTGTCTACTATCTCCCCTCCCACTGTCTACTAACTCCCCTCCCACTGTCTACTAGCTCCCCTCCCACTGTCTACTAGCTCCCCTCCCACTGTCTACTAGCTCCCCTCCCTGTCTACTATCTCCCCTCCCACTGTCTACTATCTCCCCTCCCACTGTCTACTATCTCCCCTCCCACTGTCTACTAACTCCCCTCCCACTGTCTACTAGCTCCCCTCCCACTGTCTACTAGCTCCCCTCCCACTGTCTACTAGCTCCCCTCCCACTGTCTACTATCTCCCCTCCCTGTCTACTATCTCCCCTCCCACTGTCTACTAGCTCCCCTCCCACTGTCTACTAGCTCCCCATCCCACTGTCTACTATCTCCCCCATCCCACTGTCTACTATCTCCCCCATCCCACTGTCTACTATCTCCCCCATCCCACTGTCTACTATCTCCCCTCCCACTGTCTACTATCTCCCCTCCCACTGTCTACTATCTCCCCTCCCACTGTCTACTATCTCCCCTCCCACTGTCTACTAGCTCCCCTCCCACTGTCTACTAGCTCCCCTCCCACTGTCTACTATCTCCCCTCCCACTGTCTACTATCTCCCCTCCCACTGTTTACTAGCTCCCCTCCCACTGTCTACTAGCTCCCCTCCCTGTCTACTATCTCCCCTCCCACTGTCTACTATCTCCCCTCCCTGTCTACTATCTCCCCTCCCACTGTCTACTAGCTCCCCTCCCACTGTCTACTAGCTCCCCTCCCACTGTCTACTAGCTCCCCTCCCACTGTTTACTAGCTCCCCTCCCACTGTCTACTATCTCCCCTCCCACTGTCTACTATCTCCCCTCCCACTGTTTACTAGCTCCCCTCCCACTGTTTACTAGCTCCCCTCCCACTGTCTACTAGCTCCCCTCCCTGTCTACTATCTCCCCTCCCACTGTCTACTATCTCCCCTCCCACTGTCTACTATCTCCCCTCCCACTGTCTACTAGCTCCCCTCCCACTGTCTACTAGCTCCCACTGTCTACTAGCTCCCCTCCCACTGTCTACTATCTCCCCTCCCACTGTCTACTATCTCCCCTCCCACTGTTTACTAGCTCCCCTCCCACTGTTTACTAGCTCCCCTCCCACTGTCTACTAGCTCCCCTCCCTGTCTACTATCTCCCCTCCCACTGTCTACTAGCTCCCCTCCCTGTCTACTATCTCCCCTCCCACTGTCTACTATCTCCCCTCCCACTGTCTACTAGCTCCCCCCTCCCACTGTCTACTAGCTCCCCCCTCCCACTGTCTACTATCTCCCCTCCCACTGTCTACTATCTCCCCCCTCCCACTGTCTACTATCTCCCCCTCCCACTGTCTACTAGCTCCCCTCCCACTGTCTACTATCTCCCCTCCCACTGTCTACTAGCTCCCCTCCCACTGTTTACTAGCTCCCCTCCCTGTCTACTATCTCCCCTCCCACTGTCTACTAGCTCCCCCCTCCCACTGTCTACTATCTCCCCTCCCACTGTCTACTATCTCCCCCCTCCCACTGTCTACTATCTCCCCCCTCCCACTGTCTACTATCTCCCCTCCCACTGTCTACTATCTCCCCTCCCACTGTCTACTAACTCCCCTCCCACTGTCTACTAGCTCCCCTCCCACTGTCTACTAGCTCCCCTCCCACTGTCTACTAGCTCCCCTCCCACTGTCTACTAGCTCCCCTCCCTGTCTACTATCTCCCCTCCCTGTCTACTATCTCCCCTCCCTGTCTACTATCTCCCCTCCCACTGTCTACTAGCTCCCCTCCCTGTCTACTATCTCCCCTCCCACTGTCTACTATCTCCCCTCCCACTGTCTACTATCTCCCCTCCCACTGTCTACTAGCTCCCCTCCCACTGTCTACTAGCTCCCCTCCCACTGTCTACTATCTCCCCTCCCACTGTCTACTAGCTCCCCTCCCTGTCTACTATCTCCCCTCCCACTGTCTACTATCTCCCCTCCCACTGTCTACTATCTCCCCTCCCACTGTCTACTATCTCCCCTCCCACTGTCTACTATCTCCCCTCCCACTGTCTACTATCTCCCCTCCCACTGTCTACTAGCTCCCCCCTCCCACTGTCTACTATCTCCCCTCCCACTGTCTACTATCTCCCCTCCCACTGTCTACTATCTCCCCTCCCACTGTCTACTATCTCCCCTCCCACTGTCTACTATCTCCCCCCTCCCACTGTCTACTATCTCCCCTCCCACTGTCTACTAGCTCCCCTCCCACTGTCTACTAGCTCCCCTCCCACTGTCTACTATCTCCCCTCCCACTGTCTACTAGCTCCCCTCCCACTGTCTACTAGCTCCCCTCCCACTGTCTACTATCTCCCCTCCCACTGTCTACTATCTCCCCTCCCACTGTCTACTAGCTCCCCTCCCACTATAAATCAGACCGTCCTGAACTAAAATCAATTCAATATCAACTTTGAAGATATATGAAGTATAGGTTATTCTTCCCAGCAGCCAATACTCACATTTTTTCAGCCCTGGTATGATTCTGCACTTTTCACCATTTTCAATGCTGAAGGAGAATCAAATAGACAGTAAAACACAGACACACACATACATACACACACACACACACACACGTAATACACACACACACACACACACACACGTAATAGACACACACAAATAAATACACTACCAGTCAAAAGTTTGGACACACCTACTCATTCAAGGGTTTTTCTTTATTTTTACATAGTAGAATAATAGTGAAGACATCAAAACTATGAAATTACACATATGGAATCATGTAGTAACCAAATTTTTTTTAAATATATTTTATATTTCAGATTCTTCAAATAGCCACCCTCTCAACCAATTTCATGAGGTAGTCACCTGGAATGCATTTTAATTAACAGGTGTGCCTTCTTAAAAGTTAATTTGTGGAATTTCTTTCTTAATGTGTTTGAGCCAATCAGTTGTGTTGTGACAAGGTAGGGGGGGTATACAGAAGATAGCCCTATTTGGTAAAAGACCAAGTCCATATTATAGCAAGAACAGCTCAAATAAGCAAAGAGAAACGACAGTCCATCATTACTTTAAGACATGAAGGTCAGTCAATAAGGAACATTTCAAGAACTTTGAAAGTTTCTTCAAGTGCAGTCGCAAAAACCATCAAGCGCTATGATGAAACTGGCTCTCATGAGGACCGCCACAGGAATGGAAGACCCAGAGTTACCTCTGCTGCAGAGGATAAGTTCATTAGAGTTACCAGCCTCAGAAATTGCAGCCCAAATAAATGCTTCACAGAGTTCAAGTCACAGACACATCTCAACATCAACTGTTCAGAGGGGACTGTGTGAATCAGGCCTTCATGGTCGAATTCCTGGAAAGAAACCACTACTAAAGGACACCAATAAGAAGAAGAGACTTGCTTGGGCCAAGAAACAAGAGCAATGGACATTAGACCGGTGGAAATTTGTCCTTTGGTCTGGAGTCCAAATTTGAGATTTTTGGTTCCAACCGCCGTGTCTTTGTGAGACGCGGTGTGGGTGAACGGATGATCTCCGCATGTGTAGTTCCCACCGTAAAGCATGGAGGAGGAGGTGTTATGGTGCTTTGCTGGTGACACTGTCTGTGATTTATTTAGAATTCAAGGCACACTTAACCAGCATGGCTACCACAGCATTCTGCAGTGATATGCCATCCCATCTGGTTTGGGCTTAGTGGGACTATAATTGGTTTTTTTAACAGGACAATGACCCAACACACCTCCAGGCTGTGTAAGGGCTATTTGACCAAGAAGAAGAGTAATGGAGTGCTGCATCAGATGACCTGGCCTCCACAATCCCCCGACCTCAACCCAATTGAGATGGTTTGGGATGAATCGGACGGCAGACTGAAGGAAAAGTAGCCAACAAGTGCTCAGCACTGGGAATTCCTGTAAGACTGTTGGAAAAGCATTCCAGGTGAACCTGGTTGAGAGAACGCCAAGAGTGTGAAAAGCTGTCATCATGAATAATCTCAAATATAAAATATATTTTGATTTGTTTAACACTTATTTGGTTACTACATGATTCCATATGTGTTATTTCATAGTTTGATGTCTTCACTATTGTTCTACAATGTAGAAAATAGTAAAAAATTAAGAAAAACCCTTGAATGAGTAGATGTGTCCAAACTTTTGACTGATAGTGTATGTACATTACGGACATTCAGATTCTGTGTGACAAAGAAAGCGCTCCAGACTGGTACATGTCCTAACTTAACTGTCCTAACTTAACTGTCCTAACTTAACTGTCCTAACTTAACTGTCCTAACTTAACTGTTATCTTACTGGTTATCAGTTAAATGGACGTTTTGGCCCACAATAAATCATATCATTTTACACAACAAAATGGTCTATGTTACATAACACACATTAGTGATTGACATAAGTTATCAATTTACTCAAGGTTCCCCAGTCTCCAGTGTGGATCTTCCAGTCCAGCAGAGAGCAGTCTGACTCCTGAGTCTCCTGGGTGATTGTAGCTCAGGTCCAGCTCTCTCAGGTGTGAGGGGTTTGACTTCAGAGCTGAGACCAGAGAAGCACAGCCTTCCTCTGTGACTAGACAGCCTGACAGCCTGCAAAGAGTCAAATCATATTAAAACCACACTGCTATTCTTTGGTGGGGAAAATAGTGGCAATATATTTTTCAACATATTCAGATATATCAGTGTCCTGAAACCTGACATATCTATTCATAAATGAATGTATCATTATTAGAAATGACATTATCAAAGTATTGCCTGCAGATAGAAAAATGTACAGTACACATATTTGAGTAGACTGACCAGAGTAGTTTAAAAAGCAGTATCAGTCAAAAGACAGACAGTGAGGTATCAGATTTAGATTGTATTGAGTATACAGTCCACACCATATCTAGTTTGACAGTGAAGCTAACATTTTAAATGTGGCTCTATACTCCAGCATTTTGGATTTGGACAAAATAAAGTATTGAGAAACTTTTGTTATTGACCAAATACTTATTTTCCACCATCATTTGCAAATAAATTCATAAAAAATCCTACAATGTGATTTTCTGGATTTTTTCCCCTCATTTTTTTCTGTCATAGTTGAGGTGTACCTATGATGAAAATTACAGGCCTCTCTCATCTTTTTAAGTGGGAGAGCTTGCACAATTGGTGGCTGACTAAATACTTTTTTCCCCCACTGTAATTAGTTAAATAAAGTCCCCCTGTGTGCAATCTAAGTGTCACATGATCTGTCACATGATCTCAGTATATATACACCTGTTCTAAAAGGCCCCAGAGTCTGCAACACCACTAAGCAACGGGCACCACCAAGCAAGCGGCACCATGAAGACCAAGGAGCTCTCCAAACAGATCAGGGACAAAGTTGTGGAGAAGTACAGATCAGGGTTGGGTTATAAAAAAATATCACCATATTCCATTATTAAAAAATGGAAAGAATATGGCACCACAACAAACCTGCCAAGAGAGGGCTGCCCACAAAAACTCATGGACCAGGCAAGGAGGGCATTAATCAGAGAGGCAACAAAGAGACCAAAGATAACCCTGAAGGAGCTGCAAAGCTTCACAGTAGAGATTGGAGTATCTGTCCATAGGACCACTTTAAGCCGTACACTCCACAGAGCTGGGCTTTACGGAAGAGTGGCCAGAAAAAAGCCATTGCTTAAAGAAAAAAATAAGCAAACACGTTTGGTGTTCGTCGAAAGGCATGTGGGAGACTCCCCAAACATATGGAAGAAGGTACTCTGGTCAGATGAGACAAAAATTGAGCTTTTTGGTCATCAAGGAAAACGTTATGTCTGGCGCAAACCCAACACCTCTCATCACCCCGAGAACGCCATCCTGCTGTGGGGATGTTTTTCATCGGCATGGACTGGGAAACTGGTCAGAATTGAAGGAATGATGGATGGCGCTAAATACAGGGAAATTCTTGAGGGAAACCTGTTTCAGTGTTCCAGAGATTTGAGACTGGGACGGAGGTTCACCTTCCAGCAGGACAATGACCCTAAGCATACTGCTAAAGCAACACTCGAGTGGTTTAAGGGGAAACATTTAAATGTCTTGGAATGGTCTAGTCAAAGCCCAGACCTCATTCCAATTGAGAATCTGTGGTATGACTTAAAGATTGCTGTACACCTGTATTGCTGTATTGTACCAAACACATAGGTTGAGACTGTCCATTATAAAACATGTGGTTCTAATAAACTATCACTTGTTGAACTAATACAGACTACTAACCTCAGTGTCTCCAGTTTACAGTGTGGATTCCCCAGTCCAGCAGAGAGCAGCTCCACTCCTGAATCCTTCAGGTCATTGTCACTCAGGTCCAACTCTCTCAGGTGGGAGGGGTTTAACCTCATTGCTGCTACCAGAGAAGCACAGCCTTCCTCTGTGACCAGACAGCCTGACAGCCTGCATAGAGATTACATTTGAAGGGTTCAAGTGGGGCCTCCTTGATGATCACGCTTCTAACAAGTCCTCTGTAGCTCAATTGGTAGAGAATGGCGCTTGTAACGCCAAGGTAGTGGGTTCCATCCCCGGGACCATCCACACGTAAAAATGTATGCACACATGACTGTAAGTCGCATTGGATAAAAGCGTCTGCTAAATGGCATATTATATTATTAGAAGTCTCATTCCAGTTCACAGAACCTCAAGTTTAAAACCCAACCACAATGTATACTGTATATGGTCAGTCTAATCACATACGGTATGGTGAGTAAAATGAAAGATTACCAGCCGGATTTTAATTGGGTAGCTTGGAAACAGTGAAAGTTAAGTTAAATGGAAACTAAGAAGATTAGGAGAACATTGATCTCTGTAGACATGTGGATTGAAGACAAAACACAAAGATTTACTGACCTCAGAGTCTCCAGTTTACAGTGTGGATTCCCCAGTCCAGCAGAGAGCAGCTTCACGCCTGAATCCTTCAGGTTGTTGTCACTCAGGTCCAACTCTCTCAGGTGGGAGGGGTTGGGATTTGAGGCCAGAAATTCACAGCTTTTCTCTGTGAGGTTACATCCTCTAACTCTACATGAACACCAAAAAGACTAAATGATCAGCATGTCACATAAATATACTATACATATACAAGTTGAAGTTTGGGAACAATGACATTGAATTTCAGCTGACACCAAACACATTAGTTTGATACTGTCCGCTATAAACATATGGTTCTAATGAACTATCACAAGTACAGGAATACTGACCTCAGTGTCTCCAGTTTACAGTGGGGATTCCCCAGTCCAGCAGAGAGCAGCTTCACTCCTGAATCCTGCAGGTTGTTTTCACTCACATCCAGCTCTTTCAGGTTTGAGGAGTTGAGATTTGAAGCAAAAAATTCACAACTTTTCTCTGTGATGTTGCATCTAAGAAGCCTATTTGAAAAGTAAAAAGACGAAATGATCAGCGTGTCGCATAAAGATGCTGTACCATTAGAAGTATGGGACCCATGACATTTCATTTCAAATCAGCTGATACCAAACACATCAGGCTGATATTGTCTACTATAAACATATGGTTCTAATGAACTATCACAAGTACAGGAATACTGACCTCAGTGTCTTCAGTTCATAGTGTGGATTCCCCAGTCCAGCAGAGAGCAGCTTCACTCCTGAATCCTGCAGGTCATTGTCACTCAGGTCCAACTCTCTCAGGTGGGAGGGGTTTAACCTCATTGCTGAGACCAGAGAAGCACAGCCTTCCTCTGTGACCTGACAGCCTGACAGCCTGCAGAGAGATTAGATTTGAAGGGTTCAAGGGAGCCGATTGGATGATCACACTTCTAACAAGTCTCATTCCAACTGACAGAACATCAAGTTTAAAACCCAACCATCATGTCAACTGTATACGGTCAGTTTAATCACATACTGTACTGTATTGTATGGTGAGTTCGATTTTCATTTACAAACAGGATTTTAATTGGTTAGCTTGGGAACAGTGAAAGTTCAGTTTAATGGAAACTAAGAACATCAGGAGAACAGGACCTCTGTAGCTCAGCTGGTAGAGCACGGCGCTTGTAACGCCAAGGTAGTGGGTTCGATCCCCGGGACCACCCAAATGTATGCACGCATGACTGTAAGTCGCTTTGGATAAAAGTGTCTGCTAAATGGCATATTATTAACTCTGAACTTTGGATTAATGACAAAACAATAAGATTTACTGACCTCAGAGTCTCCAGTTTACACTGTGGATTCTCCAGTCCAGCAGAGAGCAGCTTTACTCCTGAATCCTGCAGGTCATTGTTACTCAGGTCCAGCTCTCTCAGGTGTTGTTTAAAGGTTGTGTAAAGAGCTGAGGCCAAGGCTTCACAGCATTTCACAGTGAGGTTACACCCACTAAGCCTTTGAAAAGTAAAACACAATGAACATGAATTTAGACAACTGTGTGTACTGTGTACATGTACAGAACATTTGAGAATCACCAATGAGTAAGTAATATGCTCATGTGTATCTGTGTATTCTGACTGATGATTATATTAAAAACCCATATTTACAGAGCGGTTTTGGAGGCTTTGACCACTGGCAGCAGCCTCAGAAGACCTTCCTCTGATCTGGAGTATTTCTTCAGGTCAAACACATCCAGCTCCTTTTCTGAAGTCAGCAACACAAAGACCAGAGCTGACCACTGTGCAGGTGACAGGTTGGTTTTGGACAGATTTCCTGAATTCAGGTATCTTTGGATCTCCTCCACTAGAGAATTATCATTCAGTTCATTCAGACAGTGGAACAGATTGATGCACCTCTCTGGAGAGGGATTCTTCCTGATCTTCTCCTTGATGTACTTGACTGTTTCCTCATTGTCCTCTAATCTTCTTGTTCTTTCGTTCAGTAGGCCTCGTAAGAGAATCTGATTGGACTCCAGTGAGAGGCCCAGAAGGAAACGGAGGAACAAGTCCAGGTGTCCATTCTTACTCTGTAAGGCCTTGTCCACTGCACGCTTGTGGACTTCAATTGTAGATATTGTCCTGAACTGCGTGAGAAGCCTTCGGGGGGTTGACAGTGTCTTAGACAATAGATTTAGATTTCTGTTGTTGAATGAGAGAAAGACGTATACAGCAGCAAGAAACTCCTGTATGCTGAGATGCACAAAGCAGTACACCTTCTCCTTGGAAATCCTAGTCTCCTGTCTAAAGATCTGTGTGCACACTCCTGAGTACACTGAGGCTTCAGTGACATCAATGCTACACTCTTTCAGGTCTGACTCGTAGAAGATCAGGTTGCCATTTTGAAGCTGTTGAAAAGCCAGCTTACCCATTTTCATGATAATCTTTTTATTCCAGTGTGACGCTGCATTTCCATGATACTTCCTATTCTTCTGTTTGGACTGAAATACAAAGAATTGTGAGTACATCTCAGTCAGGTTCTTGGGTATCTCTCCTGTCTTCTTTCCAGACAACAGGTCTTCAAGAATTGTGGCAGAAATCCAACAGAAGACTGGAATGTGGCACATGATGTGGAGGCTCCTTGACGTCTTTATGTGAGTGATTATTTTGCTGGCCACGTCCTCATCATCACTGAATCTCTTCCTGAAATACTCCTCCTTCTGTGGATCGTTAAACCCTCGTACCTCTGTCACCTGGTCAACACATTCAGGAGGGATCTGATTGGCTGCTGCAGGTCGGGAGGTTATCCAGAGGAGAGCAGAGGGAAGCAGCTTCCTGTGGATGAGGTTTGTCAGCAGCACGTCCACTGAGGTTGACTTTGTTACATCACGGCAACTCTTGTTATTTTCAAAGTCTAGGGGCAGTCGGCACTCATCCAGACCATCAAAGACAAACAGAAATTTGAAATTGTCATTCTTGAAAATTCCTGATTCTTTCACGCCTACAAAAAAATGATCTACAATGCCAACGAAGCTATGCTGTTCCTTTTTCATTAAATTCAGCTCTGGAAAAGGGAGTGGGAAAATGAAATGAATATCTTGATTTGCGTTTCCTCTAGCCCAGTCCAGAATGAACTTCTGCACAGAGACTGTTTTTCCAATGCCAGCGACTCCCTTTGTCAGCACAGTTCTGATACGTTTGCCTCGTCCAGTTGAGGGTTTAAAGATGTCATTGCATTTGATTGATGTCTCTGGTCTTGCTGGTCTCCTGGTTGTTGTCTCAATATGCCTCACCTCATGTCCAGTTATGACCTCTCCTCTTCCACCCTCTGTGATGTAGAGCTCTGTGTAGATCTCATTTAGATGTACTGAATTTCCTGCCTCAGGTATCCCCTCAAATATATTTGTGTAGGCATCTTTCAGGTAAGACTTGAGTTTCCAATGGTATGCAGACCCATCTATATATCCAAACAACAGTTAATTTAGTAAATGTTCATACACATTAAGAAAAGAGGGTTCCTCAAGGGTTCTCTGGGACATACCCCTTCCTCTTTCTCTAAGCAGAGGTTGGTGTTGAGAAAGAAGCTGTTGAGGAAACATCTAATTCTTCTGTTCCAGTTCAGAGTCCCTCTGCAGATCCCTCCAACAACATTTAGACTGGAGATCCTGGTGTTACCCCTACACTTCCTGGTTTTTAAAGACTGTAAAAAATGGTCATGTTTAATCAACATTTTAATATTCACTAAACCTTGGTTCAATGTGGAACCATAATGACGCAAAGAACCCATTGCAGTTCAGAAAAGGGTTCTTCCCTTTTTTTTAGTGATAATAAAAATGTAGGGGCGGTGGCTCATTAGAATATTTTTGTGGCGTGGTTTGCGCACAGCTCTTTTTGTGCAACCGTGAGAGTGTAATTCCAGTTGATCTAATCAGTTGTGTTATGCCATTCCATGTTAAATATGACTATGGCCAGTGACGGTGTCTTGTGAAAACCTCACATTTACAATGAAGTCATTTAGCAGACACTCTCATCCAGAGCGACTTACAGTTAGTGAGGTCATACATTTCCAGACTTATTAGTTTTGTTAGTTTTTTTTGTCACATATGGCCTTGTGTCAACTGACAACGGTTGATTAAGTCGGTGGTTCTCAATGTTCTCCTCAGGGACCCCCAGCTGTTCCAGAGGTACCACACCTGATTTAACCAATTAACACAATAATTACATCTATGGAATTAACCAGATGTAATATGGCTACCCAGAATAAAAAGCCCTGTATGGTTCTTCAAAGGGGTTTACAAAGAACCTTTGAGATTGAGGAAGGTTCTTTATAGTACCGTTCTCCATAAAGGTTCTATAAAAAAAACATAAAAGGGTTTTATAGAGCCCCAAAAAGGGTTCTAACCATAGAAACCTTTATTAATGGTTATTTATAGAATCTTAGGAAAGGGCTCTTTATAGCACCCTAAAGGTTCCATTTGGAACCTTATGAGCATGGTTCTTTATAGAACCTTCAAAAAAAGGTTCTAAATAGCACCAAAAAGGGATCCGCTATGGCCACGAACCAAATAACCCTTATTTGGCACTGTATAGAATCATTCTTTTTTGTGAATGGTTTAGTGAATATTAAAATGTTGATTAAGCATTACCATCTTTTGTAGACTTTAAAACAGGAAGTGTAGGGGCAACACCAGGGTCTTCAGTCTCAATGTTGTTGGAGGGATCTGCAGAGGGACTCTGAACTAGAACAGAGGAAGTAGATGTTTCCTCAGCAGCTTCTTTCTCAACATCAACCTCTGCTAAGAGAAGGGGTATGTATGTACATAGATGGGGTGGGGGGGGGGGGGGTATGTACAGTATGCAACACTAATATTACCATCCTCCCATGTCCTCTCTACCAGCTGTTCTGTTGGATATCAAGTTGGCAAGCATGTGTTCTCTGGCTACTCAACATCAATAAACAATAGAGGAACTATCTACAGTATATTACCTGTTGTTGAGCTAGGAAGTTTCCCTACAGTATATTACCTGTTGTTGAGCTAGGAAGTTTCCCTACAGTATATTACCTGTTGTTGAGCTAGGAAGTTTCCCTACAGTATATTACCTGTTGTTGAGCTAGGAAGTTTCCCTACAGTATATTACCTGTTGTTGAGCTAGGAAGTTTCCCTACTAGGAAGTTTCCCTACAGTATATTACCTGTTGTTGAGCTAGGAAGTTTCCCTGCAGTATATTACCTGTTGTTGAAATAGGAGGTTTCCCTACCGTATATTACCTGTTGTTGAGCCTGGAAGTTTCCCTACAGTATATTACCTGTTGTTGAGCTAGGAAGTTTCCCTACTAGGAAGTTTCCCTACAGTATATTACCTGTTGTTGAGCTAGGAAGTTTCCCTACAGTATATTACCTGTTGTTGAGCTAGGAAGTTTCCCTGCAGTATATTACCTATTGTTGAGCTAGGAGGTTTCCCTGCAGTATATTACCTATTGTTGAGCTAGGAAGTTTCCCTGCAGTATATTACCTGTTGTTGAGCTAGGAAGTTTCCCTGCAGTATATTACCTATTGTTGAGCTAGGAAGTTTCCCTGCAGTATATTACCTATTGTTGAGCTAGGAAGTTTCCCTGCAGTATATTACCTGTTGTTGAGCTAGGAAGTTTCCCTGCAGTATATTACCTGTTGTTGAGCTAGGAGGTTTCCCTACAGTATATTACCTGTTGTTGAGCCTGGAGGTTTCCACTCCTGTGTAGTCTGGTGGTATGGTTGGTTGGTGTCAGGGTAGACCCTTGGTGTTGAGGTGCTTGTGTTCAGGCTGTGTGTGGGTGGTGTGTCTGCTGATACTGCTGCTGACGCTTGGGGCTGATCAGGACCCGTCCCAGACTGCGGACCTAGGCACAGCAACACACATCAGTCTAATGAGGTAGTCATGGAAATACAGAACTAAGTTGTCCTCAAAAGAAGGGGGTGGTGTTAGGGTGATAAAATACATATTCCTCCCAGAAACAGCTTGATAGGACTTTCAACAATAAAACATTTCACATTTATAATGATGAACTTCCTGTGCACAATTTTTTTTACACATCATGCACATATCAATTGTGAATTACCTATTTCATAGTCAGTCTTTAACTTCTCTGCAAGATTGTTGTGGTTAATCCTCCTCAGTATCTCCAGTGAGATCTTCAGTGTGTCCACATAACCGTAGGTCTCTGTCATCTTATCCACTGTGTCCTCTCTGTCAGTTTTCTCTAACTGACTCTTTGAAATGGGATATAAGCCCATCTGAGATATAAATCCGTCATGTTGCTTCAGGTACCATTTAAATGTCTTCAACTCATCATCAGCCAGCTGATTCAGAGTAGCCAGAAGCAGCTCTGGTACAGATGAGGCCATTGTAGATCATCAGACACTACGAAACAAAATAGCAGATAACATGTTGACAAGACCCCCAAAACAAAGTCGTCTAGGGAGATTGAGATCTCTCAAGAGATCTCTCCTGTCTTCAATCACCTGTTAAAATGTTGGGGAGGTTGTTTTTTCAAGTGAGGCAGGTAGTGTATGTGTAAAATAGGGATAAACACCGGGAACCGGGATCCAGTTCTGTAGCATGATGTGAACGCTATGTCTTCTGCTTAATCGTGTTGTCCTAGCGACGTGTCTGCCTGTCTGGTGTCACACTTCAGTCACCATCTTATTAGCTACAACAGATCTCAATCTTAAAATAGATTGTGCACAGAAACAGTTCAACTTTCTGCACTGCTTCCACACCCAAATAAGGAAGAATAAGAGGAACTGTACGTTTTTTTCTTCGAGGGAAAAACACGCGGTGAACAAACACAAGGACCAACACGTGAATTCTCTAACTTCCCTTATTTCCTTGTCTATAAATCAGTGTATTCTGTTTCATTGTCTCAAGATGTACATTTCTTAGATCCAACCAGGGTGGTATTCAATAGGAGGAACCAAACGTCCTACAGGTCACCCTTCAACAGCACACAGCTGTGTTGTCTCAAAATGGATCCCTTTCTTCTTTTATGTACAGCTGAGAAAAAAAACAATTTACAACTGTTAGCAGGAGGAGGTGGAGCCAAGACTTTGCACTAGCACTGATTCAGACTATTGGATACAACAGACCTCTCTGAATCTTAAAATCTATTCTGCAGTTGAACTATCTGCACTGCTTCCACACCTAAATAAAGAACAAGGACAGGAATGTTTTTGTTGTTGTTGCAAACTGTGGAAAAATAAACATGTTATGTAACAACAAGGACCAGCACATTAACTCTACAATTCCCCATTCTTCCTCTTTTCAAACAGGCCAAAGCGGGGAGGGACAGCCTGCACTTGTTTTAGTTTTCCGTTGCAAAATGTTTTTCTATGTAGGCACTAATGTGTATGACCCAGCTCTCACTTAAAGGGCAACTCCATCACTTTTCAACCTCATTTTCACTATCTCCAACACAATACCAGTGTCTACATAAGTGAAAACGTTTTGTAGGAAAAAAATATAAAGTTAAAAAAGTTATATCTGATGACATCTTCAAAAGTTTAAATAGTTGTAAAAAAAAAAAAATCCTTGCAGGTTTAGATTATTATTCATATATATATTATTATTTTATCCTACCCTGTGATGTCAGAGAGAAGCATTTTTTAGGACCTTTCTTCTTATCTTTCTAACCACAGATCATAGAAATGAGCCGTTTTCACATACCGTAAAACTTCAATTAATAGCCCAGGCTTTTATTTGCACTGGACACAACAGGCAGTTATTAGAGACAGGCTTCTATTTGAGCCAGGCATCTATTTCCTTAATGCACACAGCTTTTGCTCATTTGCATAGTTAATTGTTTAATTCCAGCATTCACTTCCAACATTTTAATACATTTCTTGATTTCCGGCACTAATGTGTTATCATTTACACACTGTTTCACGTTTCTTTAGTATGCCTCGAAAAAATACAATAAAAATAATAATCTCCTCTTTGACTGTGTATTTTCGGCAGTTCTTACTTCCGCCACTAGAGGGCCGATTTCTTGGGGTCTGTACTCCCGAAGTTGTTGACTGTTTTTGTGCTTGCCATTTAGCTAGCAGTTGTCAGCTGTTAGCAGCCAATGGCTAGCAGGTTCTTACTGGCGATAAAAATGGATGATTGCCATAATTTTGAGTCATTACTGAATTATTTAATTTAACAAATCAAACATTAAACCTTGTAAACAAGTCATGGTAATTCATGGTAACGTTGTAAACAATTCATTTAGACCGGGCGTTTATTTGAAACAGGCGTTTATTTGCTGAAATGTGTGCCTTTGCCCAGCTATTAAAAGCTACAGTCATTGATTAAAAGGGACAGGTGGCTATTTGAGACTGGGAGTTGAATTGAAGTTTTACGGTATGTAGACAATATGAGGTTGAAAAGTGGTGGAATTGCCCTTTAAAGATACACTGCTGCTCAGCCTGAAAGAGAACAACAGTTATCTGGAAATGGAGCTTTACAACAAGAAACTTTACTTTAGTCCTTCACTGTCTAATAAGTCTCAGAATGAACACTTAAACTAGTTATTTGAATCGGTTTAGCTGATTGACTGTCCACACTGTTTAAAGATGATGAAGGAATATGTTGATTAACTGTCCACACTGTTTAAAGATGATGAAGGAATATGTTGATTAACTGTCCACACTGTTTAAAGATGAAGTAATATGTTGATTAACTGTCCACACTGTTTAAAGATGAAGTAATATGTTGATTAACTGTCCACACTGTTTAAAGATGAAGTAATATATTGATTAACTGTCCACACTGTTTAAATATTAAGTAATATGTTGATTAAATGTTCACACACTGTTTAAAGATGAAGTAATATGTTGATTAAATGTTCACACACTGTTTAAAGATGAAGTAATATGTTGATTAAATGTTCACACACTGTTTAAAGATGAAGTAATATGTTGATTAAATGTTCACACACTGTTTAAAGATGAAGTAATATGTTGATTAAATGTTCACACACTGTTTAAAGATGAAGTAATATGTTGCAAAACTGATCATTGCAACAACAACAAAAATCGAGCACACACGATTTTACCTCTGCACATTTATTGTCAACGTTTCGGTACAATACTTTCTTTTCTAGTCTTGCCCTAAACTGCAAGATGACAATAACTGCAGATAAAACGATTTCTTCTTATTTTTTATGTAATGATCAGTATTGCAACATATTACTTCCTCATCTTTAAATAGTGTGTGGACAGTTCAATGACAATAACCTTGATGACAATAAATGTTCAAAGGTAAAATCGTGTATGTGGGAGTTATAAAAAAAAAATATATATATTATTCTACAATGTCGATTTTGGTGCAGTAACTCCAAGCCCCACTAATGACAATGGCATCGTCTTAACCTTTCCTCATGAATGTCTTCTCATGTCCTACTATAGCCGCCCACCTGTCTTCTCTCACCTGGGGCTTTGAAATATCAATAAATATCGGTGAATAAATATACACTGAACAAAAATATAAACGCAATATGTAAAGTGGTGGTCCCATGTTTCATGAGCTGAAATAAAAGATCCCAGAAATGTTCCATGCACACAAAAAGCTTATTTCTATCAAATCCCTGTTAGTGAGCATTTCTCCTTTGCCAAGATAATCCATCCACCTGACAGGTGTGGCATATCAAGAAGCTGATTAAACAGCATGATCATTACACAGGTTCACCTTGTGCTGGGGACCACAAAAGGCCACTCTAAAATGTGGAGTTTTGTCACACAACACAATGCCACAGATGTCTCAAGTTTTGAGGGAGCGACAACCGAAGAACTTCTGCACAAACTGTCAGAAACCGTATTGGGGAAGCTAAAGCTAATCTGCGTCCTCACCAGGGTCTTGACCTGACTGCAGTTCGCCGTCGTAACCGACTTCAGAGGGCAAATACTCACCTTCAATGGCCACTGGCACACTGGAGAAGTGTGCTCTTCACAGATGAATCCCGGTTTCAACTGTACCGGGCAGAAGGCAGACAGCGTGTATGGCGTCGTTTTACATTTTAGCCATTTAGCAGACGCTCTTATCCAGAGCGACTTACAGGAGCAATTAGAGTTACAGTTGAAGTCGGAAGTTTACATACACCTTAGACAAATACATTTAAACTCAGTTTTTTATCATTCCTGACATTTAATCCTAGCAAAAGATCCCTGTCTTAGGTCAGTTAGGATCACCACTTTATTTTAAGAATGTGAAATGTCAGAATAATAGTAGAGAGAAGGATTTATTTAAGCTTTTATTTCTTTCATCACATTCCCAGTGGGTCAGAAGTTTACATACACTCAATTAGTATTTGGTAGCATTGCCTTTAAATTATTTAACTTGGGTCAAACGTTTCGGGTAGCCTTCCACATGCTTCCCACAATAAGTTGGGTGAATTTTGGCCCATTCCTAATGACAGAGCTGGTGTAACTGAGTCAGGTTTGTAGGCCTCCTTGCTCGCAGACGCTTTTTCAGTTCTGCCCACAAATGTTCTATTAGATTGAGGTCAGGGCTTTGTGATGGCCACTCCAATACCTTGACTTTGTTGTCCTTAAGCCATTTTGCCACAACTTTGGAAGTATGCTTGGGGTCATTGACCATTTGGAAGACCCATTTGCGACCAAGTTTTAACTTCCTGACTGATGTCTTGAGATGTTGCTTCAATATATCCACATAATTTTCCTTCCTTGTGATGCCATCTATTTTGTGAAGTGCACCAGTCCCTCCTGCAGCAAAGCACCCCCACAGCATGAAGCTGCCACCCCAGTGCTTCACGGTTGGGATGGTGTTCTTCGGCTTGCAAGCCTTCCCCTTTTTCCTCCAAACATAACGATGGTCATTATGGCCAAATAGTTATATTTTTGTTTCATCAGACCAGAGGACATTTCTCCAAAAAGTACGATCTTTGTCCCCATGTGCAGTTGCAAACCGTAGTCTGGCTTTTTTATGGCGGTTTTGGAGCAGTGGCTTCTTCCTTGCTGAGCGGCCTTTCAGATTATGTCAATATAGGACTTGTTTCACTGTGGATATAGATACTTTTGTACCTGTTTCCTCCAGCATCTTCACAAGGTCCTTTGCTGTTGTTCTGGGATTGATTTGCACCAAAGTACGTTAATCTCTAGGAGACAGAACGCGTCTCCTTCCTGAGCAGTATGACGGCTGCGTGGTCCCATGGTGTTTATACTTGCGTACTATTGCTTATACAGATGAACGTGGTACCTTCAGGTGTTTGGAAATTACTCCCAAGGATGAACCAGACTTGTGGAGGTCTACAATTTTTTTTCTGAGGTCTTGGCTGATTTCTTTTGATTTTCCCATGATGTCAAGCAAAGAGGCACTGAGTTTGATGTAAGGCCTTGAAATACATCCACAGGTACACCTCCAATTGACTCAAATGATGTCAATTAGCCTATCAGAAGCTTCTAAAGCCATGACATCATTTTCTGGAATTTTCCAAACTGTTTAAAGGCACAGTCAACTTAGTGTATGTAAACTTCTGACCCACTGGAATTGTGATACAGTGAATTATAAGTGAAATAATCTGTCTGTAAACAATTGTTGGAAAAATTACTTGTGTCATGCGCAAAGTAGATGTCCTAACCGACTTGCCAAAACTATAGTTTGTTAACAAGAAATTTGTGGAGTGGTTGAAAAACGAGTTTTAATGACTCCAACCTAAGTGTATGTAAACTTCCGACTTCATCTGTAAGTGCCTTGCTCAATGGCACATCAACAGATTGTTACCCTAGTGGTCTCTGGGATTCGAACCAGTGACCTTTTGATTACTGGCCCATTGCTCTTAACCGCTAGGCTACCTGCCGCCCTGTTGTGTGGGTGAGCGGTTTGCTAATGTCAACGTTGAGAACAGAGTGACCCATGGTGGCGGTGGGGTAATGGGTTAGGCAGGTATAAGCTACGGACAACAAACACAATTGCATTTAATCGATGGCAATTTGAATGGACAGAGATACCGTGACGAGATCCTGAGGCCCATTGTCGTGCCGTTCATCTGCTGCCATCACCTCATATTTTAGCATGATCATGCACGGCCCCATGTCACAAGGAACTGTACACAATTCAGAAGCTGAACATGTCCCAGTTCCATGGCCTGCATACTCACCAGCATGTTTGGGATGCTCTGGATCAACGTGTACGACAGCGTGTTCCAGTTCCCGCCAATATACAGCAACTTCGCACAGCCATTGAAGAGGAGTGGGACAACATTCCACAGGCCACAATGAACAGCCTGATCAACTCTATGCGAAGGAGATGTGTTGCGCTGCGTGAGGCAAATGGTGGTCACACCAGATACTGACTGGTTTTCTGATCCACACCCCTACCTTTTTTTCTTAAGGTATCTGTAACCAACAGATGCATATCTGTATTCCCAGTCATCTGAAATCCATAGATTAGGGCCTAGTGAATTTATTTCAATTGACTGATTTCCTTAAATGAACTGGAACTCGGTAAAATCTTTGAAATTGTTGCATGTTGCATTTAAAATAGAGTTTTCATTACTCTGAAGCATGTCATCACGATAGGGGCGTGCTAGATTTGGACACGATGTAATTATACTGAACAAATCTATAATAACACCAGTTTAACTGATTAACTAATAACACACATAGCTTTGATTAGGTCAATTAACTGAATCAATCAAGTTTAGAATTGAATAATATTTGGCAGACTATATTGGTTCACTTTCTATTCAGAAAATATTTCCATATTTGACTAAACTGAGTCACATGAACAGTATTCCACAAAAATCACAACATTATATGAATCATATTTAGTAATCTCCTCTTCCTCTGTTCTTAGTAATGTATATTATTGAACTTACTTCATTCTCTGTTCTCTTCAAAGCAGCTGCATATTCACTCTGTTTTCTCAGTTAACTTCCTGCATCACAGCATCTCCCGCCTCCATCAGACCGACAGCGTCATTGAGTCATGATTCATTTCCAATGAAATGCTGCATTTGCCTTGCCGCAATGCATTGCAGAGGCAGCTGCAGTGTGTTCTTGTTCTGTGTTGTCCATAGGCTGAATGCATCAGACTGTATGTGTAGACTTGACAGAAATTGTAGCAGAAGGTGAATGTTGAACTTTTGTTGCACACATATCCACTAAAATGTTGGATTGCATGATGAAAAAAAAGTTTGACCGCAGAATTTATTACACAGTATTGATGCAATATCACTGTCGGTCTGATCGAGGTGTCACGCCTAGATCACACCGACAGAGTCATTGCGTTTTGGTACACCAGAAGTACACTCATTTCCATTAGAACACTGCGTTTGTCTTGCTGCGTTTGTCCTGCAGCATCGTGTTGCAGAGGCAGTTGCAGTTCATTTCTGTGTGGTGCATATGTTGGATTCATCGCATCAAAATGTATGTGTAGACGGCTTGACAGAACTGGTAGCAGAAGGTGAATGTTGAACTTTTGTAGCACACATATCCAGATGATGCTGGGTACAATTTTGCACAATGAAGCTGTCGGTGTCATGGAGGCGTCACGTTGAGTTGTAACACCCTGACAGGAAACCACTGGTTAAGTTCCTGCCTGACTAGATGTGCAGACATTGCATAACTTTAGCCATTGGTTGCGTTACAGCATCTTTAACTTTGAAACCCTGAGAAGAAATCACTATGATCAGGAAGTTGAGCTTACAGTATTCAAAGTGACCTTATTAGGAGATGTTAAAGAACAGGCGTATATCAACTCTCCAGTCTCCTCTCTCTAAACAGAAGGAAAGGAAGGTGGAAGGATGAGGGTCCAGCATGGAGGAGAAGGACTGGGAATCAGCTTCCACCTGGGACTTTTACCTCAGAGGAAGGAAAGGTGGAGGACGAGGGTCCAGCATGGAGGAGAAGGACTGGGAATCAGCTTCCACCTGGGACTTTTACCTCAGAGGAAGGAAAGGTGGAGGACGAGGGTCCAGCATGGAGGAGAAGGACTGGGAATCAGCTTCCACCTGGGACTTTTACCTCAGAGGAAGGAAAGGTGGAGGACGAGGGTCCAGCATGGAGGAGAAGGACTGGGAATCAGCTTCCACCTGGGACTTCAAGAAAACATTTGCTTCCTGCATCGCATCATCCCTTTCTTTTTTCAATCACCTCTCAATTAGGTTTGCTCAACTCCTGCATCCTTTCTCCTCTTTTTGATAAAGTTCAAAGTTAATCGAGGAGAGGCGGCGAGGAGCGTGAACGTGGACGAAAATACCCTTGAATGAAATGAGAAGCTCCTTCTCCACTCGCGCGTCATCAAGCGAATTACGTTTACAGGGTTGGATCCCCAAATATATGTGTAAAGTGATAAAAAACAAATTAAGTTAAATGCGCAAGACATTTTATAGATAAAAGTATAAGTAGCATATTGTTTTGTGTCTGCATGCTTTTCTCCTCCTTCCTGTACACGACACGCTGATGTCACACACAGATACGCTGATGTCATGCACAGATACACGCGTAAGAAATTTTAACTGTTTTTCTCACAATTCCTGACATTTAATCTTAGTAAAAATGCCCTGTCTTAGGTCAGTTAGGATCACCACTTTATTTTAAGAATGTGAAATGTCAGAATAATAGTAGAGAGAATGATTTATTTCAGCTTTTATATCTTTCATCACATTCCCAGTGGGTCAGAAGTTTACATACACTCAATTAGTATTTGGTAGCATTGCCTTTAAATTGTTTAACTTGGGTCACGACACGCTGATGTCACGCGCGGCAGTAAGAAAGCCATATCCATCTGCGACCATTCAACACAGCATAGATTTACATTTGTATTACTTCTAAGCAAAATAATTTTTTGGGGGTTCTCATACGCTTACAATTATGTTTTGATTCTTGCTTGAACAGTCGCTAAGATTATATTTGGTTGTGATCTTTGCAAAATAACTATTTTGGATGCAGCAGTTGTTAACTAGAACGCTAACGCTCATTGATACAGCCTGTAGCAAAAGCAAGCCAAAGAGCCATTTTACTGGTTGAAGTTGAAGTGTTTAAGTATAATGCAGTTGATTTGTGATGATGACACAAACTTTATATTAAGCAGGACATTCATATGAGCCTTAAAATCCCATTATAATCCGAAAGTAGTGTGAATGCACTCATAAGCAACATGTAAATAGAGGCTTTTTTGCTGGCGTTCTATAAGAACTCCCCAGTGTTCCTGGCGTTCTATAAGAACTCCCCAGTGTTCCTGGCGTTCTATAAGAACTCCCCAGTGTTCCTGGCGTTCTATAAGAACTCCCCAGTGTTCCTGGCGTTCTATAAGAACTCCCCAGTGTTCCTGGCGTTCTATAAGAACTCCCCAGTGTTCCTGGCGTTCTATAAGAACTCCCCAGTGTTCCTGGCGTTCTATAAGAACTCCCCAGTGTTCCTGGCGTTCTATAAGAACTCCCCAGTGTTCCTGGCGTTCTATAAGAACTCCCCAGTGTTCCTGGCGTTCTATAAGAACTCCCCAGTGTTCCTGGCGTTCTATAAGAACTCCCCCTTGTTCTGCCACCAACTTTGTAAACACAGAAAGGGGTACAACAGAGCTTCAAAGGGGGTGTGGCAGATATCAAAATAATTCTGCGGTAGGATCAGGGAGGAAGAGAAGCGAGAGGGGAAACTCAGCCCCAAATCTGTGACGAATTTTGTCAACAACAAAATGTAATGGCTTATTTGCTACATGAGGCTTATTTGATAGAATAGAAGTTACATTACATTATCTGGCAACAGTTCTGTTGGACATTCCTGCAGTCAGTATGCAAATTGCATGCTCCCTCAAAACTTGAGACATCTGTGGCATTGTGTTGTGTGACAAAACTGCACATTTTAAAGTGGCCTTTTATTGTCCCCCGCACAAGGTGTACCTGTGTAATGATCATGCTGTTTAATCAGCTTCTTGATATGCCACACCTGTCAGGTGGATGGATTACCTTGGCAAAATGAGAAATGCTCACTAACAGGGATGTAAACAAATCTGTGCAAAACATTTGAGAGAAAAAAGCTTTTTATGTGTATGGAACATTTCTGGGATGTTTTATTTCAGCTCGGTTCCTATGCCTTTTTCATGTGGGCCAATTTATCAGTGAATTCTGAAGATATCTGTATTCCCAGTCATGTGAAATCCATAGATTAGGGCCTAATGAATTTATTTCAATTGAATGATTTCCATATATGAACTGTAACTCAGTAAAATCTCTGAAATTGTTGCATGTTGCGTTTATATTTTTGTTCAGTGTAATTGTCTCGTTCTGCAGGGTCAGTGTTTGAGGTGCTGGCCCATCACTTCTCCTCCTGCGGTCGCTGGGCCAACCCCAGGGACAACCCCCGTCTGGAGCAGCAGCTCTACGTGAGCAGGGCTCTGCTGCTGAGTGATGCAGAGATACAGGAGCTACGCTCAGGGAACGCCCCCAACACTACAGCAACGTATTGTCACACCATCAGAGCTGTTCACACTACTTTCTGACCTGTCTGCCTCCGGGTTGTGTTCATTTGAGAAATGAAAAACATTTTTCCCCCAGGAAAATGACAATGAGCGTTTTGTTATGGGAAGTGTTATGTAGTCCCGCTCTACGTCCCTGTCAGAAGACATGGTATAGTAGTAGTGATGTATTAACTAGGCTCTACGTCCCTGTCAGAAGACATGGTATAGTAGTGATGTATTAACTAGGCTCTGTGTCCCTGTCAGAAGACATGGTATAGTAGTGATGTATTAACTAGGCTCTGTGTCCCTGTCAGAAGACATGGTATAGTAGTGATGTATTAACTAGGCTCTATGTCCCTGTCAGAAGACATGGTATAGTAGTGATGTATTAACTAGGCTCTGTGTCCCTGTCAGAAGACATGGTATAGTAGTAGTGATGTATTAACTAGGCTCTGTGTCCCTGTCAGAAGACATGGTATAGTAGTAGTGATGTATTAACTAGGCTCTGTGTCCCTGTCAGAAGACATGGTATAGTAGTGATGTATTAACTAGGCTCTGTGTCCCTGTCAGAAGACATGGTATAGTAGTGATGTATTAACTAGGCTCTATGTCCCTGTCAGAAGACATGGTATAGTAGTGATGTATTAACTAGGCTCTGTGTCCCTGTCAGAAGACATGGTATAGTAGTAGTGATGTATTAACTAGGCTCTGTGTCCCTGTCAGAAGACATGGTATAGTAGTGATGTATTAACTAGGCTCTATGACCCTGTCAGAAGACATGGTATAGTAGTAGTGATGTATTAACTAGGCTCTGTGTCCCTGTCAGAAGACATGGTATAGTAGTGATGTATTAACTAGGCTCTGTGTCCCTGTCAGAAGACATGGTATAGTAGTGATGTATTAACTAGGCTCTGTGTCCCTGTCAGAAGACATGGTATAGTAGTGATGTATTAACTAGGCTCTACGTCCCTGTCAGAAGACATGGTATAGTAGTGATGTATTAACTAGGCTCTACGTCCCTGTCAGAAGACATGGTATAGTAGTGATGTATTAGCTAGGCTCTGTGTCCCTGTCAGAAGACATGGTATAGTAGTGATGTATTAACTAGGCTCTACGTCCCTGTCAGAAGACATGGTATAGTAGTGATGTATTAACTAGGCTCTACGTCCCTGTCAGAAGACATGGTATAGTAGTGATGTATTAACTACATTTTACATTTACGTCATTTAGCAGACGCTCTTATCCAGAGCGACTTACATGAGCAATTAGGGTTAAGTGCCTTGCTCAAGGGCACATCGACAGATTTTTCACCTAGTCGGCTCGGGGATTAGAACCAGCGACCTTTCGGTTACTGGCACAACGCTCTTAACCACTAAGCTACCTGCCGCCCTGACACAAATAATGACTACTAAATGTTATATGAAATATCAAAGGCCTCTCTCATCTTTTTAAGTGGAAGAACTTGCACAATTGGTGGCTGACTAAATACTTTTTTCCCCAACTGTATCTGATGCTGTCTGGTCAAAAATAGTATGATATTGTTGCCGCCCATAGCATTGAATGCAAGGGAAGTCAGCGAGCATTCGCCCTCCCTTGATAAACAAAAATGATATCATTATTTAATAGCCAATCAGCGTTAAGCTGAACTGTGTGACTGGTCCTGGTGCACCAAAAAAATAAGTGTCAAGGGATTTTGGCTTCACACCAATCACAACGCATCAAAAGCCTAACGTCACTGACAGAAAGAATAACTTGAATTGTTGCATCTCATTGTGTTGTTGTCCTCCGGTGGCTAGCTAGATAGCTAAAATTGTCCCTTTCCTAAACTAGCCATGTACGGAGATGGGGATTTGGACGTTTGTTTTACGTAATTCTCCGTACTGGCCAATCATTATAACTGCGATTCTGATCCCACCATAAATTCATACATTGTGCTCCTGGCCTGAGAGGATGGAAGTTCAATATGTAGATAGATGTAGTAGGGAGCAAGCATTTTAGCCAGGTAGCCTAGGACAACAAAAACTAAAAGTATGTACTGTATGCCAGAGTGAAAGTCTGTTTAGACAACATATATGAGAGGAGGTGGCGTTGGCCTTTATCTACAAGTAGGGTGAGTCAACATGTTTTTTCTACTTAGGCACACAGAAATCAGACCCATGGCCAGCCACATCCTATTTAGCTTACGTTGATTGGACTAAATTGTTTTTAGGATCTTTTAGTTTTCACTGCATGAGACTAAGCATAGGTGATTTGATGATGTTGAAATGTTGAAGTTGAAATGGTGCTGGAATAGTGGAGGCAGCTCCTGTTTTCTTAGCGACCATCAGTAACCCAATAGTTGTTTAGTAGTCTGAACATGTCTGAAAACATTAACTTGCTTGACCATGCTGTAGGTCATGTAACTGTTTGTTACATGCAATATGCTTTGTGGACTTTACCGGATAGAGGTTGCTCTCCGGTTTTGTGATGAAACAAAATGTGTGGTTGAATTTATTCTGCCACTGTGTCTTCTTATTGTCTCGGCCTTTAGGCCTACAGTGCATTCTGAAAGTATTCAGACCCCTTGACTTTTTCCACATTGTTACGTTACTGCTTTACTCATCAATCTACACACAATAACCCAAAATGACAAAGCAAAAACGTTTTTTTTTTTTAATGTTTGCAAATTTATTAAAAATAAAAAACTGAAATACCTTATTTACATAAGTATTCAGACCCTTTGCTATGAGACTTGAAATTGAAACCCACTAACAACAGTTAGCAGGTGGAGCCAAAACGTCCCCTACTGATTGTCTTTCAGGTGATAAGACGACACACAACAACAACATGTTGAGAATTACATATTTATTTATATTGCTCATCTAGAAATAAAATCCAGGCAAAATAAATGAATCTGATCAGCCGTTGTTTTACTCAACAGTCACACTGACATGTAGGCCGAGATTCAATCTGATCAGCCGTTGTCGACGATGTGGCTTTTAAAGGCAATGTTACCATGTCCGCGGAGATTGCATTAACGCTGCAGATGCTTGAAATGTCACATTGTCGACAGGCGCTATGGAATTTAATCCAATTGAACACCAGATCTCAGTGATATTAGTTCAAACCATTAATAAAAACTAGAGAACCATATATTGTTGCAGTAATACAGATTTATTTGATAAACCTTCCTGTCTAATAATACGTCTTCCCATTCAAATACCAACCTTTCCATTTCCTCCCACAACAAGCATGAAGCCATATGTCCCTTCAAAAAAAAAAAAGGGACAAAAACCACAACTTTTCTCCCTGTTGACATTTCTCCCCTCTAGTGACCTCCAGGATTCAGGAGGAGCTGAGCAGCGCCCCACCCCAGGTCTCGTGCTTCGATCCTGGGTTGAGGTGGGTGATGGTGACATCCACCGCCTGGATCTTCTGGTACTTGGGAGGGATGGAGCACACCTTATAGCTCACCTCATCTCCTTCCATTGGCACGTATTCCCCCTCGATACTGTAGAGGGGAGGGAGGGGAGAGATGAATGATAAACCGTACTCATCTCCTTCCATTGGTACCTATTCCCCCTTGATACTGTAGAGGGAGGAGGGGAGAGAGTGAGATACTGTAGAGGGAGGAGGGGTGAGTGAGTGAGATACTGTAGAGGGAGGAGGGGTGAGTGAGATGCTGTAGAGGGAGGAGGGGTGAGTGAGTGAGAGATGCTGTAGAGGGAGGAGGGGTGAGTGAGTGAGAGATGCTGTAGAGGGAGGAGGGGTGAGTGAGATGCTGTAGAGGGAGGAGGGGTGAGTGAGTGAGAGATGCTGTAGAGGGAGGAGGGGTGAGTGAGTGAGAGATACTGTAGAGGGAGGAGGGGTGAGTGAGTGAGAGATGCTGTAGAGGGAGGAGGGGTGAGTGAGTGAGAGATGCTGTAGAGGGAGGAGGGGTGAGTGAGTGAGAGATGCTGTAGATGGAGGAGGGGTGAGTGAGTGAGAGATACTGTAGAGGGAGGAGGGGTGAGTGAGAGAGAGATACTGTAGAGGGAGGAGGGGTGAGTGAGATACTGTAGAGGGAGGAGGGGTGAGTGAGATACTGTAGAGGGAGGAGGGGAGAGTGAGAGATACTGTAGAGGGAGGAGGGGTGAGAGAGATACTGTAGAGGGAGGAGGGGAGAGAGAGATACTGTAGAGGGAGGAGGGGTGAGTGAGATGCTGTAGAGGGAGGAGGGGTGAGTGAGAGAGAGATGCTGTAGAGGGAGGAGGGGTGAGTGAGATGCTGTAGAGGGAGGAGGGGTGAGTGAGATGCTGTAGAGGGAGGAGGGGTGAGTGAGAGAGAGATGCTGTAGAGGGAGGAGGGGTGAGTGAGAGAGAGATACTGTAGAGGGAGGAGGGGTGAGAGAGAGAGATACTGTAGAGGGAGGAGGGGTGAGAGAGAGAGATACTGTAGAGGGAGGAGGGGTGAGAGAGATGCTGTAGAGGGAGGAGGGGTGAGTGAGAGAGAGATGCTGTAGAGGGAGGAGGGGTGAGTGAGAGAGAGATACTGTAGAGGGAGGAGGGGTGAGTGAGATACTGTAGAGGGAGGAGGGGTGAGTGAGATGCTGTAGAGGGAGGAGGGGTGAGTGAGATACTGTAGAGGGAGGAGGGGTGAGTGAGAGAGATATGCTGTAGAGGGAGGAGGGGTGAGTGAGAGAGAGATACTGTAGAGGGAGGAGGGGTGAGTGAGATACTGTAGAGGGAGGAGGGGTGAGAGAGAGAGATACTGTAGAGGGAGGAGGGGTGAGAGAGAGAGATACTGTAGAGGGAGGAGGGGTGAGAGAGAGAGATACTGTACAGGGAGGAGGAGTGAGAGAGAGAGATACTGTACAGGGAGGAGGAGTGAGAGAGAGAGATACTGTAGAGGGAGGAGGAGTGAGTGAGAGAGTGATACTGTAGAGGGAGGAGGAGTGAGAGAGATGCTGTAGAGGGAGGAGGAGTGAGTGAGAGAGAGATACTGTAGAGGGAGGAGGAGTGAGAGAGAGAGATACTGTAGAGGGAGGAGGGGTGAGAGAGAGAGATACTGTAGAGGGAGGAGGGGTGAGAGAGAGAGATACTGTACAGGGAGGAGGAGTGAGAGAGAGAGATACTGTAGAGGGAGGAGGAGTGAGAGAGAGAGATACTGTAGAGGGAGGAGGGGTGAGAGAGAGAGATACTGTACAGGGAGGAGGAGTGAGAGAGAGAGATACTGTAGAGGGAGGAGGGGTGAGTGAGATACTGTAGAGTGAGGAGGGGTGAGTGAACAAGTAAATAACCATCTCCCACCCTCACTTCGTCCAATCAGATCACGTCTCTCTGTTCCTACTCCCCGCCTACAAGCAGCAATTCAAGAGGGAGCCTCCAACACAGGGAATAGTGAGGCGCTGGACAGAGGAGGCAGACTCAATGCTGCAGGGCTGTTTTCAGAATACTGATTGCAATATGTTTAAATACTCATCCACCCAGGACTCATCCATCGACATTGAGCAATATACATCAACAGTCACAGGCTTCATTAGGAAATGTGTTGATGTTGTACCCCACAATAACAATCCGGACAAACCCCAACCAAAAACCCTGGATGAGAAATTCGTAACATGCTGAGAGCCCGTACCGCAGCATTCAATGTCAGCAGAACGAGCGCCGATGACCTACCCCAATGTGGCGCGTACAAGGCCAGCAGGTACGAGCTGTACAAGGCCAGCAGGTACGAGCTGTACAAGGCCAACAGGTACGAGCTGTACAAGGCCAACAGGTACGAGCTGTACAAGGCCAGCAGGTACGAGCTGTACAAGGCCAACAGGTACGAGCTGTACAAGGCCAGCAGGTACGAGCTGTACAAGGCCAACAGGTACGAGCTGTACAAGGCCAGCAGGTACGAGCTGTACAAGGCCAACAGGTACGAGCTGTACAAGGCCAGCAGGTACGAGCTGTACAAGGCCAGCAGGTACGAGCTGTACAAGGCCAACAGGTACGAGCTGTACAAGGCCAGCAGGTATGAGCTCCGCAAATCCATTACGGAAAAAAAATAAAATACAGACTCAAACTTGAATCAATCACTGGTGACCCATGTGGCAAGGACTACAGGCCATCACGGACTACAGGCCATCACGGACCACAGGCCATCACGGACCACAGGCCATCACGGACCACAGGCCATCACGGACCACAGGCCATCACAGACCACAGGCCATCACGGACCACAAAGGCAAATCCAGCTGCGTGGTGCCCCACCGAAGCCTCCCTCCCAGACGAGCTTAACATATTCTATGTTCGCGTCGAGGCAAACAACACTGAGCCATCCAGGAGAGCTCTCGCTGAGCAGGACGACCAGGTGTTTTCGCTCTCAGAGGCTGACGTGAGAAAGACCCAGATGTCATCCCTGGCAGCGTCCTCAAAGTGTGCGCTGACCAGCTGGCGGGCGTCTTCTCTGACATCTTCAACCTGTCCCAGGCTGTAGTCCCCACTTGTTTCAAGGAGACCACCATCGTCCCAGTGCCCAGGAAAACCAAGGTGCCACTCTTGTCAAGAGGGCGCAACAGCGCCTCTACTTCCTAAAGCGGCTGAAGAAATTCGACATGCCACTCCAGGTCCTCTCCAAATGCTAAAGCTGCACCATCGAGAGCATCCTGACCAGCTGCATCACGGCCTGGTAAGGGAATTGCTCCGCTCACGACCGCAAGGCCCTCCAGTGGGTGGTGAAGACGGCCCAGGACATCACTGGGACCGTGCTCCCACCCATCCAGGACATCACTGGGACCGTGCTCCCACCCATCCAGGACATCACTGGGACCGTGCTCCCACCCATCCAGGACATCCCTGGGACCGTGCTCCCACCCATCCAGGACATCCCTGGGACCGTGCTCCCACCCATCCAGGACATCACTGGGACCGTGCTCCCACCCATCCAGGACATCACTGGGACCGTGCTCCCACCCATCCAGGACATCACTGGGACCGTGCTCCCACCCTTAAAGGACATCGAAATGAAACGGTGCCTGATGAAGTCCCGCAGCATCATCAAGGACCCCACACACACTGATTGTTCACTCCCTTACCGTCGGGCAGACTGTATCGGTGCATCGGGTCTCGGACCAACATGCTCAGAGACAGTTTCTATCCATCAAACTGCTGAACACTTCAACTGGAATAAATAATCATAATAATCACCACCTGCACTGAATCTCTGTACCTTAGCACACACTCACACCCAACGACTGCTGCTACTAGACTTTTATTTTTAATTGCTAAACACTAGGGCTAGGAATTGCCAGGGACCTCACTATACGATATTATCACGATACCTAGGTGCCGATTTGTTATGTATTGTGATTCTCATGATTCTAAACTCAGCAAAAAAAGAAACGTCCCTTTTTCAGGACCCTGTCTTTCAAAGATAATTCGTAAAAACCCAAATAACTTCACAGATCTTCATTGTAAAGGGTTTAAACACTGTGTCCCATGCTTGTTCAATTAAACATAAACAATTAATGAACATTCACCTGTGGAACGGTCGTTAAGACACTAACAGCTTACAGACGGTAGGCAATTAAGGTCACAGTTATGAAAACTTAGGACACTAAAGAGGCCTTTCTATTGACTCTGAAAAACACCAAAAGAAAGATGCCCAGGTTCCCTGCTCATCTGCGTGAACGTGCCTTAGGCATGCTGCAAGGAGGCGTGAGGACTGCAGATGTGGCCAGGGCAATAAATTGCAATGTCCGTACTGTGAGACGCCTAAGACAGCGCTACGGGGAGACAGGACGGACAGCTGATCGTCCTCGCAGTGGCAGACCACGTGTAACAACACCTGCACAGGATCGGTACATCCGAACATCACACCTACAGGACAGGTACAGGATGGCAACAACAACTGCCCGAGTTACACCAGGAACGCACAATCCCTCCATCAGTGCTCAGACTGTCCGCAATAGGCTGAGAGAGGCTGGACTGAGGTCTTGTAGGCCTGTTGTAAGGCAGATCCTCACCAGACATCACCGACAACAACGTCGCCTATGGGCACAAACCCACCGTCGCTGGACCAGACAGGACTGGCAAAAAGTGCTCTTCACTGACGAGTCGCGGTTTTCTCTCACCAGGGATGATGCCGGATTTGCGTTTATCGTCAAAGGAATGAGCGTTACACCGAGGCCTGTACTCTGGAGCGTGATTGATTTGGAGGTGGAGTGTCCGTCATGGTCTGGGGCGGTGTGTCACAGCATCATCGGACTGAGCTTGTTGTCATTGCAGGCAATCTCAACGCTGTGCGTTACAGGGAAGACATCCTCCTCCCTCATGTGGTACCCTTCCTGCAGGCTCATCCTGACATGACCCTCCAGCATGACAATGCCACCAGCCATACTGCTCGTTCTGTACGTGATTTCCTGCAAGACAGGATTGTCAGTGTTCTGCCATGGCCAGCGAAGAGCCCGGATCTCAATCCATTGAGCACGTCTGGGACCTGTTGGATCGGAGGGTGAGGGCTAGGGCCATTCCCCCCAGAAATGTCCGGGAACTTGCAGGTGCCTTGGTGGAAGAGTGGGGTAACATCTCACAGCAAGAACTGGCAAATCTGGTGCAGTCCATGAGGAGGAGATGCACTGCAGTACTTAACGCAGCTGGTGGCCACACCAGATACTGACTGTTACTTTTGATTTTGACCCCCCCCCCCCCCTTTGTTCAGGGACACATTATTCAATTTCTGTTAGTCACATGTCTGTGGAACTTGTTCAGTTTATGTCTCAGTTGTTGAATCTTGTTATGTTCATACAAATATGTACACATGTTAAGTTTGCTGAAAATAAACGCAGTTGACAGTGAGAGGACATTTCTTTTTTTGCTGAGTTTATATTTATTGCGATTCAATACTGTGATTGTTTTACCATTCGATGATCCAAACATATTGCTCACTATGTCTGCTGCAGAGAGACAAGAGAGAGCTTTAGAAAATTAGTCATGGACATAAGTGTTGAAAACATGTTGGCTCACTATTTAAAAAGAAATGGAAAACAAGCTATAGGATAAAAAATACTGGCGTGTTGGCGCAGGTAAAGACGATTAGCGCTAATGAACGATACCTAGCGATTTTTTTAATCGATACTTGGAGTGAAAGTATCAACATAATATCATCCAAAATAATATTGCGATTTGAAACTGTATCGATTTTTCCCGTCATCACTACTAAATACTACACAATTTAAACACTTGCTCTCGTGTCCAGCCCGACACGTGTCAATATTGGAATATAAATTGCTGCGTCTCCTGTATTTATACTGATGCTAAATGTTTTATTCTATTATACGGAGACATTTACATTTTTAATTCTAATGTTGTGTTATTTCTTATTGTTGTTGCATTATCAAGAGGGAACCTGCAAGTAAGAATTTAGTTGGACGGTGTATACCATGTGACTCCTGTACATACGACTACTACAACTTGAAACATGAGTGTTCTCCATCTACAGTACCGTGACCTCAACATCCATCCCACCTTTTACCAGTCTTCTGACCTCAACATCCATCCCACCTTTTACCAGTCTTCTGACCTCAACATCCATCCCACCTTTTACCAGTCTTCTGACCTCAACATCCATCCCACCTTTTACCAGTCTTCTGACCTCAACATCCATCCCACCTTTTACCAGAGTTCTGACCTCAACATCCATCCCACCTTTTACCAGTCTTCTGACCTCAACATCCATCCCACCTTTTACCAGTCTTCTGACCTCAACATCCATCCCACCTTTTACCAGTCTTCTGACCTCAACATCCATCCCACCTTTTACCAGTCTTCTGACCTCAACATCCATCCCACCTTTTACCAGTCTTCTGACCTCAACATCCATCCCACCTTTTACCAGTCTTCTGACCTCAACATCCATCCCACCTTTTACCAGTCTTCTGACCTCAACATCCATCCCACCTTTTACCAGTCTTCTGACCTCAACATCCATCCCACCTTTTACCAGTCTTCTGACCTCAACATCCATCCCACCTTTTACCAGTCTTCTGACCTCAACCACCAGGCTTCCCTTTATTTTCTTATAGAACCCAGCAGACAGAGAAAGAGGGATGTCCTCAGTTTAATCTAAACCCACCGCTAGGCTACCCTTGTCCTCTGCTGTCATATGCCTGGGAGATGGCCTCCACAATCCAATGGGAAAGACTCTGCTTAGAAACCCCGAGCTGGATTAGCGAAACAGACAAAAAAACGGTCACAACGTGGACATCCTTGTTCCTGTCCATATACGTGCGTAACACAGGCCATTCAACCTCCGTGTTCACTGGAAGCAAACGGAGGAGGTGAGAAAGGGAAAGCTTGAAAGCCAGAGACCTGTAAGACAGACATAACCTAACCCTAACCATGTAAGACATAGGCATAACCTTGGGAGCAACTGCATTAGTACGTAACCTCCTGACGGACCATCTCCATGGTGGCCTAAATCATGTCCACCGGAGGAAATGCATAAAGCAGGGTCCGTGGCCACTGATACGCCAAAGCATCCGTTCCCAACGGAGCGCACAGATCCCTCATTGAGAAGAATTGATGACAATGCGCGTTTTCTTGCGATGCGTAAGATCTACGCCTGCCCTGCCGAACCGGTCCCATATCTGGGCCACCACCGAGGGGTGCAGTCAGTCTCCACTCCATAGAGATAGAAACCCACCTGGAAAGTAGATCAGAACCCACTTTGAGACATCTGGGAAGATACGTCGCCCTGAGCGACAAGAAATGTGCACTGCTCCATACGAGCATATAAACGGAACAGGTTTAGGAGAGAGAGAGACCGAGTACCTCCTTGCCTGTTGAAGTAGCCAACACTGTCCTGTTGTCGGACCTTACCAACACATGCTGGCCCTCCAGCATCGGAAGGAAACGCCTCAGCAAAACAGTCTGTAGCTCTAGGTAATTGACATGCAGCACCCGTTGCGCTGTTGACCAAATCCCTCTTTCCGAGTAGCCCACACACAGCACTCCCATCCCAGTAAGGATGAGTCTGTCGTGACCACCCTGCAGGACACTACCCGGCCCATGACAACCTCCTGCAACAGCAGGTCTCTTCAAGGAGTCAACGCCCTCGGGCACAACGGGGATACCGTGAGCAACCGATGGCAGTTGCGAGATGCGTCAAGACGCGTAGCAATCACCCAGAGCTGAAACAGATGCATTAACAGAAGTCCCAGAGGCACCACAGCTATCATAGAGACCGTCAGACACAATAACAGCAGGCACACGTGAAAAAAGGCACCGAGTGCCCCAGCTGAACCCGTGCCAGAGAGAGCTGCAATGCTCTGTTGGGACAAAAACGCATGATTCAGAACCGAGTCCAAAACGAGACCCAGAAACTGAACGCACTGAGCCAGAGTCAAACAACTTTTCTTGTGATTCACTATGAACCCCAGAGACTGAATATGGGAAACCAGCGTGGCAGGGTAGAGCGCCACCTGTTCCCTCAACTCCACTAACAACCTGCCAATCATCCCGATAGGACAATACTCTCTGTACTTCTGATACGGGGACCACTTGAATAGCCTGCTTTTGAAGGAGAGAGGAAATCTCCTCTCTAAAGACAGGCACTAGGACCTCAGGGACTAATGACGCCACGAAAAGGAGGAGGACGCACAGCGAACTGCAGACCGTACCCCCTCGTCACCGCCCTCATCACCCATAGTGAAACTTGGCTTGTGCGACTGGGTGACTGGCATTATTTTAATGTGTGTTGAGGCTGTGACACACACACACTTACTCTGAGATGTGGACAAAGATGTCGCTGCCTCCGTCGGCTGGTGTGATGAAGCCGTGTCCTTTAGTGCGAGAGAAACACTTACATACGCCGCTGAACGATGGACCCTCCGCTGCACGTGCCGCCCTAAACACACACACACACACACACACACACACACACACACACACACACAAAACAGGCACACACACACATAAAACAGGCACACACACACATAAAACAGGCACACACACAATAAAGGCAGGCAACATGTTAAAAAGGAAAGATGACTGCAACACGCATCAGATTATTCATTATAAACAGGATTTATTTGATTTATTTCGTTTTTTCCATTCTCCATTGTAACCACATCACAAATAATTGAACACACACAACATGAGCAGATTAACTTGGTCAAAACATTTATTTATTAAAGACGATCAGAAAGAATGTTGGTACTTATTTATTTTGATCCAAAGCCAGGAATGAGTGAGTCACTCAGCTTTATGCTAATATATTAAATAGCCTATTAAATAGGCCAAGCCTAAAGGAATATATTAAATAGCCTATTAAATAGGCCAAGCCTAAAGGAATATATTAAATAGCCTATTAAATAGGCCAAGCCTAAAGGAATATATTAAATAGCCTATTAAATAGGCCAAGCCTAAAGGAATATATTAAATAGCCTATTAAATAGGCCAAGCCTAAAGGAATATATTAAATAGCCTATTAAATAGGCCAAGCCTAAAGGAATATATTAAATAGCCTATTAAATAGGCCAAGCCTAAAGGAATATATTAAATAGCCTATTAAATAGGCCAAGCCTAAAGGAATATATTAAATAGCCTATTAAATAGGCCAAGCCTAAAGGAATATATTAAATAGCCTATTAAATAGGCCAAGCCTAAAGGAATATATTAAATAGCCTATTAAATAGGCCAAGCCTAAAGGAATATATTAAATAGCCTATTAAATAGGCCAAGCCTAAAGGAATATATTAAATAGCCTATTAAATAGGCCAAGCCTAAAGGAATATATTAAATAGCCTATTAAATAGGCCAAGCCTAAAGGAATATATTAAATAGCCTATTAAATAGGCCAAGCCTAAAGGAATATATTAAAATGCCTAAATAAACTAGTACATTTCATAAATACAGGAAGTAGCTCAGGTCTTGAAAATATGGGCAACCTTTCACCCTTCCCTCTCCTCGCTGGACTCTTTCATTCAGTTTCTTCTTCACATCAGCAAAGAAGGACTCCGTGTTTCACAAACTCACTTTATATAGAGGGGCTTATCACTCTTTCACACTGTGGTAAATAAAGCCAGTTTGTTATTTAGAATGATTTATTTCTGTTTTTAGAGGGAGAGGAACCAAAAGCCCTCTGTGCTTATTTTTCCAAATTCGTCGGTCCACATGACAAGTGTAATTGCGCCATTGTATTTACCCAAGTTCTCTCTCAACTCCGGGACCACCCGCCAGGTATTTTGTTGTTGTTGCCTGATGCAGGACTCTAGTGCCATTGAAGAGAGACTCGGACTGAAACATTCACACTTCCATTAACTTACACAAGGATAGTCTAATACGAGGATCATCAAATAGATTCAGCCGCGGGCCGATTATTTCTTGAGTGGATGGTCAGCGGGGCCGGAACATAATTACATATAATTTGTAGACTGCAAATTGACCGCAAGAAGCCGAAATATGGTATCTTAAATTCAAATCATTTGGAGCTGATTTCCTGGTGTTCTTTTATAGTCTTTTATGTCCAACAATGAAAATTCAACAACACTTTTTTTTTTTTTTTTATTTTTTTTTTTTTTTTGCTTAGTACTTGCAGGGGGTGGTGCAAATAAAACCACCCGTGGGCCAAATTCTGCCCGCGGGCCGCCAGTTGGGGAACCCTGGTCTAATAGCTCGGCTAGGTGTGAAAATCCCCCAATTTGTGCCACAGTTTAGACTACCGATAGATCAGAGTTCTAACTCCCCCTTGTGATAGTGTGGTGCAATGACAGAATGACGCAATTTACCACAATCTGCCACCATCTACCACAAACGGTCACGGCATAGCTAGGCCTAAGACCCCTAGACATAATGAGTCAGGTTACAGACCAGGTAACCAGGACTAAGACCCCTAGACATAATGAGTCAGGTTACAGACCATGTAACCAGGACTAAGACCCCTAGACATAATGAGTCAGGTTACAGACCATGTAACCAGGACTAAGACCCCTAGACGTAATGAGTCAGGTTACAGACCAGGTAACCAGGACTAAGACCCCTATACATAATGAGTCAGGTTACAGACCATGTAACCAGGACTAAGACCCCTAGTCATAATGAGTCAGGTTACAGACCATGTAACCAGGACTAAGACCCCTAGACATAATGAGTCAGGTTACAGACCATGTAACCAGGACTAAGACCCCCTAGACATAATGAGTCAGGTTACAGACCATGTAACCAGGACTAAGACCCCCTAGACATAATGAGTCAGGTTACAGACCATGTAACCAGGACTAAGACCCCCTAGACATAACGCGTGCAACAATATCAGCAGGCTAGTTAAGCGGTTTCATAACTGTTGCATTAAAACAAGTTTAACTAGGTGTGTGTGTGTGTGTGTGTGTGTGTGTGTGTACAGCCTATGCGTGTGTGTATGAACATCTGTGTGTACAGGCTGAATGTATTTACGTGTGTGTGTGTGTGCAGTACTCACGCTGAGCAGGTCCTAGTACGTCTGGTGGGCAGGGGGCTGGGTATGAGGTAACCTCTCATGGGGGAGGGGGGGCGGTCTGGGTGCTGGGAGCCTGGCGGGCGCAGGGACCCAGGGGACACCGGAGAGACCGGGGAGCCAGGGGACCTAGAGGTCAGGGGAGGGGTCGTAGAGCATGGGGATACTGACCCCTGGATGGGCGTGGCTTCGGAAGACATTGGGGGAGGAAGGGTAGTCGTGACAAACACCTAGAGTAGACAGACGGACGGATAGAAAGAGAGACAGACAGAAGAGAAGAGGAGAAACCCAGTTTAGTCGTTAAACTAATACACCTGATAATGGCATCAGCATCACAGCTCCAAATGACCCTCTAAACAGTTTACAATAGACAGGAGAGAGGAGAGAGAGAAGAGGACCCTCTAAACAGTTTACAATAGACAGGAGAGAGGAGAGGACCCTCTAAACAGTTTACAATAGACAGGAGAGAGGAGAGAGAGGAGAGGACCCTCTAAACAGTTTACAATAGACAGGAGAGAGGAGAGGACCCTCTAAACAGTTTACAATAGACAGGAGAGAGGAGAGAGAGGAGAGGACCCTCTAAACAGTTTACAATAGACAGGAGAGAGGAGAGGACCCTCTAAACAGTTTACAATAGACAGGAGAGAGGAGAGAGAGAAGATGACCCTCTAAACAGTTTACAATAGACAGGAGAGAGGAGAGAGAGGAGAGGACCCTCTAAACAGTTTACAATAGACAGGAGAGAGGAGAGGACCCTCTAAACAGTTTACAATAGACAGGAGAGAGGAGAGGACCCTCTAAACAGCTTACAATAGACAGGAGAGAGGAGAGAGAGAAGAGGACCCTCTAAACAGCTTACAATAGACAGGAGAGAGGAGAGGACCCTCTAAACAGTTTACAATAGACAGGAGAGAGGAGAGAGGACCCTCTAAACAGTTTACAATAGACAGGAGAGAGGAGAGAGAGAAGAGGACCCTCTAAACAGTTTACAATAGACAGGAGAGAGGAGAGGACCCTCTAAACAGTTTACAATAGACAGGAGAGAGGAGAGAGAGGAGAGGACCCTCTAAACAGTTTACAATAGACAGGAGAGAGGAGAGGACCCTCAACAGTTTACAATAGACAGGAGAGGGGAGAGAGAAGAGGACCCTCTAAACAGTTTACAATAGACAGGAGAGAGGAGAGAGAGGAGAGGACCCTCTAAACAGTTTACAATAGACAGGAGAGAGGAGAGAGAGAAGAGGACCCTCTAAACAGTTTACAATAGACAGGAGAGAGGAGAGAGAGAAGAGGACCCTCAACAGTTTACAATAGACAGGAGATAGGAGAGAGAAGAGGACCCTCTAAACAGTTTACAATAGACAGGAGAGAGGGGAGAGAGGAGAGGACCCTCTAAACAGTTTACAATAGACAGGAGAGAGAGGAGAGGACCCTCTAAACAGTTTACAATAGACAGGAGAGAGGAGAGAGAGGAGAGGACCCTCTAAACAGTTTACAATAGACAGGAGAGAGAAGAGAGAGAAGAGGACCCTCTAAACAGTTTACAATAGACAGGAGAGAGGGGAGAGAGGAGAGGACCCTCTAAACAGTTTACAATAGACAGGAGAGAGAGGAGAGGACCCTCTAAACAGTTTACAATAGACAGGAGAGAGGAGAGAGAGAAGAGGACCCTCTAAACAGTTTACAATAGACAGGAGAGAGGAGAGGACCCTCTAAACAGTTTACAATAGACAGGAGAGAGGAGAGGACCCTCTAAACAGTTTACAATAGACAGGAGAGAGGAGAGAGAGGAGAGGACCCTCTAAACAGTTTACAATAGACAGGAGAGAGGAGAGGACCCTCTAAACAGTTTACAATAGACAGGAGAGAGGAGAGGACCCTCTAAACAGTTTACAATAGACAGGAGAGAGGAGAGGACCCTCTAAACAGCTTACAATAGACAGGAGAGAGGAGAGGACCCTCTAAACAGTTTACAATAGACAGGAGAGAGGAGAGAGAGAAGAGGACCCTCTAAACAGTTTACAATAGACAGGAGAGAGAGAAGAGGACCCTCTAAACAGTTTACAATAGACAGGAGAGAGGAGAGGACCCTCTAAACAGTTTACAATAGACAGGAGAGAGGGGAGAGAGAAGAGGACCCTCTAAACAGTTTACAATAGACAGGAGAGAGGAGGGGACCCTCTAAACAGTTTACAATAGACAGGAGAGAGGAGAGAGAGGAGAGGACCCTCTAAACAGTTTACAATAGACAGGAGAGAGGAGAGGACCCTCTAAACAGTTTACAATAGACAGGAGAGAGGGGAGAGAGGAGAGGACCCTCTAAACAGTTTACAATAGACAGGAGAGAGAGGAGAGGACCCTCTAAACAGTTTACAATAGACAGGAGAGAGGGGAGAGAGAAGAGGACCCTCTAAACAGTTTACAATAGACAGGAGAGAGGAGAGGACCCTCTAAACAGTTTACAATAGACAGGAGAGAGAGGAGAGGACCCTCTAAACAGTTTACAATAGACAGGAGAGAGGGGAGAGAGAAGAGGACCCTCTAAACAGTTTACAATAGACAGGAGAGAGGAGAGGGCCCTCTAAACAGTTTACAATAGACAGGAGAGAGGAGAGAGAGAAGAGGACCCTCTAAACAGTTTACAATAGACAGGAGAGAGGAGAGGACCCTCTAAACAGTTTACAATAGACAGGAGAGAGGAGAGAGAGGAGAGGACCCTCTAAACAGTTTACAATAGACAGGAGAGAGGAGAGGACCCTCAACAGTTTACAATAGACAGGAGAGAGGAGAGGACCCTCAACAGTTTACAATAGACAGGAGAGAGGAGAGGACCCTCTAAACAGTTTCAATAGACAGGAGAGAGGAGAGAGGAGAGGACCCTCTAAACAGTTTACAATAGACAGGAGAGAGGAGAGAGAGAAGAGGACCCTCTAAACAGTTTACAATAGACAGGAGAGAGGAGAGAGGAGAGGACCCTCTAAACAGTTTACAATAGACAGGAGAGAGGAGAGGACCCTCTAAACAGTTTACAATAGACAGGAGAGAGGAGAGGACCCTCTAAACAGTTTACAATAGACAGGAGAGAGGAGAGAGAGAAGATGACCCTCTAAACAGTTTACAATAGACAGGAGAGAGGAAAGGACCCTCTAAACAGTTTACAATAGACAGGAGAGAGGGGAGAGGACCCTCTAAACAGTTTACAATAGACAGGAGAGAGAGGAGAGGACCCTCTAAACAGTTTACAATAGACAGGAGAGAGGAGAGAGAGAAGAGGACCCTCTAAACTGTTTACAATAGACAGGAGAGAGGAGAGGACCCTCTAAACAGTTTACAATAGACAGGAGAGAGGAGAGGACCCTCTAAACAGTTTACAATAGACAGGAGAGAGGAGAGAGAGAAGAGGACCCTCTAAACAGCTTACAATAGACAGGAGAGAGGGGAGAGAGGAGAGGACCCTCTAAACAGCTTACAATAGACAGGAGAGAGGAGAGAGAGAAGAGGACCCTCTAAACAGTTTACAATAGACAGGAGAGAGGAGAGGACCCTCTAAACAGTTTACAATAGACAGGAGAGAGGAGAGGACCCTCTAAACAGTTTACAATAGACAGGAGAGAGGAGAGAGAGGAGAGGACCCTCTAAACAGTTTACAATAGACAGGAGAGAGGAGAGGACCCTCTAAACAGTTTACAATAGACAGGAGAGAGGAGAGGACCCTCTAAACAGTTTACAATAGACAGGAGAGAGGAGAGGACCCTCTAAACAGTTTACAATAGACAGGAGAGAGGAGAGGACCCTCTAAACAGTTTACAATAGACAGGAGAGAGGAGAGGACCCTCTAAACAGTTTACAATAGACAGGAGAGAGGAGAGAGAGAAGAGGACCCTCTAAACAGTTTACAATAGACAGGAGAGAGGAGAGGACCCTCTAAACAGTTTACAATAGACAGGAGAGAGGAGAGAGAGAAGAGGACCCTCTAAACAGTTTACAATAGACAGGAGAGAGGAGAGGACCCTCTAAACAGTTTACAATAGACAGGAGAGAGGAGAGGACCCTCTAAACAGTTTACAATAGACAGGAGAGAGGAGAGAGGACCCTCTAAACAGTTTACAATAGACAGGAGAGAGGAGAGGACCCTCTAAACAGTTTACAATAGACAGGAGAGAGGAGAGAGAGGAGAGGACCCTCTAAACAGTTTACAATAGACAGGAGAGAGGAGAGGACCCTCTAAACAGCTTACAATAGACAGGAGAGAGGGGAGAGAGGAGAGGACCCTCTAAACAGCTTACAATAGACAGGAGAGAGGAGAGGACCCTCTAAACAGTTTACAATAGACAGGAGAGAGGGGAGAGGACCCTCTAAACAGTTTACAATAGACAGGAGAGAGGAGAGGACCCTCTAAACAGTTTACAATAGACAGGAGAGAGGAGAGGACCCTCTAAACAGCTTACAATAGACAGGAGAGAGGAGAGGACCCTCTAAACAGTTTACAATAGACAGGAGAGAGGGGAGAGGACCCTCTAAACAGTTTACAATAGACAGGAGAGAGGAGAGGACCCTCTAAACAGTTTACAATAGACAGGAGAGAGGGGAGAGGACCCTCTAAACAGTTTACAATAGACAGGAGAGAGGAGAGAGAGGAGAGGACCCTCTAAACAGTTTACAATAGACAGGAGAGAGGAGAGAGAGAAGAGGACCCTCTAAACAGCTTACAATAGACAGGAGAGAGGAGAGGACCCTCTAAACAGTTTACAATAGACAGGAGAGAGGAGAGAGAGGAGAGGACCCTCTAAACAGTTTACAATAGACAGGAGAGAGGGGAGGACCCTCTAAACAGTTTACAATAGACAGGAGAGAGGGGAGGACCCTCTAAACAGTTTACAATAGACAGGAGAGAGGAGAGGACCCTCTAAACAGTTTACAATAGACAGGAGAGAGGAGAGGACCCTCTAAACAGTTTACAATAGACAGGAGAGAGGGGAGAGGACCCTCTAAACAGTTTACAATAGACAGGAGAGAGGAGAGGACCCTCTAAACAGTTTACAATAGACAGGAGAGAGGAGAGGACCCTCTAAACAGTTTACAATAGACAGGAGAGAGGAGAGAGAGAAGAGGACCCTCTAAACAGCTTACAATAGACAGGAGAGAGGAGAGAGAGAAGAGGACCCTCTAAACAGTTTACAATAGACAGGAGAGAGGAGAGGACCCTCTAAACAGTTTACAATAGACAGGAGAGAGGAGAGGACCCTCTAAACAGTTTACAATAGACAGGAGAGAGGAGAGAGAGAAGATGACCCTCTAAACAGTTTACAATAGACAGGAGAGAGGAGAGAGAGAAGAGGACCCTCTAAACAGTTTACAATAGACAGGAGAGAGGAGAGGACCCTCTAAACAGTTTACAATAGACAGGAGAGAGAGGAGAGGACCCTCTAAACAGTTTACAATAGACAGGAGAGAGAGGAGAGGACCCTCTAAACAGTTTACAATAGACAGGAGAGAGAGGAGGACCCTCTAAACAGTTTACAATAGACAGGAGAGAGGAGAGGACCCTCTAAACAGTTTACAATAGACAGGAGAGAGGAGAGAGAGAAGAGGACCCTCTAAACAGCTTACAATAGACAGGAGAGAGGAGAGGACCCTCTAAACAGTTTACAATAGACAGGAGAGAGGAGAGGACCCTCTAAACAGTTTACAATAGACAGGAGAGAGGAGAGGACCCTCTAAACAGTTTACAATAGACAGGAGAGAGGAGAGGACCCTCTAAACAGCTTACAATAGACAGGAGAGAGGAGAGGACCCTCTAAACAGTTTACAATAGACAGGAGAGAGGGGAGAGAGGAGAGGACCCTCTAAACAGTTTACAATAGACAGGAGAGAGGGGAGAGGACCCTCTAAACAGTTTACAATAGACAGGAGAGAGGAGAGGACCCTCTAAACAGTTTACAATAGACAGGAGAGAGGAGAGAGAGAAGAGGACCCTCTAAACAGTTTACAATAGACAGGAGAGAGAAGAGAGAGGAGAGAGGACCCTCTAAACAGTTTACAATAGACAGGAGAGAGGAGAGAGAGAAGAGGACCCTCTAAACAGTTTACAATAGACAGGAGAGAGGAGAGAGAGGAGAGGACCCTCTAAACAGTTTACAATAGACAGGAGAGAGGAGAGGACCCTCTAAACAGTTTACAATAGACAGGAGAGAGGAGAGAGAGAAGAGGACCCTCTAAACAGTTTACAATAGACAGGAGAGAGGAGAGGACCCTCTAAACAGTTTACAATAGACAGGAGAGAGGAGAGAGAGAAGAGGACCCTCTAAACAGTTTACAATAGACAGGAGAGAGGAGAGGACCCTCTAAACAGTTTACAATAGACAGGAGAGAGGAGAGGACCCTCTAAACAGTTTACAATAGACAGGAGAGAGGGGAGGACCCTCTAAACAGTTTACAATAGACAGGAGAGAGAAGAGGACCCTCTAAACAGTTTACAATAGACAGGAGAGAGGGGAGGACCCTCTAAACAGTTTACAATAGACAGGAGAGAGGAGAGGACCCTCTAAACAGTTTACAATAGACAGGAGAGAGGAGAGAGAGGAGAGGACCCTCTAAACAGTTTACAATAGACAGGAGAGAGAAGAGGACCCTCTAAACAGTTTACAATAGACAGGAGAGAGAAGAGGACCCTCTAAACAGTTTACAATAGACAGGAGAGAGGAGAGGACCCTCTAAACAGTTTACAATAGACAGGAGAGAGGGGAGAGAGGAGAGGACCCTCTAAACAGTTTACAATAGACAGGAGAGAGGGGAGAGGACCCTCTAAACAGTTTACAATAGACAGGAGAGAGGAGAGGACCCTCTAAACAGTTTACAATAGACAGGAGAGAGGAGAGAGAGAAGAGGACCCTCTAAACAGTTTACAATAGACAGGAGAGAGAAGAGAGAGGAGAGAGGACCCTCTAAACAGTTTACAATAGACAGGAGAGAGGAGAGAGAGAAGAGGACCCTCTAAACAGTTTACAATAGACAGGAGAGAGGAGAGAGAGGAGAGGACCCTCTAAACAGTTTACAATAGACAGGAGAGAGGAGAGGACCCTCTAAACAGTTTACAATAGACAGGAGAGAGGAGAGAGAGAAGAGGACCCTCTAAACAGTTTACAATAGACAGGAGAGAGGAGAGGACCCTCTAAACAGTTTACAATAGAGAGGAGAGAGAGAAGAGGACCCTCTAAACAGTTTACAATAGACAGGAGAGAGGAGAGGACCCTCTAAACAGTTTACAATAGACAGGAGAGAGGAGAGAGAGAAGAGGACCCTCTAAACAGTTTACAATAGACAGGAGAGAGGAGAGGACCCTCTAAACAGTTTACAATAGACAGGAGAGAGGAGAGGACCCTCTAAACAGTTTACAATAGACAGGAGAGAGGGGAGGACCCTCTAAACAGTTTACAATAGACAGGAGAGAGAAGAGGACCCTCTAAACAGTTTACAATAGACAGGAGAGAGGGGAGGACCCTCTAAACAGTTTACAATAGACAGGAGAGAGGAGAGGACCCTCTAAACAGTTTACAATAGACAGGAGAGAGGAGAGAGAGGAGAGGACCCTCTAAACAGTTTACAATAGACAGGAGAGAGAAGAGGACCCTCTAAACAGTTTACAATAGACAGGAGAGAGAAGAGGACCCTCTAAACAGTTTACAATAGACAGGAGAGAGGAGAGGACCCTCTAAACAGTTTACAATAGACAGGAGAGAGGGGAGGACCCTCTAAACAGTTTACAATAGACAGGAGAGAGGAGAGGACCCTCTAAACAGTTTACAATAGACAGGAGAGAGGAGAGGACCCTCTAAACAGTTTACAATAGACAGGAGAGAGGAGAGGACCCTCTAAACAGTTTACAATAGACAGGAGAGAGGGGAGGACCCTCTAAACAGTTTACAATAGACAGGAGAGAGAAGAGGACCCTCTAAACAGTTTACAATAGACAGGAGAGAGGAGAGAGAGAAGATGACCCTCTAAACAGCTTACAATAGACAGGAGAGAGGAGAGAGAGAAGAGGACCCTCTAAACAGTTTACAATAGACAGGAGAGAGGAGAGAGAGAAGATGACCCTCTAAACAGTTTACAATAGACAGGAGAGAGGAGAGGACCCTCTAAACAGTTTACAATAGACAGGAGAGAGGAGAGAGAGAAGAGGACCCTCTAAACAGTTTACAATAGACAGGAGAGAGGAGAGGACCCTCTAAACAGTTTACAATAGACAGGAGAGAGGAGAGGACCCTCTAAACAGTTTACAATAGACAGGAGAGAGGAGAGGACCCTCTAAACAGTTTACAATAGACAGGAGAGAGAAGAGGACCCTCTAAACAGTTTACAATAGACAGGAGAGAGAAGAGGACCCTCTAAACAGTTTACAATAGACAGGAGAGAGGAGAGGTGGATGTCGTGACTACAGAGAATAATAAGAGATAGGGAGGGAGGGTTGTATCATTTTTGTCTTTCCCTCCTAACTCTCTCTCTTAGCCCATCCATCTCTTTCATTTCCTGTTCCACTGTCTAGGAGATTTATTTTGTCTGTCATTTCTTCTCTAGCCTGGGTACCAGTCTGTTTCTTCTCTAGCCTGGGTACCAGTCTGTTTCTTCTCTAGCCTGGGTACCAGTCTGTTTCTTCTCTAGCCTGGGTACCAGTCTGTTTCTTCTCTAGCCTGGGTACCAGTCTGTTTCTTCTCTAGCCTGGGTACCAGTCTGTTTCTTCTCTAGCCTGGGTACCAGTCTGTTTGTGCCATCATGCCACTGTTTGATATGACAAGAAGTATTAGCATGATACACAAACAGATCTGGGACGTGACCAGGCTATTTCCACTCTCCTATGATAGATCAGTAGATCTGGGACCAGGCTATTTCCACTCTCCTATGATAGATCAGTAGATCTGGGACCAGGCTATTTCCACTCTCCTATGATAGATCAGTAGATCTGGGACCAGGCTATTTCCACTCTCCTGTGATAGATCAGTAGATCTGGGACCAGGCTATTTCCACTCTCCTATGATAGATCAGTAGATCTGGGACCAGGCTATTTCCACTCTCCTATGATAGATCAGTAGATCTGGGACCAGGCTATTTCCACTCTCCTATGATAGATCAGTAGATCTGGGACCAGGCTATTTCCACTCTCCTATGATAGATCAGTAGATCTGGGACCAGGCTATTTCCACTCTCCTATGATAGATCAGTAGATCTGGGACCAGGCTATTTCCACTCTCCTATGATAGATCAGTAGATCTGGGACCAGGCTATTTCCACTCTCCTGTGATAGATCAGTAGATCTGGGACCAGGCTATTTCTTCCCTAGACTCAAACTGAAAACTGTCACTCAGCTACGTAGGCACTAGCCTGACTGCATACACCCACTCCAAACCCTGGCTGTCCAATCAGTGCCCTCCCTAGGACATTCTAAGAACCCTCTTCACCATGGCAACACCAATCAGAGAGCTGCCAGGTTCTAGCCCATGGGGCCTGTTCAGGAGGGTTTAACGTTACAGAACGTTCAGATATAAATGCAACGTGTAGAACACATTTTATATCTGCCATTCAGCAGACGCTTTTATCCAAAGCAACTTAGCCATGCGTGCCTACATTTCACGTATGGGTGGTCCCGGGAATCGAACCCAATATCCTGGCGTTGCAAGCGCTATGCTCTACCAACCGAGCTCCAGAGGATCACATTTAGTATTTATTTTATTGTTGTATTACATTTAGTATTATTGTATATTTTAATGTATTGATGTACACCCCTTTCAAATGAGTGGATTCGGCTATTTCAGCCACACCCGTTGCTGACAGGTGTATAAAATCGAGCACACAGCCATGCAATCTCCATAGACAAACATTGGCAGTAGAATGGCCTTACTGAAGAGCTCAGTGACTTTCAACGTGGCACCGTCATAGGATGGCTCCTGAGTGGCGCAGTGGTCTAAGGCGCTGCATCGCAGTGCTAACTGTGCCACTAGATCCTGGTTCGAATCCAGGCTCTGTCGCAGCTGGCCGCGACCGGGAGACTCATGGGCGGCGCACAATTGGCCCAGCGTTGTCCAGGGTAGGGGAGGGAATGGCCAGCAGGGATGTAGCTCAGTTGATAGAGCATGGCGTTTGCAACGCCAGGGTTGTGGGTTCGATTCCCACGGGGGGCCAGTATAAAAAAATATATGTATTCACTAACTGTAAGTCGCTCTGGATAAGAGCGTCTGCTAAATGACTAAAATGTAAATGTAAAATGTAATGCCACCTTTCCAACAAATCAGTTAGTCAAATTTCTGCCCTGCTAGAGCTGCCCCGGTCAACTGTAAGTGCTGTTATTGTGAAGTGGAAATGTTTAGGAGCAACAAGGGCTCAGCCGTGAAGTTGTAGGCCACACAAGCTCACAGAACGGAACCGCTGAAGTGAGTAAAAATCATCTGTCCTCGGTTGCAACACTCACTACCGAGTTCCAAACTGGCCTCTGGAAGCAACGTCAGCACAAGAACTGTTCGTCGGGAGCTTCATGAAATGAGTTTCCATGGCCGAGCAGCCGCACACAAGCCTAAGATCACCATGCTTAATGCCAAGTGTCGGCTGGAGTGGTGTAAAGCTCGCCAACTCTGGAGTAGTGGAAACGCGTTCTCTGGAGTGATGAATCACGCTTCACCATCTGGCAGTCCAATGGACAAATCTGGGTTTGGCGGATACCAGGAGAACGCTACCTGCCCCAATGCATAGTGCCAACTGTAAAGTTTGGTGGAGGAGGAATAATGGTCTGGGGCTGTTTTTCATGGTTCAGGCTCCTTAGTTCCAGTGAAGGGAAATCTTAACGCTACAGCATACAATTACATTCTAGACGATTTTGTGCATCCAATTTTGTGGCAACAGTTTGGGGAAGGCTCTTTCCTCTTTCAGCATGACAATGCCCTGTGCACAAAGAGAGGTCCATACAGAAATGGTTTGTTGAGATCGGTGTGGAAGAACTTGACTGGCCTGCACAGAGCCCTGATCTCAACCCCATCGAACACCTTTTGGATGAACTGGAACGCCGACTGCGAGCCAGGCCTAATCCCCCAGATGTTGGAACATTGCTGCGACGACCATCTTTGATCAGTAACTGTAATGTTATTACTCAAATTGGAACAGTACTCTGATATATTACTCGTTACGTTACGCGTTACACCCCCCAATACTGCTCCTGGTGACCTGGATGGAATTCTGTGATACTTTCCCCCTGATGTAGAGTCCCTGACCGTCTTCCGAAAACATGTTAAACTTCAACCACTTCAAAGAGTATCTTAAATCAGACATCTCAGTCAGTCTTATATTATTATTATTCTTCAAAACAAACGGGCACTTGTCTTTTCCTACCAGCACTAACTTTGTTGACACTCACCTCACACAACAGTGAGGGGACTTCCTCTACACACCAGATGGCCTGTATTTGACTGCAAAGAATAACAAAACCCTGCCCTATTTTTGGGGTCTGGGTTTCCTGAAAATCCCCAAACTATTTTTGCCTTTCGTGAGGAATCACTCATATAGTGCACTACTTTTGACCAGGGCCAATAGGGTACTATATGGTTCCCTACATAGTGAATAGGGTACTATATGGTTCCCTACATAGGGAATAGGGTACTATATGGTTCCCTACATAGGGAATAGGGTACTATATGGTTCCCTACATAAGAATAGGGTACTATATGGTTCCCTACATAGGGAATAGGGTACTATATGGTTCCCTACATAGGGAATAGGGTACTAGATGGTTCCCTACATAGGGAATAGGGTACTATATGGTTCCCTACATAGGGAATAGGGTGCCACAGGGCTCTCTATATAGGGACTAGGGTACCATTTGGGATACATTCCCTGTATAAACTGACACTCTTCCTCTGGCTGCAATGGAGATGGTTCCATTGAGTTCATCTGGTTGTCATGTGTGTGGATATTACACACAACACACACACACACACACCTGCTGACACTGGCTGGTTTCAGTAGTGATCAGACCCATGGAATATTCCACCAGAGACCAACGCTGATCTCTATACAAAAGGTCTCTAACCCCCGCCCCCCCCACACACCCCCCAGCCTCATTGACTTCATTGTGTGTGTGTGTGTGTGTGTGTGTGTGTGTGTCCCCTAATAAATATATATATTTTTTTTTTATACACTACAATGGAAATAAGTTGAAACACGTTTTTTTTAAGTTATCCTCCATGATTCTAAATGCAGTGTATCCACTTGAGTGGCTGAATTACGGTCCAGTACCAGTCAATCACTGTTTAATAGCGTGTAGCCACTAGTGATGCGCGGGTTGACTCATAACCCGCAGTCGCCACGGTTATATCCACGGTTATATCCACGGTGCGGGCGGGTTTAGGGGCCATTAAATATTGTGAGAACGAAGGGCAGGTGGGAGACGGGCGGTTTGAATAAAGAGAAAACAATACCTTAGAAATTGCACAATAATTATACATTTATGAATTTTCTATCTACAGGCTGCATGGAGGTTGTTCTCTCATTATTTGAGGCTATCTGGTATTACTACATAAGCCTAAACTTTAAGACTTAACTGGACACGCGCCAAATAGCCTGCACAGCCAATCACCAAATAATGCTTTTGGGAACAGGCAGAAAAAGTTCACGAGGCAAAAAGGACAATGTTGATGTTTAATTCAATAAGAGAAAAACTGTGAAAGGAGAGTTGAAGATAAAAGAGGAGGGAGGACCAGAAAAGTCATGTTTGGGAAAGATTTGGTGAAGTGGTAAAAGAGGATGATATCCGGCTATGTTATGTGTGATGATGGTGAGGCTCTATACAAAATTCCACAGTCACAACACGGGACTTCAAATAGGTCTACGGCACGTCAAGGGAACTGTAGCCTACTGTTGAGATTGGTTAAATGGAAACTGAAATCTGGACACGGACTACGCCTCGATCACACCGACCGCGTCATTGCGTTTTGGTACACCAGAAGTACATTCATTTCCAATGGAACGCTGCGTTTGCCCTGCAGCATCGTGTTGAAGAGACAGTTGCAGTGCGTTCTGTGTGGTGCGTATGTTGGATTTATCGAACGTATGCGTCAAACTGTATGTGTAGACGGCTTGACAGAAATGGTAGCAGAAGGTGAATGTTGAACTTTTGTTGCACACCTATCTAGATGATGCTGGGTACCATTTTGCCCAATAAAGCTGTCGGTGTGATCGAGGCGTAGGTCTATAACCTCTCACATAGCCTTAATAATAAACTCCTGCAGAATTATATACCAAATGCAGGCTAAATGTATACTTGGGAACAGAGGTGGAGAAATATGATTTATTTATTTCTGCATTCTTTCTGAGAGAATGGAATGCTCAGTTAGATACCATCTGTAGAGGTGCTGTCTTCATCATAAAAGCTGATAGTATTTCAAACATATAAAATATGCATCGAAGCAGAACTGAAATCTTATCAGAAACACGTTGGGTCGTTTTCACAGCTTTCTTTTTCCTTACAACCGGTCAAATTGATGTCATTTGGACATTTTGCACATTTTTAATTTTTTTAATTTTTATTGTATTGTCTCCCCAGTCCCCCAACGTCTTCGCTCAGTGAAAGATGACAGAGAAAACTTTACTGATGTCAACTAGATTGAAGCATTCATTCTATCGATCTATGACATCATTCTGTTGAGCAAGGGTTTATTTAGTCTTCCAGGGCAACATATAATGACAGAAGAGAAGCTGCATGTATCTAATTATAGACAAGTTGACTAACAAATAGTCTACCAAAATGTCAGAAATTATAAATAGAAAATAATCCTGAACCCCGTCAAAAAATCATTCTGCCATCTTTGACTGTAGCCTGCAGCGCATTTTTCTATATTTGCGTGTTCGGTTTGGGTACAGGCCTCAGATTTACACTTCATCACATATACAGTAGTCGGGCGGGTGAACAATCAGCTGACCTGCGCTCCACTGGTAGCCGCTAACCTGCAGAAAACACTACAGCTCAGTTTTTTTAAAAGCCTGATGAAGCTTGCAGCCGAAACGTTGGTGAACTTCAAAGCGAGAGAATGTTCCTCTTTTCTTCACAATAACTGGCTCTGGCAACACAACACACAACAACAACAACAGGTTGACATAATGGAGAAGATCCAGTTGGTTCTAGTAGTGACACGAAACACTGAAGCCTTCCCTTTCTTTCTGGTCTGTGTTTGTCCTACCAGCTCTCTCAGTCTCAGGTCAGAATTACACATCCATCCATGTTTCTCAAACGTAACATTTAAAAGTTGTTCCAAATATCACATTTTGTGTTTATGGTTAAGTTTAGGCATTAACTCTGAAATGGTTAAGGTTTGGGATAGGCTTAAAACAAAAATATCAAAAACATCTTTCTATCGCTGGATTCAAACATGTTTTTTAGGGTATATAAAACACTTATTTGAATATATGTTGTATTTTCATATACTCTCTCCACCCCTCCTCTTCCACCCCTCCCATTCCCCCTTCTCTTCCACCCCTCCCCCCACTTCAGCCCCTCCCCTCCCGCCCCTCCCATCCCCCCCCTCCCGCCCAATTCAGCCCCTCCCGCCCCTCCAATCCCCCCCCCCACCAATTCAGCCCCTCCCGCCCCTCCCATTCCCCCCCTCCCGCCCCTCCCCCCCCCCCCCCTCCCTTCCCTCCACCCCTGTCAAAGACTCCAGCAACCAAAGTCCTAGATTGTTCTCTCTGCTACTGCACGGCAAGCGGTACCGATGCACCAAGTCTGGAACAAACAGGACCCTGAACGGCTTCTACCCCCCAAGCCATTAGATTGCTAAATAGTTAGTGAAATAGTTAACCAATAGCTACCCGGACTAATGTGCATTGATCCTTTTTGCACTAACTCATCACATATGCTGCTGTTACGGTTTATTATCAATCCTGTTGACGAGCTACTTTATTCTTAGTTACAGTGTCTTCAGAAAGTCCATGGAGAATAAGAGCACTTCCTCCCAGCTGCCCACTGCACTGCACTGAGGCTAGGAAACACTATCACCACCGATAAATCTACAATAATCGAGAATTTCAACAAGCATTTTGCTACAGCTGGCCATGCTTTCCATCTGGCTACCACTAACCCGGCCACCAACTCTGCACCCTCTGCTGCAACTTGCCCATGCCCCCCCCGCTTCTCCTTCACACAAATTCAGACAGCTGATGTTTTGAAAGCGCTGCAAAATCTGGACCCCTACAAATCAGCTGGGCTAGACAATCTGGACCCTTTCTTTCTAAAACTAGCCGCCGAAATTGTCGCAACCCCTATTACTAGTCTGTTCAACCTCTCTTTCATAATGTCTGAGATCCCCAGAGATTGGAAAGCTGCCGCGGTCATCCCCCTCTTCAAAGGGGGTGACACTCTAGATCCAAACTGCTACAGACCTATATCCATCCTGCCCTGCCTTTTGAAAGTATTTGAAAGCCAAGTTAACAAACAGATCACCGACCATTTCGAATCCCACCGTACCTTCTCCGCTATGCAATCCGGTTTCCGAGCTGGTCACGGGTGCACTTCAGCCACGCTCAAGGTCCTAAACGATATTATAACCGCGATTGATAATAGACAGTACTGTGCAGCCGTCTTCATCGACCTGGCCAAGGCTTTCGACTCTGTCAACCACCGCATTCTTATTGGCAGACTAAATAGCCTTGGTTTCTAAAATGACTGCCTCGCCTGGTTCACCAACTACTTCTCAGATAGAGTTCAGTGTGTCAAATCGGAGGGCCTGTTGTCTGGACCTATGGCAGTCTCTATGGGGGTGCCACAGGGTTCAATTCTTGGGCCGACACTTTTCTCCGTGTATATCAATGATGTCGCTCTTGCTGCTGATGACTCTCAGATCCACCTCTACGCAGACGACACCATTTTGTATACATCTGGCCCTTCATTGGACACTGTGTTAACAAACCTCCAAACGAGCTTCAATGCCATACAACAATCCTTCAGTAGCCTCCAACTGCTCTTAAACACTAGTAAAACTAAATGCATGCTTTTCAATCGAACGCTGCTGGCACCCGCCCACCCGACTAGAATCACCACTCTCGAAGGGTCTGACCTAGAGTATGTGGACAACTACAAATACCTAGGTGTCTGGTTAGACTGTAAACTCTCCTTCCAGACTCACATAAAGAATCTCCAATCCAAAGTTAAATCTAGAATCGGCTTCCTATTTCGCAACAAAGCCTCCTTCACTCATGCTGCCAAACATGCCCTCGTAAAACTGACTATCCTACCGATCCTTGACTTCGGCGATGTCATTTACAAAATAGCCTCCAACACTCTACTCAGCAAATTGGATGTAGTCTATCACAGTGCCATCCGTTTTGTCTCCAAAGCCCCATACACTACCCACCACTGTGACCTGTACGCTCTTGTTGGCTGGTCCTCACTACATGTTCGTCGTCAAACCCACTGGCTCCAGGCCATTTATAAATCACTGCTAGGCAAATCCCCGCCTTATCTTATCTTTTGACTTTATGTTTTTTACCCCATATGTAACTCTGTGTTGTTTTTATTGCACTACTTTGCTTTATCTTGGCCAGGTCGCAGTTGTAAATGAGAACCTGTTCTCAACTGGCTTACCTGGTTAAATAAAGGTGAAATAAAATAAAAATAAATATATATATATATATATATATATATATATATATATATACACATACACACAGAACAGTCAATATATATTCAGAACAGTCCATACAGTGCCTTCAGAAAGTATTCACACCCCTTGACTTTCCTCACATTTTGTTGTGTTACAGCCTGAATTCAAAATGGATTAAATTGAGATTGTGTGTCACTGGCCTACACACACACACACACACACACACAATACCCCATAATGACAAAATGGAATGATGTCTCACCATCATCACACATAACATAGCACTGATATCATCCTCTTTTACCACTTCACCAAATCTTTCCCAAACATGACTTTTCTGGTCCTCCCTCCTCTTTTATCTTCAACTCTCCTTTCACAGTTTTTCTCTTATTGAGTTAAACATCGACATTGTCCTTTTTGCCTCCGTGGATTGACATGAAAAGGGAAAAGCTGAAATGTCTTGAGTTCAATAAGTATTCAACCCCTTTGTTATGGCAAGCTTAAATAAATTCAGAAGTAAACATTTGCTTAACAAGTCACATAATAAGTTGCATGGACTCACTGTGTGCAATAATAGTGGATAACATGATTTTTCAATGACTACCTCATCTCTGTACCCCACACATACAATTATCCCTCAGTCGAGCAGTGAATTTCAAAACACAGATTCAACCACAAAGACCAGGGAGGTTTTCCAATGCCTCGCAAAGAAGGGCACCTAATGGTAGATGTTGTTTTTTTTTTGTTTTTTTTAAGCAGACATTGAATATCCCTTTGAGCATGGTGAAGTTATTAATTAAACTTTGGATGGTGTATCAATATACCCAGTCACTACAAAGATACAGGCGTCCTTCCTAACTCAGTTGCCAGGGAGGAAGGAAACCGCTCAGGGATTTCCAATGGTTTCCATGAAGCCAATGGTGACTTTAAAACAGTTCAAGTTTAATAGCTGTGATAGGAGAAAACGGCGGATGGATCAACAATATTGCAGTTACTCCACAATACTAACCTAAATTACAGAGTGAAAAGAAGGAAGCCTGTACATAAAACTATTCCAAAACATGCATCCTGTTTGCAATAAGGCACTAAAGTAAAACTGAAAATAATGTGGCAAAGAAATTAACTTTTTGTCCTGAATACAAAGCATTATGTTTGGGTAAAATCCAACACAACACATCACTGAGTACCACTTCAAATCTCGGCAAGACTTAAATGTCTGTCTAGCAATGATCAACAACCAACTTGACAGAGCTTAAAGATTTTTTTTAAGAATAACGTGCAAATATTGTACAATCCAGGTGTGCAAAGCTCTTAGAGTCTTACCCAGAAAGACTCACAGCTGTAATCGCTGCCAAAGGGGATTCTAACATGTATTGACTCAGGGGTGTGAATACTTATGTAAATTAGATATTTATGTATTTCATTTTCAATACATTTGCTAACATTTCTAAAAACATGTTTTCACTTTGTCATTATGGGGTATTGTGCGTAGATGGGTGAGAAAAATATATATTTAATCCATTTTGAATTCAGGCTGTAACACAACTAAATGTGGAATAAATCAAAGGGTATGAATACTTTTTGAAGGCACTGTAGATGGTCATATGTACTTCAATTACCTCGTACCCCAGCACATAGACTCAGTACTGGTACCCCGTGTATATAGCCAAGTTATCGTTACTCATTGTATTTATAATGACTTGTATTATTACATGTTTTACTTTTCTATTATTTCTCTATTGTCTTTATCTCTGTATTGTTGGGAAGGGACCTTAAGCATTTCACTGTTAGTCTACACCTGTTGTTTACGAAGCATGTGAAAAATTACATTTGATTTAAAAGCATGGAGGGACACAGACTCAGAAATATTGTGGGTTACAATGCTGTGGGTCAGACTGATCTGAGCTAGCGGCTAACAGCTTCATAACACCACTGTCAGGCTAACAGGAGCGAGAGGCTAACAGCTAATGGCTAGCGGCTAATAGCTAGGAGCAGGTGTGTGTCCATGTCTTTGTGCCTGTTCAACAACACACAGAGGGGAGTCTGGAAGGAAGTAGCCAACTCACGGTGTTCTCTAAGGAATCACAGACACACCAACACCCAGACCGCCTGTCTCTCTGTCTGACTGCCTGCCCTTCCATCCATCCACATTGTAACACAAAACTTATACTCTGTCTGTCAAGATCCTTCTAAAAATTATGGGTCCTGACATCATATTCAAACAGCTCTGTCTGTCAAGATCCTTCTAAACATTATGGGTCCTGACATCATATTCAAACAGCTCTGTCTGTCAAGATCCTTCTAAACATTATGGGTCATGACATCATATTCAAACAGCTCTGTCTGTCAAGATCCTTCTAAACATTATGGGTCATGACATCATATTCAAACAGCTCTGTCTGTCAAGATCCTTCTAAACATTATGGGTCCTGACATCATATTCAAACAGCTCTGTCTGTCAAGATCCTTCTAAACATTATGGGTCCTGACATCATATTCAAACAGCTCTGTCTGTCAAGATCCTTCTAAACATTATGGGTCCTGACATCATATTCACCAACAGCAGAAATGATATGATAATACAGCAGTTTTATAAACACATACGCTTAGTGTGAGTGAGCGGTCATAATACTTACAGGACAAAGGCAAGGTTCCCAGGATTACATCCCAAATGGCACCCTATTCCCTACATAGTGCACAACTTTTGACCAGAGGTCTATGGGATCTGGTCTAAAGTAGGACACTATGTAGGGAATAGGGTGCTATTTGGGACGCGGCCCAAAACAACAGGACTGTACACGTTTACCCGGACACTGAGAAACACACAGGATTTACTGTACGGATCTAGTTAAGCAATTTCTATGATGACACAGCTACTTCCCCATTCCCAGACCTTGGAGTGGTAGAGACACACAGCTACTTCCCCATTCAACCTTACTCTCTTCCCCTCTTCTCTGTCTCCCTCCCACCCCTACCTCCTTCACCTTTTACTCCCTCCCTGACTCCCACCCCTACCTCACTGTAACTTATTATTTATTTTTTACATTTACGTCATTTAGCAGACGCTCTTATCCAGAGCGACTTACAGTTAGTGAGTGCATACATTTTTTTCATACTTCTCCCTCACTCCCACCCCTACCTCACTGTAACTTCTCCCTCACTCCCACCCCTACCTCACTGTAACTTCTCCCTCACTCCCACCCCTACCTCACTGTAACTTCTCCCTCACTCCCACCCCTACCTCACTGTAACTTCTCCCTCACTCCCACCCCTACCTCACTAACTTCTCCCTCACCCTACCTCACTGTAACTTCTCCCTCACTCCCACCCCTACCTCACTGTAACTTCTCCCTCACTCCCACCCCTACCTCCTTCACCCTACCTCACTGTAACTTCCCCCTCACTCCCACCCCTCTCTATCTTTTCTCATCTCCCTTTTCTACAGGTCCTCTCTCTCTCTCTCTCTCATGTTATCTTCTCCCATACCTCCCTCCCCCATCTCTCTCCCCTCCTATTATCGTATTATTGCCCACTAGGGACCATTAGCACAGATCATGTTGTACAACAACAGAACACTAGCCTTCTACAACCATCCCTATTGACAACAGAACACTAGCCTTCTACAACCATCCCTATTGACAACAGAACACTAGCCTTCTACAACCATCCCTATTGACAACAGAACACTAGCCTTCTACAACCATCCCTTTTGACAACAGAACACTAGCCTTCTACAACCATCCCTTTTGACAACAGAACACTAGCCTTCTACAACCATCCCTATTGACAACAGAACACTAGCCTTCTACAACCATCCCTTTTGACAACAGAACACTAGCCTTCTACAACCATCCCTATTGACAACAGAACACTAGCCTTCTACAACCATCCCTTTTGACAACAGAACACTAGCCTTCTACAACCATCCCTATTGACAACAGAACACTAGCCTTCTACAACCATCCCTATTGACAACAGAACACTAGCCTTCTACAACCATCCCTTTTGACAACAGAACACTAGCCTTCTACAACCATCCCTATTGACAACAGAACACTAGCCTTCTACAACCATTCATATTGACAACACTCAACAGAATAAAACGTGGATTTACAACAGTCTTTGACTCTTAACAAACCCACCCATTCGCCCCCCTAAACTACCCCGCCCCACGCAACCCACTCCCGCCCCAACGTCAAACTACAAATATTTAAATTAAAAATATGCTTCACTTCGTTTTGAATCCCCATCAGTTAATCAATCATGAATGCGTATGATTTAGTCTTAATTATGACAAATCTATAGTAAAATTACCAACTACACAGTTATTTTGATTGTATGGAGCGACTGCACTGATTTTCATTCAACTGTGTCAATAATGTAGGCTAACAGTGTAAATGTTTATAAGAGGCGTATGATATGAATGGTGTAAGCATTATATGAATCGTGAAAAGCTTTGAAGTGAATTGCGTCACCACTCACCTTTTCCGAACTTTTCTGGGGAGAAAAAAACACTTTCCTTTTGAGGTCGAGCAGCAGGCAATGGATGAAACTAACTCCCCACAGTGTGAGATAGGAATCAATCAATTCGTAACCTTTTCTCACAACTAAATGCTTTTTTTGGAATAGATAGGAAATGTAAAGTACACGACAGCAGTGAAGGTGGGTTCGTTTCTCGCTTCGTTTCAGTGCGAGTCTCGATGTGCGTGACCAACTGGCTCTCATCTAACGATGACATAGTCACGGAGTTGTCATTACCGTAACACCCCTAAGAGAGCTGATTCTAAACCCCCACCACGGAGCTCCATGTTTTCAGTGGCACTCGATATTGATCGTCCAGCTCTCTCCATGCGGGCGGGTTAGGACGCCAAAAAATAGTCCCCAAGTTCAAACGTCAACCACCCAGTGCACCTTTTACCTTACGCAACATGAGCCTACAGTAAAGGGTTGACCTTAACCACAGATCTAGGCTCAGATTACCAGGCCATTGGTCGAGTTCCTGCCTCACTATATTGCATGCCAGATCTTACAATGTCTGGTTAGGTATTTATATCAGCAAATCACATCATATGATATAGCAATCTGATGCCTGAATGCACCTAAACTCAGTCCTGGGTGCACGTTCTGGTTTTTGCCCTAGCACTACACAGCTGATTCAAATAATCAAAGCTGGATGATGAGTTGATTATTTGAATCAGCTGTGAAGTGCTAGGGCAAAAACCAAAACGTGCACCCAGGGAGGGCCCCAGAACTGACTTTGGGAAACCCTGCTTTAACCTACCATTAGGGGAATGGACAAACTGTTGCCCTGTGGGCTACAACCATAGAAATACCATTAGAGGACTGGACAAACTGTTGCCCTGTGGGCTACAACCATAGAAATACCATTAGAGGACTGGACAAACTGTTGCCCTGTGGGCTACAACCATAGAAATACCATTAGAGGAATGGACAAACTGTTGCCCTGTGGGCTACAAGTGGGTGGTATTCACTACGAACTAAATGGGGAGGGACTAACCTGGGGTGTATCCATTAGTGCACGTCTTGCAACGACAATTAGTTTCTATTGGACAAAATCACAGAGGTCACTCCCCGTTCCGTCCTGTTTGCTTCCGTTTGGGAAGTGGGAATTTACCACATAGGACTGGAGGGGAAATCCTGGTAATTACTAGTGGGAAACTCGTCTATCATCCTGAGCCCCCACTTCCCCCACATGCTGACCTCTGACATCACCTACTAAGGAAATAACCTTGATAACAGCATTTTCGGCAGTTAAATATAACAAAACAATATTCATAAAAAGCAATCTAGTATTAATATGGTTTTTGAACTCTAGAATTTGTTTGCAAGCATGATATCTGTACAAAACACTCTAACATACCCTAACAAACAAAACACTAACATGCCCTAACAAACAAAACACTAACATGCCCTAACAAACAAAACACTCTAACATGCCCTAACAAACAAAACACTCTAACATGCCCTAACAAACAAAACACTAACATGCCCTAACAAACAAAACACTAACATGCCCTAACAAACAAAACACTAACATGCCCTAACAAACAAAACACTCTAACATGCCCTAACAAACAAAACACTAACATGCCCTAACAAACAAAACACTCTAACATGCCCTAACAAACAAAACACTCTAACATGCCCTAACAAACAAAACACTCTAACATGCCCTAACAAACAAAACACTCTAACATGCCCTAACAAACAAAACACTAACATGCCCTAACAAACAAAACACTCTAACATGCCCTAACAAACAAAACACTCTAACATGCCCTAACAAACAAAACACTCTAACATGCCCTAACAAACAAAACACTCTAACATGCCCTAACAAACAAAACACTAACATGCCCTAACAAACAAAACACTCTAACATGCCCTAACAAACAAAACACTAACATGCCCTAACAAACAAAACACTAACATGCCCTAACAAACGAAACACTCAAACATGCCCTAACAAACAAAACACTAACATGCCCTAACAAACAAAACACTAACATGCCCTAACAAACAAAACACTCTAACATGCCCTAACAAACAAAACACTCTAACATGCCCTAACAAACAAAACACTAACATACCCTAACAAACAAAACACTAACATGCCCTAACAAACAAAACACTAACATGCCCTAACAAACAAAACACTCTAACATGCCCTAACAAACAAAACACTAACATGCCCTAACAAACAAAACACTAACATGCCCTAACAAACAAAACACTAACATGCCCTAACAAACAAAACACTAACATGCCCTAACAAACAAAACACTAACATGCCCTAACAAACAAAACACTAACATGCCCTAACAAACAAAACACTAACATGCCCTAACAAACAAAACACTAACATGCCCTAACAAACAAAACACTCTAACATGCCCTAACAAACAAAACACTCTAACATGCCCTAACAAACAAAACACTAACATGCCCTAACAAACAAAACACTAACATGCCCTAACAAACCCTAGTGGTCCTCTGTAGCTCAGCTGGTAGAGCACGGCGCTTGTAACGCCAAGGTAGTGGGTTCGATCCCCGGGACCACCCATACACAAAAAATGTATGCACGCATGACTGTAAGTCGCTTTGGATAAAAGCGTCTGCTAAATGGCATATTATTATATTATTATTACAAACAAAACACTCTAACATGCCCTAACAAACAAAACACTAACATGCCCTAACAAACAAAACACTAACATGCCCTAACAAACAAAACACTAACATGCCCTAACAAACAAAACACTAACATGCCCTAACAAACAAAACACTAACATGCCCTAACAAACAAAACACTCTAACATGCCCTAACAAACAAAACACTAACATGCCCTAACAAACAAAACACTCTAACATGCCCTAACAAACAAAACACTAACATGCCCTAACAAACAAAACACTAACATCCCCTAACAAACAAAACACTCAAACATGCCCTAACAAACAAAACACTAACATGCCCTAACAAACAAAACACTCTAACATGCCCTAACAAACAAAACACTCTAACATGCCCTAACAAATAAAACACTAACATGCCCTAACAAACCCTAGTGGTCCTCTGTAGCTCAGCTGGTAGAGCACGGCGCTTGTAACGCCAAGGTAGTGGGTTCGATCCCCGGGACCACCCATACACAAAAAATGTATGCACGCATGACTGTAAGTCGCTTTGGATAAAAGCGTCTGCTAAATGGCATATTATTATATTATTATTACAAACAAAACACTCTAACATGCCCTAACAAACAAAACACTAACATGCCCTAACAAATAAAACACTAACATGCCCTAACAAACAAAACACTCTAACATGCCCTAACAAACAAAACACTAACATGCCCTAACAAACAAAACACTAACATGCCCTAACAAACAAAACACTCTAACATGCCCTAACAAACAAAACACTAACATGCCCTAACAAACAAAACACTAACATGCCCTAACAAACAAAACACTAATATGCCCTAACAAACAAAACACTAACATGCCCTAACAAACAAAACACTAACATGCCCTAACAAACAAAACACTAACATGCCCTAACAAACAAAACACTAACATGCCCTAACAAACAAAACACTAACATGCCCTAACAAACAAAACACTCTAACATGCCCTAACAAACAAAACACTAACATGCCCTAACAAACAAAACACTCTAACATGCCCTAACAAACAAAACACTAACATGCCCTAACAAACAAAACACTAACATCCCCTAACAAACAAAACACTCAAACATGCCCTAACAAACAAAACACTAACATGCCCTAACAAACAAAACACTCTAACATGCCCTAACAAACAAAACACTCTAACATGCCCTAACAAATAAAACACTAACATGCCCTAACAAACCCTAGTGGTCCTCTGTAGCTCAGCTGGTAGAGCACGGCGCTTGTAACGCCAAGGTAGTGGGTTCGATCCCCGGGACCACCCATACACAAAAAATGTATGCACGCATGACTGTAAGTCGCTTTGGATAAAAGCGTCTGCTAAATGGCATATTATTATATTATTATTACAAACAAAACACTCTAACATGCCCTAACAAACAAAACACTAACATGCCCTAACAAATAAAACACTAACATGCCCTAACAAACAAAACACTCTAACATGCCCTAACAAACAAAACACTAACATGCCCTAACAAACAAAACACTAACATGCCCTAACAAACAAAACACTCTAACATGCCCTAACAAACAAAACACTAACATGCCCTAACAAACAAAACACTAACATGCCCTAACAAACAAAACACTAATATGCCCTAACAAACAAAACACTAACATGCCCTAACAAACAAAACACTAACATGCCCTAACAAACAAAACACTCTAACATGCCCTAACAAACAAAACACTAACATGCCCTAACAAACAAAACACTCTAACATGCCCTAACAAACAAAACACTAACATGCCCTAACAAACAAAACACTCTAACATGCCCTAACAAACAAAACACTAACATGCCCTAACAAACAAAACACTAACATGCCCTAACAAACGAAACACTCAAACATGCCCTAACAAACAAAACACTAACATGCCCTAACAAACAAAACACTAACATGCCCTAACAAACAAAACACTCTAACATGCCCTAACAAACAAAACACTCTAACATGCCCTAACAAACAAAACACTAACATACCCTAACAAACAAAACACTAACATGCCCTAACAAACAAAACACTAACATGCCCTAACAAACAAAACACTAACATGCCCTAACAAACAAAACACTAACATGCCCTAACAAACAAAACACTCTAACATGCCCTAACAAACAAAACACTAACATGCCCTAACAAACAAAACACTAACATGCCCTAACAAACAAAACACTAACATGCCCTAACAAACAAAACACTAACATGCCCTAACAAACAAAACACTAACATGCCCTAACAAACAAAACACTAACATGCCCTAACAAACAAAACACTCTAACATGCCCTAACAAACAAAACACTAACATGCCCTAACAAACAAAACACTCTAACATGCCCCAACAAACAAAACACTAACATGCCCTAACAAACAAAACACTAACATGCCCTAACAAACAAAACACTAACATGCCCTAACAAACAAAACACTAACATACCCTAACAAACAAAACACTAACATGCCCTAACAAACAAAACACTAACATGCCCTAACAAACAAAACACTCTAACATGCCCTAACAAACAAAACACTCAATCAAGGGACCCCACAGCATGACATTGTAAATTCATTTATTTTCATCTGAGCTGTTGGTACTAACATGTTGAACATTGGGGTGTGTGTGAATGCATGTCTGTTGGTAGTATAAGTGATGATTATAAACCAGAGGAACAGGAGCTGTGAAGACATGTTCTGAAATCAAGTATGGACAGCCATGGTACTGGATATATGAAATAAAAAACTAAACCAGATCCAGGAAACAGGACACGGTTGTATTCAAACTAAACCAGATCCAGGAAACAGGACACGGTTGTATTCAAACTAAACCAGATCCAGGAAACAGGACACGGTCCTATTCAAACTAAACCAGATGCAGGAAACAGGACACGGTCATATTCAAACTAAACCAGATGCAGGAAACAGAACACGGTCATATTCAAACTAAACCAGATGCAGGAAACAGAACACGGTCATATTCAAACTAAACCAGATGCAGGAAACAGAACACTGTCATATTCAAACTAAACCAGATGCAGGAAACAGAACACGGTCATATTCAAACTAAACCAGATGCAGGAAACAGAACACAGTCATATTCAAACTAAACCAGATGCAGGAAACAGGACACGGTTGTATTCATTAGGCACCAAACGGGGAAGGACTACCTGAACTTGTCCACTAGGAAACACTCAATTTCATTGCAAAGCATTTTCTGTTGCAAAACACTTTGCTACGGTTTGCTAGTGTGCACAAATGAATATACCACAGGACAGGATCATGTTCATTAGGAATCAAACAGAATGAATACACCACAGGACAGGGTCATATTCATTAGGAATCAAACAGAATGAATACACCACAGGACAGGGTCATATTCATTAGGAATCAAACAGAATGAATGTACCACAGGACAGGGTCATATTCATTAGGAATCAAACAGAAGTAAACAGGCTGAAACGGGGAGGGACTACCTGAACATTTCCAATTAGAAATGCTAATTTTCTGTTGTAAAGATTTTTGCTACGGTGTGCTACTAATGAACACGACCCAGGTGTGTGAAAATGTGAAGTGGGACATTAGGCTGCACTAATTAAATTAAACAGCAGAGGGCGCCACAACAGTTTTAACATTGGTTGGGGAAAGGATTGTACAGCATAGTCTACCTATCAGTAAACACATTAATATAAATTAGATATCAGGGTTGAGGTCAATCCCATTTCAATTCACAAAGTAAACCAAATTCCAAATGTTCCTTATCGAAAAGCATTTAAGAGAATTGGAACTGGAATTGGAATGTCAGTGTACATCCTGAATTGACTGGAATTTAAAGGGAACTGACCCCAACCCTGGTAACCTCCACATTATAGAAAAGTGATTCATTTCTGTAACACAGAATAAAACATACATTTCATACTGGATGCATGTAATGTGTATACTGTGTCATCATCTCTAACTAGTAGTCCCCATCTGAATTGTTATAATTTGGTCTGTATAAAGGTGTATTGGAACCGAGGCTGCTTTTTCAACTTGGAAAAGTGGTTTCTCATTCACAATGGAGAAAAGTATCTATTTGAAGTTACAGTCAAATCAGCTATAACGTTACAAGGTTGTCCCTTATTGAAAAACAAAACTTATTGAAAAACTGAAGACAGACAAGACAATGTAGTGAAAATACTTATTTAGCAAACCAAATCAAAGGTATCTTTCCTGTTCCTGTTCCTGTCCACATAAAACACAACAGATCAACAGGAAGTAATGAGCCTGTCCCTGTCCACATAACAGACAACAGATCCTCAGCTGGTAGAGCACGGCGCTTGTAACGCCAAGGTAGTGGGTTCGATCCCCGGGACCACCCATACACAAAAAAAATGTATGCACGCATGACTGTAAGTCGCTTTGGATAAAAGCGTCTGCTAAATGGCATATTATTATTATTTATCAACAGGAAGTAATGAGCCTGTCCCTGTCCACATAAAAGACAACAGATCAACAGGAAGTAATGAACCTGTCCCTGTCCACATAAAAGACAACAGATCAACAGGAAGTAATGAGCCTGTCTCTGTCCATATAAAAGACAACAGATCAACAGGAAGTAATGAGGGCAAAAAACATTTTTATAACAAAATTGGAAAACCAGCTCAAGTCGCAATCACAGACATTCGTTTAAAAACAAAAACAAATTATTCTGCTGTTGAAAAAAAGGACATTATATATTTTGTATTGACACTACCCTACAACCAGATGAAGTACACCCCAAATAGCACCCTATTCCCTATGTAGTGCACTACTTTAGACCAGAGCACATAGTGGCTAACCCTCCGTGGTTAAGGTCTAAAGTAGTGCCCTACCTAGGGAATAGGGTGCCATCTGGGACGTCTCTTAAGACACAAACGTGACCTGCGTCCCCGTTTTGGATGAAGGCTGTCAAGCACAATAAAAATAAAAATAAACACCTGACCAAATAAAAGTGCCTGGGTCCCCAAGCGGCATGGAATTCCCTATTTAGTGCACTACTTTTTGACCAGAGCCTTACATTGGTTCGTGGTCAAAAAAGTAGTGCACTAAATAGGGAATTGGGTGCCATTTGGGGTGCAAGACAGTTTCTACGAGACCCACTCCGTTCCATTTCATCAACATCTATAGCGGAGGGTCCCCAGACCCAGATTTAGGGTTTCCCATTTTCATTGTGCAAAATGCTAAAATTAACCATAAACCTCATTATAATCTGGCAGTGTGATTTCATTTGAAACTTTTCTTCAACGATGTGCATTATAAAGAGGTGATTACCTAACTAGAGTTTAGTAAACTGAGCAATGCATGAATAGACGTCTCTTTATAACACACATTGTTGAAGAAAAGTTTCAAATGAAATCCCACTTCCAGATTATAACAAGTTTTACAGTAAATTTTGCACATTGCTTTTGCACTATAAAAATGTGACCCTAATGCTGCTATTGATGTGAATACATCTCAATTTAGGATCTGGCTCCAGAGTGAGTTGTTTCTTCCTAAGATCAGATTGGTCAATCAGTTAACTGGATCTGGCTCCAGAGTGAGTTGTTTCTTCCTAAGATCAGATTGGTCAATCAGTTAACTGGATCTGGCTCCAGAGTGAGTTGTTTCTTCCTAAAATCAGACTGGTCAATCAGTTAACTGGATCTGGCTCCAGAGTGAGTTGTTTCTTCCTAAGATCAGACTGGTCAATCAGTTAACTGGATCTGGCTCCAGAGTGAGTTGTTTCTTCCTAAGATCAGACTGGTCAATCAGTTAACTGGATCTGGCTCCAGAGTGAGTTGTTTCTTCCTAAGATCAGATTGGTCAATCAGTTAACTGGATCTGGCTCCAGAGTGAGTTGTTTCTTCATAAGATCAGATTGGTCAATCAGTTAACTGGATCTGGCTCCAGAGTGAGTTGTTTCTTCCTAAGATCAGACTGGTCAATCAGTTAACTGGTGTCATCAACACAGTATTACTTCAATACACTCTCCACTCTCCTCTTTAAAAACTTTTATCTACACACTTAAGAGTTGTAAAACTCTGGTAACTTTCCCAAAATACCATGGTATTTAAGAAATCCTAGTTGGAGGATTCCTGTATTTCCTGTTTATTACATCGTAATTCCAGGAATCGTCCAACCAGGATTTCTGGAAAACTTGGGAGTGTTGGTAAAGTTACCGGAATTCTGCAACCCTATACATACTTCTCCTCTTTAAAACAATATCTAGAAACTCTTCTTTAATTTAGCAACACCTTGGCTGCGTTCCAAATAGCACCCTGTTCCTATATAGTGGGGGAAAAAAGTATTTAGTCAGCCACCAATTGTGCAAGTTCTCCCACTTAAAAAGATGACAGAGGCCTGTAATTTTCATCATAGGTACACGTCAACTATGACAGACAAATTGAGGAAAAAAAATCCAGAAAATCACATTGTAGGATTTTTAATGAATTTATTTGCAAATTATGGTGGAAAATAAGTATTTGGTCACCTACAAACAAGCAAGATTTCTGGCTCTCACAGACCTGTAACTTCTTCTTTAAGAGGCTCCTCTGTCCTCCACTCGTTACCTGTATTAATGGCACCTGTTTGAACTTGTTATCAGTATAAAAGACACCTGTCCACAACCTCAAACAGTCACACTCCAAACTCCACTATGGCCAAGACCAAAGAGCTTTCAAAGGACACCAGAAACAAAATTGTAGACCTGCACCAGACTGGGAAGACTGAATCTACAATAGGTAAGCAGCTTGGTTTGAAGAAATCAACTGTGGGAGCAATTATTAGGAAATGGAAGACATACAAGACCACTGATAATCTCCCTCGATCTGGGGCTCCACGCAAGATCTCACCCCGTGGGGTCAAAATGATCACAAGAACGGTGAGCAAAAATCCCAGAACCACACGGGGGGACCTAGTGAATGACCTGCAGAGAGCTGGGACCAAAGTAACAAAGCCTACCATTAGTAACACACTACGCCGCCAGGGACTCAAATCCTGCAGTGCCAGACGTGTCCCCCTGCTTAAGCCAGTACATGTCCAGGCCCGTCTGAAGTTTGCTAGAGTGCATTTGGATGATCCAGAAGAGGATTGGGAGAATGTCATATGGTCAGATGAAACCAAAATATAACTTTTTGGTAAAAACTCAACTCGTCGTGTTTGGAGGACAAAGAATGCTGAGTTGCATCCAAAGAACACCATACCTACTGTGAAGCATGGGGGTGGAAACATCATGCTTTGGGCTGTTTTTCTGCAAAGGGACCAGGACGACTGATCCGTGTAAAGGAAAGAATGAATGGGGCCATGTATCGTGAGATTTTGAGTGAAAACCTCCTTCCATCAGCAAGGGCATTGAAGATGAAACGTGGCTGGGTCTTTCAGCATGACAATGATCCCAAACACACCGCCCGGGCAACGAAGGAGTGGCTTCGTAAGAAGCATTTCAAGGTCCTGGAGTGGCCTAGCCAGTCTCCAGATCTCAACCCCATAGAAAATCTTTGGAGGGAGTTGAAAGTCCGTGTTGCCCAGCGACAGCCCCAAAACATCACTGCTCTAGAGGAGATCTGCATGGAGGAATGGGCCAAAATACCAGCAACAGTGTGTGAAAACCTTGTGAAGACTTACAGAAAACATTTGACCTGTGTCATTGCCAACAAAGGGTATATAACAAAGTTAAAGAAACTTTTGTTCTTGACCAAATACTTATTTTCCACCATAATTTGCAAATAAATTCATTAAAAATCCTACAATGTGATTTTCTGGAAAAAAAATTCTCATTTTGTCTGTCATAGTTGACGTGTACCTATGATGAAAATTACAGGCCTCTCTCATCTTTTTAAGTGGGAGAACTTGCACAATTGGTGGCTGACTAAATACTTTTTTCCCCCACTGTAGTACACTACTTTTACTAGAGCCCCCTTGACTGTAAGGGGGTTGAAAGCAAAGCTGACTTTACATCAGTGCTTAGGGACAACTTTTACACGCAGCCATTCACACACACACACACACACACACACACACACACACACACACACACACACAGAGAGAGATATTGGGGGTACTGGGGGAATCTCACAGAGGGAGCAACTTCTACCACGTTATATTTTTAATCTCTTAATAAAAAAACAGGCGGACATACAAATCTAATGTCAGCTATGTTAAACATCTGGATTAAAACCAGACTGTCTGGTTGTCTATGTGAGTAGCAGAATGACAGACAGCCATGAAGGGGACAGACAGACAGCTGGTTTCAGGTCAAATCCCATTTCAGATCAAATTAGGTCAGGAACAGCACAATTCAGACTTGAGATAAATTGACTAAACGTGGATTTAATTTACTGTAAGTGTACTTATCTCAAATCTGAATCAGACCCAAAGTGAACTGAAACTCAATCTGGGAGGAATCCTAATCCTAGAGATCTCCGTGCACAATTAAATTAGACTTCCGTGTAAATCATACGTTGATGTCAATGGAAGATTTGTGCGAAAATGTGAGTTCATGTGCCGATCTCAACTCAGGATTCAGGACTTCAATGATTGTATTGAAATAACAAATTATTATTCTATGTGGATTCGTCCGATTATTCACAAATAGCATTTCAAATTGTCTTCCTGAATTGTCTAAATTGAAACCAGAGTTACCAAACCCTACTGAATCTCAACCCGGTCCAGTTGAAACCAGAGTTGACCCCAACCCGGTCCAGTTGAAACCAGAGTTGACCCCAACCCGGTCCAGTTGAAACCAGAGTTGACCCCAACCCGGTCCAGTTGAAACCAGAGTTGACCCCAACCCGGTCCAGTTGAAACCAGAGTTGACCCCAACCCTACTGAATCTCACCCCGGTCCAGTTGAAACCAGAGTTGACCCCAACCCGGTCCAGTTGAAACCAGAGTTGACCCCAACCCGGTCCAGTTGAAACCAGAGTTGACCCCAACCCGGTCCAGTTGAAACCAGAGTTGACCCCAACCCGGTCCAGTTGAAACCAGAGTTGACCCCAACCCTACTGAATCTCACCCCGGTCCAGTTGAAACCAGAGTTGACCCCAACCCGGTCCAGTTGAAACCAGAGTTGACCCCAACCCGGTCCAGTTGAAACCAGAGTTGACCCCAACCCGGTCCAGTTGAAACCAGAGTTGACCCCAACCCGGTCCAGTTGAAACCAGAGTTGACCCCAACCCGGTCCAGTTGAAACCAGAGTTGACCCCAACCCTACTGAATCTCAACCCGGTCCAGTTGAAACCAGAGTTGACCCCAACCCTACTGAATCGTCAACCCGGTCCAGTTGAAACCAGAGTTGACCCCAACCCGGTCCAGTTGAAACCAGAGTTGACCCCAACCCGGTCCAGTTGAAACCAGAGTTGACCCCAAACCCGGTCCAGATTCTAGTGAAACCAGAGTTGCCCACCCCAACCATTCTACTGAATCTCAACCCGGTCCAGTTGAAACCAGAGTTGACCCTCCACAACCTACTGAATCTCAACCCGGTCCAGTTGAAACCAGAGTTGACCCCAACCCGGTCCAGTTGAAACCAGAGTTGACCCCAACCCGGTCCAGTTGAAACCAGAGTTGACCCCAACCCGGTCCAGTTGAAACCAGAGTTGTCCCCAACCCGGTCCACACCATTCTAGTGAATAAGGTAATGCCACTCCATATATTTTCAATGCATTTTTCCACAATAGTAAAACAAAAGGTGCGTGCCGTGTTGACCCTCCACTACACCACCTGGCTCAGACAGT
>NC_140015.1:41973564-42012722 GCF_964263955.1 Coregonus lavaretus | reverse complement strand
TCCGACCCCCTTCCTGCCCCGCACTCCCCCTCCTCCCCCCCCTCTCCCACCCCCTCCTCCCCTCCACCCCCTCCTCCCCCTCTCAGCCCACCCCCCTCCTCCCCTCCTCTCCACCCCCCCTCCCCACCTCTCCACCCCCCTCCTCCCCCTCCACCCCCTCCTCCTCCCCTCCACCCCTCTCTCCTCTCCACCCCCTCCTCCCCTCCTCTCCCTCCCTCCTCACCCCCCCTCCCTCCCCTCCTCTCCCCCCTCCCTTCCCACCCCCTCCTCCCCTCTCCCCTCCTCCCCCCCCTCCTCCCCTCCTCTCCACCCCCTCCCTCCTCTCCACCCCTCCTCCCCTCCTCTCCACCTCCTTCCTCTCCACCCCTCCTCCCTCCTCCCCCCCTCCTCCCTCCTCTCCACCCCCTCCTCTCCCCCCTCCTCCCTCCTCTCCACCCCTCCTCCGTCCTCCCCTCCCACCTCCTCCACCCCTCATCCTCTCCTCCCTCCACCCCCTCCCCTCCTCCTCCTCCCCCCTCTCCTCCACCCCCCTCTCCCTCTCCACCCTCGTCCCCCCTCCTCTCCCCCCCTCCCCCTCCCCCCGCTCTCTCCACCCCCCCCCCCCCTCTCTCCTCTCCACCCCCTCCCCCTCGTCCCCCCTCCTCTCCACTCCTCCTCCCCACCCCCCCTCCTCTCCCTCCATCCCTCCTCCCCTCCTCCTCTTCCCTCTGGCTGCTTCAGGTCTAATTAGTAGGAGACTATAAACAGAATGTAGAATGTCAGTGTGTTCCATTTCAGACCAGTTCCTAACGACTCTGACTGACAGGGATATTGAACTAACTACACTACTGGAAACATACCTAATATAATCAGCGTTGGGCACTATTCCATTTCAATTCCTGTCAATTCAGATAGTAATACAAACTCCAATTCCAAATGTTCCTCATTGAAAACAAATGGAATTGGAATTTCAGTGTTCCTCCTGAATTCACGAAATTTAAAATGGAATTGACTCCAACCGTGACATTAAAATGACAGCACTGACAACTACTGTCTGTCAAAACATTCAGCTTCCGACAACATGTTCAATATTGGGTATATTCAGTCAAAACATTCAGCTTCCAACAACATGTTCAATATTGGGTATATTCAGTCAAAACATTCAGCTTCCAACAACATGTTCAATATGGGGTATATTCAGTCAAAACATTCAGCTTCCAACCAACATGTTCAATATGGGGTATATTCAGTCAAAACATTCAGCTTCCAACAACAGTTCAATATGGGGTATATTCAGTCAAAACAACATCTCTTCTAAAACGTTCAATCGTCCTGTCAGTCAGTCAGGACCATCTCTACCAGGCACCAATACCTCTCTGTGTACTGTCTGTCAGTCAGTCAGGCAGAAGAACCATCTCTACCAGGCACCAATACCTTTCTGTGTACTGTCAGTCAGTCAGTCAGTCAGGACCATCTCTACCAGGCACCAATACCTCTCTGTGTACTGTCTGTCAGTCAGTCAGTCAGGACCATGTCTCCCCAGCACCCATACCTCTCTGTGTACTGTCTGTCAGTCAGTCAGTCAGGACCATCTCTACCACAGCACCCGTACCTCTCTGTGTACTGTCTGTCAGTCAGTCAGGACCATCTCTACCCCAGCACCAATACCTCTCTGTGTACTGTCAGTCAGTCAGTCAGTTAGGACCATCTCTACCCCAGCACCAATACCGTTCTGTGTACTGTCAGTCAGTCAGTCAGGACCATCTCTACCCAGCACCAATACCTTTCTGTGTACTGTCTGTCAGTCAGTCAGTCAGGACCATCTCTACCAGGCACCAATACCTTTCTGTGTACTGTCAGTCAGTCAGTCAGGACCATCTCTACCACAGCACCAATACCTCTCTGTGTACTGTCTGTCAGTCAGTATGTCAGGACCATCTCTCCCCAGCACCCATACCTCTCTGTGTACTGTCAGTCAGTCAGTCAGCACAGTCTCTACCCAGCACCAATACCTTTCTGTGTACTGTCAGTCAGTCAGTCAGGACCATCTCTACCACAGCACCGATACCTTTCTGTGTACTGTCAGTCAGTCAGTCAGGACCATCTCTACCACAGCACCAATACCTCTCTGTGTACTGTCAGTCAGTCAGGACCATATCTACCCCCGCACCCGTACCTCTCTGTGTAATGTCTGTCAGTCAGTCAGGATCATCTCTAGCCCAGCACCCGTACCTCTCAATGTACTGTCTGTCAGTCAGTCGGGACCATCTCTGCCCCAGCACCTGTACCTTACTGTGTACTGTCTGTCAGTCAGTCAAAACCATATCTACCCCAGCAACCGTACCTTCCTGTGTACTGTCAGTCAGTCAGTCAGGACCATCTCTACCCCAGCACCTGTACCTCTCTGTGTACTGTCAGTCAGTCAGTCAGTCAGTCAGTCAGGACCATGTCTCCCCAGCACCCGCACCTTTCTGTGTACTGTCAGTCAGTCAGGACCATTCTCTACACCAGCACCCGTACCTCTCTGTGTACTGTCTGTCAGTCAGTCTGTCAGTCAGTCAGTCAGTCAGTCAGTACCATCTCTACCCCAGCACCCGCACCTTTCTGTGTACTGTTAGTCAGTCAGGACCATCTCTTCCCCAGCACCCGTACCTCTCTGTGTACTGTCTGTCAGTCAGTCAGAACCAATCTACCCAGCACCCGTACCTCTGTGTACTGTCTGTCAGTCAGTCAGAACCAATCTACCCAGCACCCGTACCTCTGTGTACTGTCTTGTCAGTCAGTCAGTCAGGACCATCTCTACCCCAGCACCCGTAACTCTCTGTGTACTGTCTGTCAGTCAGTCAGGACCATCTCTACCCCAGCACCCGTAACTCTCTGTGTACTGTCTGTCAGTCAGTCAGGACCATCTCTACCCCAGCACCCGTAACTCTCTGTGTACTGTCTGTCAGTCAGTCAGGACCATCTCTACCCCTGCACCCGTACCTCTCTGTGTACTTTGGTCCGGCCCTTGATCTCAGCTACGATCATTCCTACGATGCCTCCCTTGAAGATGGCGGCTAGGGAGAAGAACTTCTTGTTGGATGTGATGTCATTATACCATGAGTCTGGGTACCTGCAGGGGGACAGGCAAGGGTCAGAGGTTAGATTCCTGCTGGGGCCCCTCATACGGAAAATGCATGCATGACTAAGTCACTTCGGATAAAGGCATTTGCTAAATGGCTTATAGGCCTAATATGTTATTAGGCCTATTATAAGGTAGGGACAGGTGGCAAATAGAATGAGTAGACTTCAGCTGTATTAAGGTGACAGGGGATAGGTGAGGACAGGTGATGTAGACTTCAGCTGTATTAAGGTGACAGGGGAGGACAGGTGATGTAGACTTCAGCTGTATTAAGGTGACAGGTGAGGACAGGTGATGTAGACTTCAGCTGTATTAAGGTGACAGGGGAGGACAGGTGATGTAGACTTCAGCTGTATTAAGGTGACAGGTGAGGACAGGTGATGTAGACTTCAGCTGTATTAAGGTGACAGGGGATAGGTGAAGACAGGTGCCCTGGGTCGTGTTCACTGGGGCACAACATAGCAAAAGTTTTTGAAACGGAAAGCGAAAATCTGTTCTTATTAGACAAGTGAAAGTGCCACTACAGTTTCACACAGTTTTCTCCCTACTAAACACGATACGATCCTGTGTTGCTATTGGCCGCGTAGCGCACTACTCACTCGATGGGAAACCAATCGCCGCACAGCAGCTTGACGCTGTCTATGTCATCGTGGCAGAGAAGGCGGAGCTGGACTTCGCTGAGCGCAGTGGGGGGCACCACGTCGGTCATTCACACCTAGAAAACCACCGATGCCAGGAGAGATACAGTTATTCACTCCTACAACCCACCAATGAGAGGAGACGTAGTCATTCACACGTACAACCCACCAATCACAGGAGATCACACACACCAATCACACTGATCAATCTTCTATAACATTGTCTGCCATATTTCAGCTACATATTTATACACAACTTTTAAAAATGGTTAGTCAGCTGTTTAATAAACTTCCAGGTCAGCTGTCCTTGGTCCTTGATATGAGAGATGGTGTGTGCGCCCCAAATGGCACTACTTTCGACCTGTGCTCTATGGGCCCTGGTCAAAAGTCGTGCACTATAAAGGGAATGGGGTGTCATTTAGGATGCAACATGGATGGAGAGGGACAGGGAATGATAGCTAGACAGGCAAACAAACTTCTGAAACCTCTCCAGTCTGACCCTGGTGGCTGTAGCAACTGTCATCGCTGAGGACAAAACCAGAGCTTTACATTTGGACAGAGCTGCTGTGCTCTATGAAGAGAACATGCTTTATGACGCTATCTAGTTAGTTGGCTAACGTTAACTAGCTAGCTTTGTTAAATGCCAAAACAACCTAGTCAGCTGCCCTAGTAAGGTGCTATGTTATCAAGCTAGCTAACACCGCAAGCAAGCTGACATCTCTGTTGTTTGGTTGACATACCACAGTAAATTCAGCTAAACAAGATTCATTATTAGCCAATACCTTCCGCCTTCAGCTAGATATTTAGACTTGACTGGTTGTCAAAACAAGAGAATTAGCTAGTTAGCTAGCTAGCTTTCTATTTCTAAGTGGGTTAGCTAGCTGACGTAGCGACCTAGTTAGCTACGATTCTAGGCAAAATAACTAAACGAAATATAAATATAACTGGACAACACTTCGCTAGCTATGTCAGCTCAAAAGTTAATAGAGGAGAATGGCTACAATTTGCTGGGTAGCTAGCAAGGTCTCTTGCTAGCTGACCGACAAGCTAACCTAGCTTGCTAGCTAGCTCGAATATGTTGTAACCTACCTTGTTTATGCGCTCGAGCAAGAGGAACGTGCGGGGGAAAATTCCTTGGGTGTCGTTTGAAGTGTTTTCTACAGTGGAAACACCATGATAAAACCCAAATTTGCTCTCTATTCAGAAAACCACTGACACTGGTCTCCCACCAATACATTAGCTGGCTAGCCAGCTTTGCTAATTTCACAACTAGCCGAATCGGCTTCGTCCTGTGTGTGTCACAGTCCAGAAGTCATTCAGCCTCATTCTCAGCTTTGTGTGCGGAAATGTAGTTTCTCGGGGATTTGGCTTTGTAGTTTCATTTCCCCAAAATTATTGTAACATACATACTATACAATTAGAGATCGGCAGTATTTCTGTTACATGTCTTTGAAATACGTATTTAATTACTTTTGAGTATGTTTGTAATTTTTTTTACACTGTCCCGAACTACAATCCAATGAATTTTGTAACAAGATACATACCTTTAATTTGTATTTATACCAACAAAAAATATATAGTGGTTCACAATTCTGTGGCCCCCTTTCACCCTGCATTGGTATCATAAGTCTGATGGCACTATGGTGTGCTAAGAGTGTCTGTTAAATGACCAAAATGTCAATGTATAATGAACACTGGGTATTATTCTAATGAGCTCCACACCCGAAACAAGGCCAATAATGATACCCAGTGTGCTTTGCAATTGATCATTTTTACATTTACATTTTGGTCGTTTAAAAGACACTCTTATCCAGAGAGACTTACAGTCAGTGCATTTAACTAAGGTAGATAAACAATCACATATCACAGTCATAGCAAGTAAACCGTTTTTTTGTTACCATTACTGAAAATGTTGTTGTAGTGAAGGCATGTACTGGCAAATGTATTTAGAATTTTGAAAAGGTTGAAAATACAAAATACTTGTATTTGATCTAGATACAATACTTTGCTAAAGTATTTTGTATGTTAGTTTGATACATTGGTTTTTAGAGTATCTTGTATTTGCAACAAGATACATTTTGATACAGTTGATACAATAGCAATATATCAAAGTCTGATGATCTGCCACTTTCTGTGGCAAAAGCATGCCAGTATTACCTGTGAGCAGGTACAGCCCTGGGTGGACAATAACATAACAATGTATTGCATAATTTATTATTGAACATGTATTGTTAATTGTATTATTTATGAGTTATTACCACTATTTATTAGTATAATCAAATCAAATCAAATCAAATTTTATTGGTCACATGCGCCGAATACAACAGGTGCAGACATTACAGTGAAATGCTTACTTACAGCCCTTAACCAACAGTGCATTTATTTTAAACAAAAAAAGTAAAAATAAAACAACAACAAAAAAAGTGTTGAGAAAAAAAAGAGCAGAAGTAAAATAAAGTGACAGTAGGGAGGCTATATATACAGGGGGGTACCGTTGCAGAGTCAATGTGCGGGGGCACCGGCTAGTTGAGGTAGTTGAGGTAATATATACATGTGGGTAGAGTTAAAGTGACTATGCATAAATACTTAACAGAGTAGCAGCAGCGTAAAAAGGATGGGGTGGGGGGGCAGTGCAAATAGTCCGGGTAGCCATGATTAGCTGTTCAGGAGTCTTATGGCTTGGGGGTAGAAGCTGTTGAGAAGTCTTTTGGACCTAGACTTGGCACTCCGGTACCGCTTGCCGTGCGGTAGCGGTACTAGATAATCGTCATCTGATTAACTAGATAATAACAATATCAGGTCTGATGCTCTCGCTATCAACAAACTATCAACTGCAAGTGCAACTAACTTGCTAGGATTACGGTAGAATTAGTCTCTCAGACAGACAATCAAATGGTGCACTACTTTTGATCAGGGCCCTTGGGGGCACCTTACATTGCCTTCAGAAAGTATTCACACCCCTTCACTTTTTCAACATTTTGTTGTGTTACAGTCTGACTTTAAAATTGATTAAATTTAGATTTTGTGTCACTTGCCTACACACAATACCCCATAATGTGAAAGTTAAATAATGTTTTAAGAAATGTTAAGAAATTAATTTAAAATGAAAAGCTGAAATGTCTTGAGTTCAATAAGTATTCAACCCCTTTGTTATGGCAAGCCTAAACAAGTAAAATAGTAAACATTTGCTTAACAAGTCACATAATATGTTGCATGGACTCACTTTGTGTGTAAAAGTAGTGTTTAACATGATTATTGAAGGACTACCTCATCTTTGTACCCCACACATACAATTATCTCAAAGGTCCCTCAGTCGAGCAGTGAATTTCAAACACAGATTCAACCACAAAGACCAGGGAGGTTTTCAAATGACTCGCAAAGGGCACCTATTGGTATATGGGTAAAAAAGTAAAAAATATATATATAACCACATTGAATACCATTTGAGCATGGTGAAGTTAATTAATTAATTAATTAATTACACTTTGGATGGTGTATCGATACACCCAGTCACTACAAATATGCAGGCGTCCTTCCAACTAAGTTGCCGGAGAGGAAGGAAACCGCACTGAGATTTCACCGTGAGGTGACCCTCCTGTAGCTCAGTTGGTAGAGCATGGCGCTTGCAATGCCAGGGTTGTGGGTTCAATTCCCATGGGGGGCCAGTATGAAAAATGTATGCACTCACTAACTGTAAGTTGCTCTGGATAAGAGCGTCTGCTAAATGACTAAAATGTTTAAAACAGAATTTAATAGCTGTGACAGGAGAAAACTGAGGATGGATCAACAACATTGTAGTTACTCCACAATACTAACCTAATTCACAGATTGAAAAGAAGGAAGCCTGTACAGAATACAGATATTCCAAAAACATGCATCCTGTTTGCAACAAGACACTAAAGTAATACTGCAAAGCAATTCACTTTTTGTCCTGAATACAAAGTGTTATGTTTGGGGCAAATCCAATACAACACATTACTGACTACCACTCTCCATATTTTCAAGCATAGTGGTGGCTGCATCATGTTATGGGTATGCTTGTAATTATTAAGGACTGGGGAGTTTTTCAGGATAAAAAATAAATGGAATGGCGCTGAGCACAGGCAAAATCCTAGAGGAAAACCTGATTCAGTCTGCTTTCCACCAGACACTGGGAGATTAATATACCTTTCAGCCTTGACAAAAAATGACAATTAAATCAATTTTGTAACACAACAAAATGTGGAAAAAGTCAAGGGTGTGTGAATATTTTCTGAAGGCTTAAGCCCTATTCCCATAACAAATGATATATAATCATCAACATAACTTTTTCTGGTCAAAAGTGGTGCACTATATAGGGAATAGGGTCACATGTGCCATTTAGGACGCATGTATTGATAATGTGGATACAGATATGCTGTGTCATCCCTGAGACTCACAGGCATGGAAAGTTACCCCCCTCCCCATAATGAAGTTATATGGAAGCACCAATCAAACACGTTGCTCCGTCGCTCTACCTAGTTCAGGTTTAACCTTGCCTTATCACCTCACTGAAGACACCTGGTCCCTTCTCACACCCAGTACAAACACTAACTAACACTACAGGACCGCTGATCTGGTCTGCGAAGCACCTCCTCAACGCTTTATATTTTACAGCGAAGGCTGCAGCAGAAGTGGACTCCTTTGTCAGCAACTCTTTCGTCCGCGTGTGCGCCTGCGTGTGCGTGATATCGTCTGGGAAAACAATTCGTGTCCGCGATTAGCTGTGGAACGACGACTGACTGGAGGCTCCGTGAGGAAACTCCTTTAAACCTGAAGGCTCTCATTATTGGTTCACTTATGCCCTAAAATAAATGTGTTCATGTGGGCAAAATATTGTATAAAATAAATAAATACAAATGTGCAGCATTAGTTGCTTTCCTTTTCGACAGAATAAACAAAACAAGGTTGGGCGAATAAGTTCAAAAATGTCATTCATAGGCCTAAGCCTACTAATACATTAACTAATCAATTAAAAACGTTAACATATAAAGACAAGTTATTTCAACCTGGCAATAATTCATTTTCTTTCAATTTGCTCTATTGAATCGAATTATCAATATAATAAATGTAGGCATATGATGAGTTGAATTTTTTCGATATGAAAATGAGAAGGAAATATGACTATAGGAACGTGTTCAGACATCTGTGAGCTGATTGGCCAGTTTGCTAGGTGGGAATGTTCTGAACGCTTAATTCTAAGATGGGCTGCGCAGGGCCATGTCAGGTGTGAAAAACAGCTAGTATATTATATCTGGAGTTATACTAATATATCTCCATGCAAGGTAACCTGTCTAACAGACCCGTCGCCAGACCTCAGTCTGTGGCCCGCTATTTTTGGGGGCGGGCCCGGCCCCCTATGGCCCGCCCATAGCAACGGGTGGGCTGTCTAAATGACTGTCGCCCCGTAGCACTCACATCTGTAGCCATGAAATGCTTTGAAAGGCTGGTCATGGCTCACATCAACACCATCATCCCGGACACCATGGACCCACTCCAATTCGCATACCGCCCCAACAGATCCACAGATGACGCAATCTCTATTACACTCCACACTGCCCTTTCCCACCTGGACAAGAGGACCACCTACGTGAGAATGCTGTTCATTGACTACAGCTCAGCGTTCAAAACCATAGTGCCCTCGAGCTCATCACTAAGCTAAGGACCCTGGGACTGAAAACCTCCCTGCCATCCAGGACCTCTATACCAGGCGGGAATGGCCCATCAGCATTTCACTGAACGTCTACACCTGTTGTTTACGAAGATTGTGACTAATAAAATGTGATTTGATTTGATTGATCTAATCTGTAGTATAGTAGCCTGTATGTGTCCTGTACAGTTCAACTGATCTCAGTTATAGTCGTCTATATGTGTCCTGTACAGTTCAACTGATCTCAGTTATAGTAGTCTATATGTGTCCTGTACAGTTCAACTGATCTCAGTTATAGTCGTCTATATGTGTCCAGTACAGTTCAACTGATCTCAGTTATAGTCGTCTATATGTGTCCTGTAAAGTTCAACTGATCTCAGTTATAGTAGTCTATATGTGTCCTGTACAGTTCAACTGATCTCAGTTATAGTCGTCTATATGTGTCCTGTACAGTTCAACTGATCTCAGTTATAGTCGTCTATATGTGTCCTGTACAGTTCAACTGATCTCAGTTATAGTAGTCTATATGTGTCCAGTACAGTTCAACTGATCTAAGTTATAGTAGTCTATATGTGTCCAGTACAGTTCAACTGATCTCAGTTATAGTCGTCTATATGTGTCCTGTACAGTTCAACTGATCTAAGTTATACATAATACCCCTAGTGGAGTGGAGGCATTATGTGAAACCCCTAGTGGAGTGGAGGCATTATGTGAAACCCCTAGTGGAGTGGAGGTATTATGTGAAACCCCTAGTGGAGTGGAGGTATTATGTGAAACCCCTAGTGGAGTGGAGGTATTATGTGAAACCCCTAATGGAGTGGAGGTATTATGTGAAGCCCCTAGTGGAGTGGATGTATTATGTGAAACCCCTGTTGGAGTGGAGGTATTATGTGAAACCCCTAGTGGAGTGGAGGCATTATGTGAAACCCCTAGTGGAGTGGAGGTATTATGTGAAACCCCTAGTGGAGTGGAGGTATTATGTGAAACCCCTAGTGGAGTGGAGGTATTATGTGAAGCCCCTAGTGGAGTGGAGGCATTATGTGAAACCCCTAGTAGAGGCATTATGTGAAACCCCTAGTGGAGTGGAGGTATTATGTGAAACCCCTAGTGGAGTGGAGGTATTATGTGAAACCCCTAGTGGAGTGGAGGCATTATGTGAAACCCCTAGTGGAGTGGAGGTATTATGTGAAACCCCTAGTGGAGTGGAGGTATTATGTGAAACCCCTAGTGGAGTGGAGGCATTATGTGAAACCCCTAGTGGAGTGGAGGTATTATGTGAAACCCATAGTGGAGTGGAGGCATTATGTGAAACCCCTGGTAGAGGCATTATGTTAAACCCCTAATGGAGTGGAGGCATTATGTGAAACCCCTAGTGGAGTGGAGGCATTATGTGAAACCCATAGTGGAGTGGAGGCATTATGTGAAACCCCTAATGGAGTGGAGGTATTATGTGAAACTCCTAGTGGAGTGGAGGTATTATGTGAAACCCCTAGTGGAGTGGAGGCATTATGTGAAACCCCTAGTGGAGTGGAGGTATTATGTGAAACTCCTAGTGGAGTGGAGGCATTATGTGAAACCCCTAGTGGAGTGGAGGCATTATGTGAAGCCCCTAGTGGAGTGGAGGCATTATGTGAAACCCCTAATGGAGTGGAGGCATTATGTGAAACCCCTAGTAGAGGCATTATGTGAAACCCCTAGTGGAGTGGAGGCATTATGTGAAACCCCTAGTGGAGTGGAGGCATTATGTGAAACCCCTAGTGGAGTGGAGGTATTATGTGAAACTCCTAGTGGAGTGGAGGCATTATGTGAAACCCCTGGTAGAGGCATTATGTGAAACCCCTAGTGGAGTGGAGGTATTATGTGAAACCCCTAGTGGAGTGGAGGCATTATGTGAAACCCCTAGTGGAGTGGAGGTATTATGTGAAACCCCTAGTGGAGTGGAGGCATTATGTGAAACCCCTAATGGAGGCATTATGTGAAACCCCTGGTGGAGTGGAGGCATTATGTGAAACCCCTAGTGGAGTGGAGGCATTATGTGAAACCCCTAGTGGAGTGGAGGCATTATGTGAAACCCCTAATGGAGTGGAGGCATTATGTGAAACCCCTAGTGGAGTGGAGGCATTATGTGAAACCCCTAGTGGAGTGGAGGCATTATGTTAAACCCCTAATGGAGTGGAGGCATTATGTGAAACCCCTAGTGGAGTGGAGGCATTATGTGAAACCCCTAGTGGAGTGGAGGCATTATGTTAAACCCCTAATGGAGTGGAGGCATTATGTGAAACCCCTAGTGGAGTGGAGGCATTATGTGAAACCCATAGTGGAGTGGAGGTATTATGTGAAACCCCTAGTGGAGTGGAGGCATTATGTGAAACCCCTAGTGGAGTGGAGGTATTATGTGAAACCCCTAGTGGAGTGGAGGTATTATGTGAAACTCCTAGTGGAGTGGAGGCATTATGTGAAACCTATAGTGGAGTGGAGGTATTATGTGAAACCCCTAGTGGAGTGGAGGCATTATGTGAAGCCCCTAGTGGAGTGGAGGTATTATGTGAAACCCCTAGTGGAGTGGAGGCATTATGTGAAACCCCTAGTGGAGTGGAGGCATTATGTGAAACCCCTAGTGGAGTGGAGGCATTATGTGAAACCCCTAATGGAGTGGAGGCATTATGTGAAACCCCTAGTGGAGTGGAGGCATTATGTGAAACCCATAGTGGAGTGGAGGTATTATGTGAAACCCCTAGTGGAGTGGAGGCATTATGTGAAACCCCTAGTGGAGTGGAGGTATTATGTGAAACTCCTAGTGGAGTGGAGGTATTATGTGAAACCCCTAGTGGAGTGGAGGCATTATGTGAAGCCCCTAGTGGAGTGGAGGCATTATGTGAAACCCTTAATGGAGTGGAGGCATTATGTGAAACCCCTAGTAGAGGCATTATGTGAAACCCCTAGTGGAGTGGAGGCATTATGTGAAACCCCTAGTGGAGTGGAGGCATTATGTGAAACCCCTAATGGAGTGGAGGCATTATGTGAAACCCCTAGTGGAGTGGAGGCATTATGTGAAACCTATAGTGGAGTGGAGGTATTATGTGAAACCCCTAGTGGAGTGGAGGCATTATGTGAAACCCCTAGTGGAGTGGAGGCATTATGTGAAACCCCTAATGGAGTGGAGGCATTATGTGAAACCCCTAGTGGAGTGGAGGCATTATGTGAAACCTATAGTGGAGTGGAGGTATTATGTGAAACCCCTAGTGGAGTGGAGGCATTATGTTAAACCCCTAATGGAGTGGAGGCATTATGTGAAACCCCTAGTGGAGTGGAGGTATTATGTGAAACCCCTAGTGGAGTGGAGGCATTATGTGAAACCCCTAGTGGAGTGGAGGCATTATGTTAAACCCCTAATGGAGTGGAGGCATTATGTGAAACCTATAGTGGAGTGGAGGTATTATGTGAAACCCCTAGTGGAGTGGAGGCATTATGTTAAACCCCTAATGGAGTGGAGGCATTATGTGAAACCCCTAGTGGAGTGGAGGCATTATGTGAAACCCCTAGTGGAGTGGAGGCATTATGTGAAACCCCTAGTGGAGTGGAGGCATTATGTGAAACCCATAGTGGAGTGGAGGTATTATGTGAAACCCCTAGTGGAGTGGAGGCATTATGTGAAACCCCTAGTGGAGTGGAGGTATTATGTGAAACTCCTAGTGGAGTGGAGGCATTATGTGAAACCCCTGGTGGAGTGGAGGCATTATGTGAAACCCCTAGTGGAGTAGAGGCATTATGTGAAACCCCTAGTGGAGTGGAGGCATTATGTGAAACCCCTAGTGGAGTGGAGGCATTATGTGAAGCCCCTAGTGGAGTGGAGGCATTATGTGAAACCCCTAGTGGAGTGGAGGCATTATGTGAAACCCCTAATGGAGTGGAGGCATTATGTGAAACCCCTAGTAGAGGCATTATGTGAAACCCCTAGTGGAGTGGAGGCATTATGTGAAACCCCTAGTGGAGTGGAGGCATTATGTGAAACCCCTAGTGGAGTGGAGGCATTATGTGAAACCCCTAGTGGAGTGGAGGCATTATGTGAAACCCCTAGTGGAGTGGAGGCATTATGTGAAACCCCTAATGGAGTGGAGGCATTATGTGAAACCCCTAGTGGAGTGGAGGCATTATGTGAAACCCCTAGTGGAGTGGAGGTATTATGTGAAACCCCTAGTGGAGTGGAGGCATTATGTGAAACCCCTAGTGGAGTGGAGGTATTATGTGAAACCCCTAGTGGAGTGGAGGTATTATGTGAAACCCCTAGTGGAGTGGAGGCATTATGTGAAACCCCTAGTGGAGTGGAGGCATTATGTGAAACCCCTAATGGAGTGGAGGCATTATGTGAAACCCCTAGTGGAGTGGAGGCATTATGTGAAACCTATAGTGGAGTGGAGGTATTATGTGAAACCCCTAGTGGAGTGGAGGCATTATGTGAAACCCCTAGTGGAGTGGAGGCATTATGTGAAACCCCTAGTGGAGTGGAGGTATTATGTGAAACCCCTGGTAGAGGCATTATGTGAAACCCCTAGTGGAGTGGAGGCATTATCTGAAACCCCTAATGGAGTGGAGTTGTTATGTGAAACCCCTAGTGGAGTGGAGGCATTATGTGAAACCCCTAGTGGAGTGGAGGCATTATGTGAAACCCCTAATGGAGTGGAGGCATTATGTGAAACCCCTAGTGGAGTGGAGGCATTATGTGAAACCCCTAGTGGAGTGGAGGCATTATGTGAAACCCCTAATGGAGTGGAGGCATTATGTGAAACCCCTAATGGAGTGGAGGCATTATGTGAAACCCCTAGTGGAGTGGAGGCATTATGTGAAACCCCTAGTGGAGTGGAGGCATTATGTGAAACCCCTAGTGGAGTGGAGGCATTATGTTAAACCCCTAATGGAGTGGAGGCATTATGTGAAACCCCTAGTGGAGTGGAGGCATTATGTGAAACCCATAGTGGAGTGGAGGTATTATGTGAAACCCCTAGTGGAGTGGAGGCATTATGTGAAACCCCTAGTGGAGTGGAGGTATTATGTGAAACTCCTAGTGGAGTGGAGGCATTATGTGAAACCCCTGGTGGAGTGGAGGCATTATGTGAAACCCCTAGTGGAGTAGAGGCATTATGTGAAACCCCTAGTGGAGTGGAGGCATTATGTGAAACCCCTAGTGGAGTGGAGGCATTATGTGAAGCCCCTAGTGGAGTGGAGGCATTATGTGAAACCCCTAGTGGAGTGGAGGCATTATGTGAAACCCCTAATGGAGTGGAGGCATTATGTGAAACCCCTAGTAGAGGCATTATGTGAAACACCTAGTGGAGTGGAGGCATTATGTGAAACCCCTAATGGAGTGGAGGCATTATGTGAAACCCCTAGTAGAGTGGAGGTATTATGTGAAACCCCTAGTGGAGTGGAGGCATTATGTGAAACCCCTAATGGAGTGGAGGTATTATGTGAAACCCCTAGTGGAGTGGAGGCATTATGTGAAACCCCTAGTGGAGTGGAGGCATTATGTGAAACCTATAGTGGAGTGGAGGTATTATGTGAAACCCCTGGTGGAGTGGAGGCATTATGTGAAACCCCTAGTGGAGTGGAGGCATTATGTGAAACCCCTAGTGGAGTGGAGGTATTATGTGAAACCCCTAGTGGAGTGGAGGCATTATGTGAAACCCCTAGTGGAGTGGAGGCATTATGTGAAACCCCTAGTGGAGTGGAGGTATTATGTGAAACCCCTAATGGAGTGGAGGCATTATGTGAAACCCCTAGTGGAGTGGAGGTATTATGTGAAACCCCTAATGGAGTGGAGGCATTATGTGAAACCCCTAGTGGAGTGGAGGTATTATGTGAAACCCCTAGTGGAGTGGAGGTATTATGTGAAACCCCTAGTGGAGTGGAGGTATTATGTGAAACCCCTGGTAGAGGCATTATGTGAAACCCCTAGTGGAGTGGAGGCATTATCTGAAACCCCTAATGGAGTGGTGGTATTATGTGAAACCCCTAGTGGAGTGGAGGCATTATGTGAAACCCCTAGTGGAGTGGAGGCATTATGTGAAACCTATAGTGGAGTGGAGGTATTATGTGAAACCCCTAGTGGAGTGGAGGCATTATGTGAAACCCCTAGTGGAGTGGAGGCATTATGTGAAACCCCTAGTGGAGTGGAGGCATTATGTGAAACCCCTAGTGGAGTGGAGGCATTATGTGAAACCCCTAGTGGAGTGGAGGTATTATGTGAAACCCCTGGTAGAGGCATTATGTGAAACCCCTAGTGGAGTGGAGGCATTATGTGAAACCCCTAGTGGAGTGGAGGCATTATGTGAAACCCCTAGTGGAGTGGAGGTATTATGTGAAACCCCTGGTAGAGGCATTATGTGAAACCCCTAGTGGAGTGGAGGCATTATCTGAAACCCCTAATGGAGTGGAGTTGTTATGTGAAACCCCTAGTGGAGTGGAGGCATTATGTGAAACCCCTAGTGGAGTGGAGGCATTATGTGAAACCCCTAATGGAGTGGAGGCATTATGTGAAACCCCTAGTGGAGTGGAGGCATTATGTGAAACCCCTAGTGGAGTGGAGGCATTATGTGAAACCCCTAATGGAGTGGAGGCATTATGTGAAACCCCTAGTAGAGGCATTATGTGAAACCCCTAGTGGAGTGGAGGTATTATGTGAAACCCCTAGTGGAGTGGAGGCATTATGTGAAACCCCTAGTGGAGTGGAGGCATTATGTGAAACCCCTAGTGGAGTGGAGGCATTATGTGAAACCCCTAATGGAGTGGAGGCATTATGTGAAACCCCTAGTGGAGTGGAGGCATTATGTGAAACCCCTAGTGGAGTGGAGGCATTATGTGAAACTCCTAGTGGAGTGGAGGCATTATGTGAAACCCCTAATGGAGTGGAGGCATTATGTGAAACCCCTAGTGGAGTGGAGGCATTATGTGAAACCTATAGTGGAGTGGAGGTATTATGTGAAACCCCTAGTGGAGTGGAGGCATTATGTGAAACCCCTAGTGGAGTGGAGGCATTATGTGAAACCCCTAGTGGAGTGGAGGCATTATGTGAAACCCCTAATGGAGTGGAGGCATTATGTGAAACCCCTAGTGGAGTGGAGGCATTATGTGAAACCCCTAGTGGAGTGGAGGTATTATGTGAAACCCCTGGTAGAGGCATTATGTGAAACCCCTAGTGGGGTGGAGGCATTATCTGAAACCCCTAATGGAGTGGAGTTGTTATGTGAAACCCCTAGTGGAGTGGAGGCATTATGTGAAACCCCTAGTGGAGTGGAGGCATTATGTGAAACCCCTAATGGAGTGGAGGCATTATGTGAAACCCCTAGTGGAGTGGAGGTATTATGTGAAACCCCTAGTAGAGGCATTATGTGAAACCCCTGGTGGAGTGGAGGCATTATGTGAAACCCCTAGTGGAGTGGAGGCATTATGTGAAACCCCTAGTAGAGGCATTATGTGAAACCCCTGGTGGAGTGGAGGCATTATGTGAAACCCCTAGTGGAGTGGAGGCATTATGTGAAACCCCTAGTGGAGTGGAGGTATTATGTGAAACCCCTAGTGGAGTGGAGGCATTATGTGAAACCCCTAGTGGAGTGGAGGTATTATGTGAAACCCCTAGTGGAGTGGAGGTATTATGTGAAACCCCTAGTGGAGTGGAGGCATTATGTGAAACCCCTAGTGGAGTGGAGGTATTATGTGAAACCCCTAGTGGAGTGGAGGTATTATGTGTAACCCCTAATGGAGTGGAGGCATTATGTGAAACTCCTAGTGGAGTGGAGGCATTATGTGAAACCCCTAGTGGAGTGGAGGCATTATGTGAAACCCCTGGTAGAGGCATTATGTGAAACCCCTAGTGGAGTGGAGGCATTATGTGAAACCCCTAATGGAGTGGAGGTATTATGTGAAACCCCTAGTGGAGTGGAGGCAGTATGTGAAACCCCTAGTGGAGTGGAGGCATTATGTGAAACCCCTAGTGGAGTGGAGGCATTATGTGAAACCCCTAATGGAGTGGAGGCATTATGTGAAACCCCTAGTGGAGTGGAGGCATTATGTGAAACCCCTAGTGGAGTGGAGGTATTATGTGAAACCCCTAGTGGAGTGGAGGCATTATGTGAAACCCCTAGTGGAGTGGAGGCATTATGTGAAACCCCTAGTGGAGTGGAGGTATTATGTGAAACCCCTAGTGGAGTGGAGGTATTATGTGAAACCCCTAGTGGAGTGGAGGCATTATGTGAAACCCCTAATGGAGTGGAGGCATTATGTGAAACCCCTAGTGGAGTGGAGGCATTATGTGAAACCCCTAGTGGAGTGGAGGTATTATGTGAAACCCCTGGTAGAGGCATTATGTGAAACCCCTAGTGGAGTGGAGGCATTATGTGAAACCCATAGTGGAGTGGAGGCATTATGTGAAACCCCTAGTGGAGTGGAGGCATTATGTGAAACCCCTAATGGAGTGGAGTCATTATGTGAAACCCCTAGTGGAGTGGAGGTATTATGTGAAACCCCTAGTGGAGTGGAGGCATTATGTGAAACCCCTAATGGAGTGGAGGCATTATGTGAAACCCCTAGTGGAGTGGAGGCATTATGTGAAACCCCTAGTGGAGTGGAGGTATTATGTGAAACCCCTGGTAGAGGCATTATGTGAAACCCCTAGTGGAGTGGAGGCATTATGTGAAACCCCTAGTGGAGTGGAGGCATTATGTGAAACCCATAGTGGAGTGGAGGCATTATGTGAAACCCCTAATGGAGTGGAGGTATGATGTGAAACCCCTAGTGGAGTGGAGGCATTATGTGAAACCCCTAGTGGAGTGGAGGCATTATGTGAAACCCCTAGTAGAGGCATTATGTGAAACCCCTGGTGGAGTGGAGGCATTATGTGAAACCCCTGTTGGAGTGGAGGCATTATGTGAAACCCCTAGTGGAGTGGAGGCATTATGTGAAACCCCTAGTGGAGTGGAGGCATTATGTGAAACCCCTAGTGGAGTGGAGGCATTATGTGAAGCCCCTAGTGGAGTGGAGGCATTATGTGAAACCCCTAGTGGAGTGGAGGTATTATGTGAAACCCCTAGTGGAGTGGAGGTATTATGTGAAACCCCTAGTGGAGTGGAGGCATTATGTGAAACCCCTAGTGGAGTGGAGGTATTATGTGAAACCCCTAGTGGAGTGGAGGTATTATGTGAAACCCCTAGTGGAGTGGAGGTATTATGTGAAACCCCTAGTGGAGTGGAGGTATTATGTGAAACCCCTAGTGGAGTGGAGGTATTATGTGAAACCCCTAGTGGAGTGGAGGCATTATCTGAAACCCCTAGTGGAGTGGAGGTATTATGTGAAACCCCTAGTGGAGTGGAGGTATTATGTGAAACCCCTAGTGGAGTGGAGGTATTATGTGAAACCCCTAGTGGAGTGGAGGCATTATGTGAAACCCCTAGTGGAGTGGAGGTATTATGTGAAACCCCTAGTGGAGTGGAGGTATTATGTGAAACCCCTAGTGGAGTGGAGGTATTATGTGAAACCCCTAGTGGAGTGGAGGTATTATGTGAAACCCCTAGTGGAGTGGAGGTATTATGTGAAACCCCTAGTGGAGTGGAGGTATTATGTGAAACCCCTAGTGGAGTGGAGGCATTATCTGAAACCCCTAATGGAGTGGAGGTATTATGTGAAACCCCTAGTGGAGTGGAGGCATTATCTGAAACCCCTAGTGGAGTGGAGGTATTATGTGAAACCCCTAGTGGAGTGGAGGCATTATCTGAAACCCCTAATGGAGTGGAGGTATTATGTGAAACCCCTAGTGGAGTGGAGGCATTATCTGAAACCCCTAATGGAGTGGAGGTATTATGTGAAACCCCTAGTGGAGTGGAGGCATTATGTGAAACCCCTGGTGGAGTGGAGGCATTATGTGAAGAGCTCGCTGGAACACCAACGTGACTATACCACACACACACACACACACAGGCACGCACGTACACGTAGATACACGTGCGCACACACACGCACACACCATCATATACAATGAGTGTACAAAACATGAAGAGAACCTTCCTAATAGTGACATCATTAAGGGATCATAGCTTTAATCTGGATTCACCTGGTCAGTCTGTCATGGAAATGTTTTGTACACTCACTGCTGCTACTCTGTTTATCATATATCCTGATGCCTAGTCACCTTACCCCTATATATACAGTATATACCTCTATCACTCCAGTATCCCTGCACATTGTAAATATGGTATTGGAACTGACCCAAAAATATAAAAACAACATGCAACAATTTCACAGATTATCCTGAGTTACAGTTCATATAAGGAAATCAGACTGAACAGCAATATAAAAGCAACATGTAAAGTGTTGGTTCCATGTTTCATGAGCTGAAATAAAAGATCCCAGAAATGTTCCATACGCACAAAAAGCATGTTTCTCTAAAATGATGTGCACAAATTTGTTTACATCCCTGTTAATGAGCATTTCTCCTTTGTCAAGATAATTCATCCACCTGACAGGTGTAGCATATCAAGAAGCTGATTAAACAGCATGATCATTACACAGGTGCACCTTGTGCTGGGGACAATAAAAGGCCACTCTAAAATGTGCAGTTTTGTCACACAACCCAATTCCACAGATGTCTCAAGTTTTGAGGGACCATGCAATTGGCATGCTGCCTGCAGGAATGTCCACCAGAGCTGTTGCCAGATAATTTAATGTTAATTTCTCTACCATAAGCCGCCTCCAACGTCATTTTAGAAAATTTGGGAGTACGTCCAACCGGCCTCACAACCGCAGACCACGTGTAACCACGCCAGCCCAGGGCCTCCACATCAGGCTTCTTCACCTGTGGGATCGTCTGATACCATCCACCCGGACAGCTGATGAAACTGTGGGTTTGCACAACCGAAGAATTTCTGCACAAACAGTCAGAAACCGTCTCAGTGAAGTTCATCTGCATGCTCGTCGTCCTCACCAGGGTCTTGACCTGACTGCAGTTCGCCGTCGTAACCAACTTCAGTGGGCAAATGCTCACCTTCGATGGCCACTGGCACGCTGGAGAAGTGTGCTCTTCATGGATGAATCCCGGTTTCAACTGTACCGGGCAGAAGGCAGACAGCGTGTATGGCGTTGTGTGGGTGAGCGGTTTGCTGATGTCAACGTTGTGAACAGAGTGCCCCATGGTGGCGGTGGGGTTATGGTATGGGCAGGCATAAGCTACGGACAATGAACACAATTGCATTTTATCAATGGCAATTTGAATGCACAGAGATACTGTGACGAGATCCTGAGTCCCATTGTTGTGCCATTCGTTCACTGCCATCACCTCATGTTTCAGCATGATAATATCAATCAATCAAATGTAATTATAAAGCCCTTTTTACATCAGCAGATGTCACAAAGTGCTATACAGAAACCCAGTCTAAAACCCCAAACAACAAGCAATGCAGATGTAGAAGCACGGTGGCTAGGAAAAACTCCCTAGAAAGGCTGGAACCTAGGAAGAAACCTAGAGAGGAACCAGGCTCTGAGGGGTGGCCAGTCCTCTTCTGGCTGTGCTGGGGGGAGATTATAAGAGTACATGGCCATTAAGGCCAGATTGTTCTTCAAGATTTTCAAACGTTCATAGATGACCAGCAGGGTCAAATAATAATCCCAGTGGTTATAGAGGTTGCAACAGGTCAGTACATCAGGAGTAAATGTCAGTTGGCTTTTCATAGCCGAGCATTCAGAGGTCGAGACAGCAGGTGTGGTAGAGAGAGAGAGTGGAAAACAGCAGGTCTGGGACAAGGTAGCACGTCCGGTGAACAGGTCAGGGTTCCATAGCCGCAGGCAGAACAGTTGAAACTGGAGCAGCAGCACGACCAGGTGGACTGGGGACAGCCAGGAGTCATCAGGCCAGGTAGTCCTGAGGCATGGTCCTAGGGCTCAGGTCCTCCGGGAGGGGATGGAGAGAGGGAGAGAGAGAGAATTAGAGGGAGCATACTTAAATTCACACAGGACACCAGATAAGACAGGAGAATAACACCAGATATAACAGACTGACCCTAGCCCCCCGGCACATAGACTATTGCAGCATAGATACTGGAGGCTGAGACAGGGGTGGGTCGGGGGACACTGTGGCCCCGTCCGACGATACCCCCGGACAGGGCCAACCAGGCAGGATATAACCCCACCCACTTTGCCAAAGCACAGCCCCCACACAACCAGAGGGATATCAACAGACCACCAACCTACTACCCTGAGACAAGGCTGAGTATAGTCCACAAAGATCTCCTCCACCGCACACCCTGAGGGGGCGCAAAACCGGACAGGAAGATCACGTCTGTGACTCAACCCACTCAAGTGACACACCCCTCCTAGGGGACGGCATGGAAGAGCACTAGTAAGCCAGTGACTCAGCCCCCGTAATGGGGTCAGAGGCAGAGAATCCCAGTGGAGAGAGGGGAGCCGGCCAGGCAGAGACAGCAAGGGCGGTTCGTCGCTCCAGTTCCTTGCCGTTCACCTTCGCACCCCTGGGCCAGACTACACTCAATCATAGGACCTACTGAAGAGATGAGTCTTCAGTAAAGACTTAAAGGTCGAGACCGAGTCTGCGTCTCTCACATGGATAGGCAGACCATTCCATAAAAATGGAACTCTATAGGAGAAAGCCCTGCCTCCAGCTGTTTGCTTCGAAATTCTAGGGACAATAAGGAGACCTGCGTTTTGCAATGTTACGAAGATGGGGAAAAAAGCTGTCCTTTAAATATTCTTGATATGTTCGTCAAAAGAGAGATCAGGGTCCGGAGTAATGCCGAGGACCTTCCCAGTTTTTATTTGAGACGACTGTAGAAGATTGAAGATGAATTGTCAGAGGGCCTGCTGAGTGGCGGTCTAAGGCATCGCTGTGCCACTAGAGATCCTGGTTCGAGTCCAGGCTCTGTCGCAGCACTAAGATCACGAGGACAGAGGCAGAGCCTTGGTCTGACGCCATTAAAAGGTCATTTACCACCTTCACGAGTGCAGTCTCAGTGCTATGATGGGGTCTAAAACCAGACTGAAGCATTTCATATACATTATTTGTCTTCAGGAAGGCAGTGAGTTGCTGCGCAACAGCTTTAAAAAACAATTTTTGAGAGGAATGGGAGATTCGATATAGGCCAATAGTTTTTTACATTTTCTGGGTCAAGGTTTTGTTAGGCCTACTGCTGCTAGGTAGCTCTCTCTGCTCTCCCCCTCCCCTCTGTCTGTCCTTGATTGCAGGAGTGAAGTCTGGTGTGCGGGAGTCAGGGTTCCAGCTGCAGCTCATTCACCATAATCACCTCAGCCTTTAAGACCCGGTCAAACTTTCCACTCATCGTCAGATCATAGTCAAGACGACCATGTTAGTCTCGCTGCCGACTCAACCTGTTTGTTTTCGCTCTTTGTGTTTTTGGCCTGTTCTATTTACTTTTCTCCTGTGCCACAGATTATGGGAACCTGACTTCTGCCTCCGCTTCACTCCTGCCACCACCATCCTGCTCCCCACTACCGGACCTCCCTTTTGGACTCACCACGGACACTAGGACATTACGGTACCACACCTGCCCTGACCTGGATCTGTTACCCTCCCTGTAACCTGGACTTGCTCTTCCCCTATTATTGGAAACCTGGACTATTGAACATTGTAAATAAACCTGTTAAACCTTCTCTGGCTTGGTGTACTTGTCTGCATTTGGGTTCTAATCCAGTTAAATCATGACAGGTTTGGCTTTTTCAAGAGAGGCTTTATTTCTGCCACTTTTAATGAGTTTGGTACACATCCGGTGGATAGGGAGCCATTTATTATGTTCAATATAGGACGGCCAAGCACAGGAAGTAGCTCTTTCAGTAGTTTAGTTGGAATAGGGTCCAGTATGCAGCTTGAAGGTTTAGAGGCCATGACTATTTTCATGAATGTGTCGAGAGATACAGGATTTAAAAACTTGAGTGTCTCCATAATACACTGCCCCATGTCTCAAAGATCTGCACATAATTCCTGGAAGCTGAAAATGTCCCAGTTCTTCCATGGCCTGCATACTCACCAGACATGTCACCCATTGAGCATGTTTGGGATGCACTGGATTTACGTGTACGACAGCGTGTTCCAGTTCCCGCTAATATCCAGCAACTTCGCGCAGCCATTGAAGAAGAGTGGGACAACATTCCACAGGCCACAATCAACAGCTGCATGAGGCAAATGTTGTTACACCATATACTGACTGGTTTTCTGATCCACGCCCCTACTTTTTTATTAAGGTATCTGTGACCAACAGATGCATATCTGTATTCCCAGTCATGTGAAATCCATAGATTAGGGCCTAATGAATTTCAAATCAAATAAAATTTTATTTGTCACATGCGCCGAATACAACAGGTGTAGACCTTACTGTGAAATGCTTACTCACAAGCCCTTAACCAACAATGCAGTTCAAGAAAGAGTTAAGAAAATGTTTACTAAATAACTCAAGTAAAAAAATAAAATAAAAAGTAACACAATAAAATAACAATAACGAGGCTATATACAGGGGGTACCGGTACCGAGTCAATTGACTGATTTCCTTATATGAACTTGAAATTGTTGCAAGTTGCGTTTATATTTTTATTCAGTGTAGTACTGCATTGATATTGATTACTGCATTGTTGGGTTTAGAGCTTACAAGAAAGGCATTTCACTGTACTTGTGCACATAACATTAAAACTTGAAACTTGACTTGCACAAAAGTTTGATTGATTGATTGATTGGTTGATGAATTGATTGGCAGGACATAGAGCTGCTGGGGGACTTCAACGCAGGCTGTAGCTATGTGAGTGGATCAGACTGGCAGCAGATACGCCTCTTCACAGACAGCAGATACCACTGGCTGACAGCTGACACCACCGTCTCTAGCACCAACTGTCCCTACGACAGGTCAGAGACACACATGCACGTATACCCATGCATCCACACACACATTTTCAACACACACACACCAACTGCCCCCACGACAGGTCAGACCTAGCAGACACACACACTCACACACACACACTCACACACAAACACACTCACACACAAACACGCACGCACACAAACACGCACGCACACAAACACACTCACACACAAACACACTCACACACAAACACGCACGCACACAAACACACTCACACACAAACACACTCACACACAAACACACTCACACACAAACACACTCACACACAAACACGCACGCACACAAACACACTCACACACAAACGCACTCACACACAAACGCACTCACACACAAACACACTCACACACAAACACACTCACACACAAACACACTCACACACAAACACACTCACACACAAACACACTCACACACAAACACACTCACACACAAACACACTCACACACAAACACATTCACACACAAACACACTCACACACAAACACACTCACACACACAAACACACTCACACACAAACACACTCACACACAAACACACTCACACACAAACACACTCACACACAAACACACTCACACACAAACACACTCACACACAAACACACTCACACACAAACACACTCACACACAAACACACTCACACACAAACACACTCACACACACAAACACACTCACACACAAACACACTCACACACAAACACACTCACACACAAACACACTCACACACAAACACACTCACACACAAACACATTCACACACAAACACACTCACACACAAACACACTCACACACACAAACACACTCACACACAAACACACTCACACACAAACACACTCACACACAAACACACTCACACACAAACACACTCACACACAAACACACTCACACACAAACACACTCACACACAAACACACTCACACACAAACACACTCACACACAAACACGCACGCAGACTAACTGTTGGTCTGGTTGTGAAGGATTGTGGCGACCACTGAGATGATGAGAGCAGTGGTCCCTGGGTCGGCTGATTGTGGCGACCACTGAGATGATGAGAGCAGTGGTCCCTGGGTCGGCTGATTGTGGCGACCACTGAGATGATGAGAGCAGTGGTCCCTGGGTCGGCTGATTGTGGCTGAGATGATGAGAGCAGTGGTCCCTGGGTCGGCTGATTGTGGCGACCACTGAGATGATGAGAGCAGTGGTCCCTGGGTCGGCTGATTGTGGCGACCACTGAGATGATGAGAGCAGTGGTCCCTGGGTCGGCTGATTGTGGCTGAGATGATGAGAGCAGTGGTCCCTGGGTCGGCTGATTGTGGCGACCACTGAGATGATGAGAGCAGTGGTCCCTGGGTCGGCTGATTGTGGCGACCACTGAGATGATGAGAGCAGTGGTCCCTGGGTCGGCTGATTGTGGCGACCACTGAGATGATGAGAGCAGTGGTCCCTGGGTCGGCTGATTGTGGCGACCACTGAGATGATGAGAGCAGTGGTCCCTGGGTCGGCTGATTGTGGCTGAGATGATGAGAGCAGTGGTCCCTGGGTCGGTTGATTGTGGCGACCACTGAGATGATGAGAGCAGTGGTCCCTGGGTCGGCTGATTGTGGCTGAGATGATGAGAGCAGTGGTCCCTGGGTCGGCTGATTGTGGCTGAGATGATGAGAGCAGTGGTCCCTGGGTCGGCTGATTGTGGCTGAGATGATGAGAGCAGTGGTCCCTGGGTCGGCTGATTGTGGCTGAGATGATGAGAGCAGTGGTCCCTGGGTCGGCTGATTGTGGCTGAGATGATGAGAGCAGTGGTCCCTGGGTCGGCTGATTGTGGCTGAGATGATGAGAGCAGTGGTCCCTGGGTCGGCTGATTGTGGCTGAGATGATGAGAGCAGTGGTCCCTGGGTCGGCTGATTGTGGCTGAGATGATGAGAGCAGTGGTCCCTGGGTCGGCTGATTGTGGCTGAGATGATGAGAGCAGTGGTCCCTGGGTCGGCTGATTGTGGCTGAGATGATGAGAGCAGTGGTCCCTGGGTCGGCTGATTGTGGCTGAGATGATGAGAGCAGTGGTCCCTGGGTCGGCTGATTGTGGCTGAGATGATGAGAGCAGTGGTCCCTGGGTCGGCTGATTGTGGCTGAGATGATGAGAGCAGTGGTCCCTGGGTCGGCTGATTGTGGCTGAGATGATGAGAGCAGTGGTCCCTGGGTCGGCTGATTGTGGCTGAGATGATGAGAGCAGTGGTCCCTGGGTCGGCTGATTGTGGCTGAGATGATGAGAGCAGTGGTCCCTGGGTCGGCTGATTGTGGCTGAGATGATGAGAGCAGTGGTCCCTGGGTCGGCTGATTGTGGCTGAGATGATGAGAGCAGTGGTCCCTGGGTCGGCTGAGGTGTTCAACTACACGACACAACTGAAGTTCAGCCACAGCATGGTAACGACTCTTAACCCTTAAAGATGTATATAATATGTATTAATGTATAATTGACTGTATATAGTATGTATTAATGTATAATTGACTGTATATAGTATGTATTAATGTATAATTGACTGTATATAGTATGTATAAGCTAGAAGTAGAGGCCTAAGCGTTGTTGTTCACTAGTCTACTCCAATTAGGGAAGGGGTGGTGGGGTTGGAAAGTAATAAAGGGAAATATATTTTTTTAAAGGATATTTATATATATGTATGTATATGTATTTATATGTATGTATGTATGTGTATATGTATGTGTATGTATGTATATATATATACACTGCTCAAAAAAATAAGCATGCCAGACAGACCATGCCAGACAGACAGATCATTGTGTTATATCTGTATGTTTATATATATATATATACACTGCTCAAAAAAATTTTAACACTAAAATAACACATCCTAGATCTGAATGAATGAAATAATCTTATTAAATACTTTTTTCTTTACATAGTTGAATGTGCTGACAACAAAATCACACAAAAATTATCAATGGAAATCAAATGTATCAACCCATGGAGGTCTGGATTTGGAGTCACCCTGTCAAAATGAGGCTCAGTAGTGTGTGTGGCCTCCACGTGCCTGTATGACCTCCCTACAATGCCTGGGCATGCTCCTGATGAGGTGGCGGATGGTCTCCTGAGGGATCTCCTCCCAGACCTGGACTAAAGCATCCGCCAACTCCTGGACAGTCTGTGGTGCAATGTGGCGTTGGTGGATGGAGCGAGACATGATGTCCCAGATGTGCTCAATTGGATTCAGGTCTGGGGAACGGGCGGGCCAGTCCATAGCATCAATGTCTTCCTCTTGCAGGAACTGCTGACACACTCCAGCCACATAAATATAATAATAATATGCCATTTAGCAGACGCTTTTATCCAAAGCGACGTACAGTAATGCGTGCATACATTTTTTTTTTGTGTATGGGTGGTCCCGGGGATCGAACCCACTACCTTGGCGTTACAAGCGCCGTGCTCTACCAGCTGAGCTACAGAGGACCACATGAGGTCTAGCATTGTCTTGCATTAGGAGGAACCCAGGGCCAACCGCACCAGCATATGGTCTCACAAGGGGTCTGAGGATCTCATCTCGGTACCTAATGGCAGTCAGGCTACCTCTGGCGAGCACATGGAGGGCTGTGCGGCCCCCCAAAGAAATGCCACCCCACACCATGACTGACCCACCGCCAAACTTGCTGGAGGATGTTGCAGGCAGCAGAACGTTCTCCACGGCGTCTCCAGACTCATTTTGGGGCTCTGGCAGTGCTCCTCCTGCTCCTCCTTGCACAAAGGCGGAGGTAGCAGTCCTGCTGCTGGGTTGTTGCCCTCCTACGGCCTCCTCCACGTCTCCTGATGTACTGGCCTGTCTCCTGGTAGCGCCTCCATGCTCTGGACACTACGCTGACAGACACAGCAAACCTTCTTGCCACAGCTCGCATTGATGTGCCATCCTGGATGAGCTGCACTACCTGAGCCACTTGTGTGGGTTGTAGACTCCGTCTCATGCTACCACTAGAGTGAAAGCACCGCCAGCATTCAAAAGTGACCAAAACATCAGCCAGGAAGCATAGGAACTGAGAAGTGGTCTGTGGTCACCACCTGCAAAACCAGTCCTTTATTGGGGGTGTCTTGCTAATTGCCTATAATTTCCACCTGTTGTCTATTCCATTTGCACAACAGCATGTGACATTTATTGTCAATCAGTGTTGCTTCCTAAGTGGACAGTTTGATTTCACAGAAGTGTGATTGACTTGGAGTTACATTGTGTTGTTTAAGTGTTCCCTTTATTTTTTTGAGCAGTGTATATATATTTGCGAGAAAAAACCCCATTGGGGATTGGAAGAGATGCAGACAATTACATTGATGGAAGTTACAATCTATCTGCAATATTAAAGATGATCTACCCCGCAAAAAGAGCATTGAAGCACGAGGCTAAACTTACAAATATATGTTTTATTGTCACACACCGGATGGGTGCACTGAAATGTGTGGTTTTACAGTGTCAGCCACAGTAGTACTTTACCCCTGGAGAAAATTAGGGTTAAGTGCCTTGCTCAAGGGCACATCGACAGATTTTTCAACTTGTCAGCTCGGGTATTTGAACCAGCAACATTTCGGTTACTGGTCCAACACTCTAACCCAGTTGTCACCAACCTTTTCTGAGTCAAGATCACATTCGCAGTCAAAAAGCAAGCAGAGATATACCGCTCAGATTCTTTTTTTAAAACATTACTTATAAAATGTAACGTTAACCTAATAACCAAACTCAAGCTTTGATAACAAAATAGATCAGTTGGTGTAGGTAATTTGCAAATAATTAGCTTTTTTATTTTACTGAACTGATGGTACCTGCATCTGATGGTCATGGTGCTTTCAAGACAACTGGGAACAACCAAAAACGAGGTCAGAGTTCCCGACTTGGTATTCCATGTCGGATGACCATTCAAAAAATATTTTTCCCAGTCAGATCTAGTTTTTTTCCAAGTTCCCAGTTGTCTTCAACGCACTGATGTCGGAAGTTGGAGATTTCCAAGTTCCCAGTGGTTTCGAACACGGCGTTATTATAAAAAATGAGAGGTTTCACTCTCGCCACAATCTGTCCAAAAGAAACCAATGCGTGTAATGGGCTTCATTTGGGTTTATTTTGTCGCCAGCCTTCCCACCTTTGGGACGACACCCGTTGTCAGGGCGGAGACATGAAGATCTCGTCATTATATACAGATCTCTGCTCTCCATAAAGCCAGCCAGCCATACAAACAGCCTTCCAACCTTTGGGACGACACATGAAGATCTCGTCATTATATACAGATCTCTGCTCTCCATAAAGCCAGTCAGCCATACAAACAGCCTTCCCTCCCACTACCAGGCGTCCGCATGGTCCTAAAGTCTACCCTTTAATCCCCTAAACTGCATTTGCCTTCTAATCGGGATTGGAATGATTTTAGTAGCCTATTTTAAATTGTTGGTGTTGACCTTGGTAGAGTCGCCCAATGAACACCCTGAGTAAAAGTGTCTTACTGGTACCTCTCTACTCTCTCAGGCATTGGCTGTCAGCGACCACTACCCTGTTGAGGTGAAGCTGATTGGTTACGCCCCTGCTGCCTGAGCACGCCTCCAGGAAGTGTTCAGACGGTTCAGACACTCTCAAATTGCACCCTATTCGCTTTATAGTGCACTGGTCAAAAGTAGTGCACTATATAGGGAATAGGGTGCCAGTTGAGTGTCATCAACATGACCTGTTTCAATTAAACTCTAACTGTGCTCCTGTTTATTGTTTGTGTCCAACATTCAAGCTGAAACAAGTGCTTTATAAGAGATGGAAGAGCATATATGATTTGCAATGAATTCTATATTCCTTTTGGAGTTTCGTTCTGTAAGCCCCTCAGTAACAGCTGAGATTCCAGTGGAATGACATCAAATCCAACCAGATACACCTATTAAACACGTATGGCTACAGTTTGATCAATTAAACCCAGACCACCATTTGAAGGTTACAAGATTACTTCTCTAAAGCTTTTGTCTTTCCCAACAATCTAAAAAGGTGGCTTGGGGTGGTCTAGCGGTCCAAGCCGCTGCCTCTGGATCACATGAACAATGTACCGCTGCCAGCATGGGTTGGAATCCAGCCTAGTGCTCTTCCATCACTCTCCTCTCTCTATCCAATAAACAAAGACTTACAAATATACAGTATAATAGTATATACAGGGAAACCCCGCCCTAAACCAGTGACATCATGGAACATGAAACTCAACACACACATTCCATGGAAGGTATTGTAAAGATGTTTACTTGCAAACCAACAGTACAGGAAAATATCATACGAAAACAAACATTATGTTCACAGACAAAGGCAAGAGGACGATAACTGTACAATCACCGACATCGTAACAGTGCTGTGTGTTTCAGTCAAAACAGTCAAATGTTGTGGCAGGGGGAATAAGGCCAGGGGTGTGTTCATTAGGAACCAAACGGGCCAAAAACAGGGAGCGGACTCCCTGATTTTGTCCAATAAGAATCGCTTGTTTTCATTTTCTGTTGCACTACCTTTCGCTACGGTCTGCACTAACGAACACACCCCTCTGGTGTATTCAGTGACATTAAACGTTCTGAAGTTTGCAGACAGAAATAGAATGAAATAGTGACAAAATGTCCTATTATATATGACAGAAAATAATTTATTTTCTACACATTACATTTCTAATTCAACGTCCTGTAACGTTATATCCTCCTGAACAGACCCCGTGTTCAATCCAGCAATGGGTGGGAAAACCATATACTGTCAATCACACACTGAGCTGACCAATGGAAACTCTTTAAATGTGGAGGGGAGTGAGCTGTCATTGGGTGGATCCAGTCACTGTTCCCGCCCACTGTAAGAGTGACAAGGCTGGTTCCCTTCCCCCATAATTAATGGCTTGAGGCTGGGTAGTGTCCCAACTGGCATCCTATTCCCTACGTAGTGCACTACTTTAGACCAGGACCCATAGACCTCTATAGGGAAAAGGGTGCCAGTTGGGATGCAACCGGGGGGTGTCTCTCAATAGTGAAGGAGACGAGGAATCCACTTCAGACTATTGAGACTCACCCTCAGGTTACTTTCACACGTGTGCCTGGGCATCAGAAGGCATCCTCTTCAAGGATGGCTGTGTTCCAATAACCGTTCCTTAACTCCTGAAGGGTGCACTCGTTCCCCACAAATGTCCTCTCAAATCTATGAAGGGAAGTGAACAAGTTCACACGGGAGAAAGGAGAGATAATTGGGACGTAGCACCCTATTCCCTATACAGAGCCCTGATCAATAGCAGTGCAGTTAGAAGCCCTATGGGGAATAGGGTGCAGTTTGGGTCTCAGACTAGACCTTTCTACTCTTGAGCATCTCCAGGTACATGCGGAGGGACCTCTGGATGGAGTCTTTAGTGATGAAGCTCACAAAGTTGGTGATGTCAGCTTCCCTGTTGGACAGCAGCTTGTCAATGGTCTGTTTCCTCATCATGGACTTGGTGATCTGCCTGGCATGGTCTGGAGGGAGAGGAGAGGTGTATAGGTTAGTGTTAATATAATATACACTGCTCAAAAAAATAAAGGGAACACTTAAACAACACAATGTAACTCCAAGTCAATCACACTTCTGTGAAATCAAACTGTCCACTTAGGAAGCAACACTGATTGACAATAAATGTCACATGCTGTTGTGCAAATGGGATAGACAACAGGTGGAAATTATAGGCAATTAGCAAGACACCCCCAATAAAGAAGTGGTTCTGCAGGTGGTGACCACAGACCACTTCTCAGTTCCTATGCTTCCTGGCTGATGCTTTGGTCACTTTTGAATGCTGGCGGTGCTTTCACTCTAGTGGTAGCATGAGACGGAGTCTACAACCCACACAAGTGGCTCAGGTAGTGCAGCTCATCTAGGATGGCACATCAATGCGAGCTGTGGCAAGAAGGTTTGCTGTGTCTGTCAGCGTAGTGTCCAGAGCATGGAGGCGCTACCAGGAGACAGGCCAGTACATCAGGAGACGTGGAGGAGGCCGTAGGAGGGCAACAACCCAGCAGCAGGACCGCTACCTCCGCCTTTGTGCAAGGAGGAGCAGGAGGAGCACTGCCAAAGCCCTGAAAAATGACCTCCAGCAGGCCACAAATGTGCATGTGTCTGCTCAAACGGTCAGAAACAGACTCCATGAGGGTGGTATGAGGGCCCGACGTCCACAGGTGGGGGTTGTGCTTACAGCCCAACACTGTGCAGGACGTTTGGCATTTGCCAGAGAACACCAAGATTGGCAAATTCGCCACTGGCGCCCTGTGCTCTTCACAGATGAAAGCAGGTTCACACTGAGCACATGTGACAGACGTGACAGAGTCTGGAGACGCCGTGGAGAACGTTCTGCTGCCTGCAACATCCTCCAGCATGACCGGTTTGGCAGTGGGTCAGTCATGGTGTGGGGTGGCATTTCTTTGGGGGGCCGCACAGCCCTCCATGTGCTCGCCAGAGGTAGCCTGACTGCCATTAGGTACAGAGATGAGATCCTCAGACCCCTTGTGAGACCATATGCTGGTGCGGTTGGCCCTGGGTTCCTCCTAATGCAAGACAATGCTAGACCTCATGTGGCTGGAGTGTGTCAGCAGTTCCTGCAAGAGGAAGGCATTGATGCTATGGACTGGCCCGCCCGTTCCCCAGACCTGAATCCAATTGAGCACATCTGGGACATCATGTCTCGCTCCATCCACCAACGTCACGTTGCACCACAGACTGTCCAGGAGTTGGCGGATGCTTTAGTCCAGGTTTGGGAGGCGATCCCTCAGGAGACCATCCGCCACCTCATCAGGAGCATGCCCAGGCGTTGTAGGGAGGTCATACAGGCACGTGGAGGCCACACACACTACTGAGCCTCATTTTGACTTGTTTTAAGGACATTACATCAAAGTTGGATCAGCCTGTAGTGTGGTTTTCCACTTGAATTTTGAGGGTGACTCCAAATCCAGACCTCCATGGGTTGATACATTTGATTTCCATTGATAATTTTTGTGTGATTTTGTTGTCAGCACATTCAACTATGTAAAGAAAAAAGTATTTAATAAGATTATTTCAATAACACAATGATCTGTCTGTCTGGCATGGTCTGGACGGAGAGCAGAGATATAGGTTATATACAGGATCATGTATAGGTTAGTGTATATATAGGATAGTGTAAAGTTCACTGTATATATAGGATAATGTATAGGTCAGTGTATATATATACAATAATGTATAGGTTAGTGTATATAGGATAATGTATATATCCGTGTATATATAGGATAATTTATAGGTCAGTGTATATATATCTGCTGCCATCTGCTGCAGCCTGTCAACTATGCCTCTGCCTATCCCTGTTCTCTCCTCTCCGCACAGGCTACACAAACGCCTCACACCGCGTGGCTGCTGCCTCTCTAGCCTGGTGGTCCCTGCACGCACCACACACCTGGAGTTCCAGGTCTCAGGCAGCCTCTGGAACTGCCGTTCTGCCGCCAACAAGGCTGACTTCATCCCAGCCTATGCTACCCTCCAGTCCCTCGACTTCCTGGCGCTGACGGAAACATGGATTACCACTGAAAACACTGCTACTCCTACTGCTCTCTCCTCGTCTGACCATGTGTTCTCGCATACCCCGAGAGCATCTGGTCAGAGGGGTGGTGGCACAGGAATCCTCATCTCTCCCAAGTGGTCATTCTCAATTTTTCCCCTAACCCATCTGTCTATCTCCTCATTTGAATTCCACGCTGTCACAGTCACTAGCCCATTTAAGCTTAATATCCTTGTCATCTATCGCCCTCCAGGTTCCCTTGGAGAGTTCATCAATGAGCTTGACGCCTTGATAAGTTCCTTTCCTGAGGATGGCTCACCCTTCACAGTTTTGGGGGATTTCAACCTCCCTACGTCTACATTTGACTCATTTCTCTCTGCCTCCTTCTTTCCACTCCTCTCCTCTTTTGACCTCACCCTCTCACCATCCCCCCCCACTCACAAGGCAGGCAATACGCTTGACTTCATCTTTACTAGATGTTGCTCTTCTACTAATCTCACTGCAACTCCCCTCCATGTCTCCGACCACTACTTTGTATCCTTTTCTCTCTCGCTCTCCTCCAACACTACTCACTCTGCCCCTACACAGATGGTAACGCGCCGCCGCAACCTTCGCTCTCTCTCTCCCACTACTCTCTCCTCTTCCATCCTATCATCTCTTCCCTCTGCTCAATCCTTCTCCCTCCAATCTCCTGATTCTGCCTCCTCAACCCTCCTCTCCTCCCTTTCTGCATCCTTTGACTCCCTGTGTCCCCTATCCTCCCGGCCGGCTCGGTCCTCCCCTCCAGCTCCGTGGCTTGATGACTCATTGCGAGCTCACAGAACAGAGCTCCAGGCAGCGGAGCGGAAATGGAAGAAAACTAAACTCCCTGCCGACCTGGCATCTTTTCACTCCCTCCTCTCTACATTTTCTTCATCTGTTTCTGCTGCTAAGGCCACTTTCTACCACTCTAAATTCCAAGCATCTGCCTCTAACCCTAGGAAGCTCTTTGCCACATTCTCCTCACTGCTGAATCCCCCCCCCCCCCCCCCCTCTCTGTGGATGACTTTGTCAACCACTTTGAAAAGAAGGTTGACGACATCCGATCCTCGTTTGTTAAGTCTAATGACACTGCTGGTCCTGCTCACACTGCCCTACCCTATGCTTTGACTTCTTTCTCCCCTCTCTCTCCAGATAAAATCTTGCGACTAGTGACTGCAGGCCGCCCAACAACCTGCCCGCTTGACCCCATCCCCTCCTCTCTTCTCCAGACCATCTCCGGTGACCTTCTCCCCTACCTCACCTCGCTGATCAACTCATCCTTGACCGCTGGCCATGTCCCTTCCGTCTTCAAGAGAGCGAGAGTTGCACCCCTTCTCAAAAAACCAACACTCGATCCCACTGATGTCAACAACTACAGACCAGTATCCCTTCTTTCTTTTCTTTCCAAAACTATTGAGCGTGCCGTCTTTAGCCAACTCTCTTGCTATCTCTCTCAGAATGACCTTCTTGATCCAAACCAGTCAGGTTTCAGGACTGGTCATTCAACTGAGACTGCTCTTCTCTGTGTCACGGAGGCTCTCCGCACTGCTAAAGCTAACTCTCTCTCCTCTGCTCTTGTCCTTCTAGACCTGTCTGCTGCCTTTGATACAGTGAACCATCAGATCCTCCTCTCCACCCTCTCCGAGCTGGGCATCTCCGGCGCGGCTCACTCCTGGATTGCGTCCTACCTGACCGGTCGCTCCTACCAAGTGGCGTGGCGAGAAGCTGTCTCCGCACCACGTGCTCTCACCACTGGTGTCCCCCAGGGCTCAGTTCTAGGCCCTCTCCTTTTCTCCCTATACACCAAGTCACTTGGCTCTGTCATATCCTCACATGGCCTCTCCTATCATTGCTACGCTGACGATACACAACTAATCTTCTCCTTTCCCCCTTCTGATAACCAGGTGGCGAATCGCATCTCTGCATGTCTGGCCGACATATCAGTATGGATGACGGATCACCACCTCAAGCTGAACCCTGGCAAGACGGAGCTGCTCTTCCTCCCGGGGAAGGACTGCCCGTTCCATGATCTCGCCATCACGGTTGACAACTCCGTTGTGTCCTCCTCCCAGAGTGCGAAGAGCCTTGGCGTGACCCTGGACAACACCCTGTCGTTCTCCGCTAACATCAAGGCGGTGACCCGATCCTGCAGGTTCATGCTCTACAACATTCGGAGAGTACGACCCTGCCTTACACAGGAAGCGGCACAGGTCCTAATCCAGGCACTTGTCATCTCCCGTCTGGATTACTGCAACTCGCTGTTGGCTGGGCTCCCTGCCTGTGCCATTAAACCCCTACAACTCATCCAGAATGCCGCAGCCCGTCTGGTGTTCAACCTTCCCAAGTTCTCTCACGTCACCCCCCTCCTCCGCACACTCCACTGGCTTCCAGTTGAAGCTCGCATACAAGACCATGGTGCTTGCCTATGGAGCAGTGAGGGGAACGGCACCTCCGTACCTTCAGGCTCTGATCAGTCCCTACACCCAAACGAGGGCATTGCGTTCATCCACCTCTGGCCTGCTGGCTCCCCTTCCTCTGCGGAAGCATAGTTCCCGCTCAGCCCAGTCAAAACTGTTCGCTGCTCTGGCACCCCAATGGTGGAACAAGCTCCCTCACGACGCCAGGACAGCGGAGTCACTCACCACCTTCCGGAGACATTTGAAACCCCACCTCTTTAAGGAACACCTGGGATAGGATAAAGTAATCCTCCTACCCCCCCCCCCCCCCCAAAAAAAAATAAATAAATAAATAAAAAAGTATAATTGTAAAGTGGTTATCCCACTGGCTATAGGGTGAATGCACCAATTTGTAGTCGCTCTGGATAAGAGCGTCTGCTAAATGACGTAAATGTGCCCTTGAGCAAGGCACTTAACCCTAATTGCTCCTGTAAGTCGCTCTGGATAAGAGCGTCTGCTAAATGACTAAAATGTAAAATGTAAATGACAGCTTTGCACTCTCTTGGCATTCTCTCAACCAGCTTCACCTGGAATACTTTTCCAACAGTCTTGAAGGAGTTCCCACATATGCTGAGCACTTGTTGGCTGCTTTTCCTTCACTCTACGGTCTGACCTCATCCCAAACCATCTCAATTGGGTTGAGGTCAGGTGGTTGTGGAGGCCAGGTCATCTGATGCAGCACTCAATCACTCTCCTTCTTGGTAAAATAGCCCTTACATAGCCTGGAGGTGTGTTGGGTCATTGTCCTGTTGAAAAACAAATGATAGTCCCACTAAGCCGAAACCAGATGGGATGGCGTATCACTGCAGAATGCTGTGGTAGCCATGCTGGTTAAGTGTGCCTTGAATTCTAAATCAATCACAGACAGTGATTGCAGCAAAGCACCCCCACACCATAACACCTCCTCCTCCATGCTTTACGGTGGGAAATACACATGCGGAGATCATCCGTTCACCCACACCACGTCTCACAAAGACACAGCGGTTGGAACCACAAATCTCCAATTTGGACTCCAGACCAAAGGACACATTTCCACCGGTCTAATGTCCATTGCTCGTGTTTCTTGGCCCAATCCACTCTCTTCTTCTTATGGGTGTCCTTTAGTAATGGTTTCTTTGCAGCAATTCGACCATGAAGGCCTGATTCACACAGTTGATGTTGAGATGTTTCTGTTACTTGAACTCTGTGAAGCATTTATTTGGGCTGCAATTTCTGAGGCTGGTAACTCTAATGAACTTATCCTCTGCAGCAGAGGTAACTGGGTCTTCCATTCCTGTCCTCATGAGAGCCAGTTTCATCATAGCGCTTGATGGTTTTTGCGACTGCACTTGAAGAAACTTCCAAAGTTCTTGACATTTTCTGTATTGACTGACCTTCGTGTCTTAAAGTAATGATGGACTGTCGTTTCTCTTTGCTTATTTGAGCTGTTCTTGCCATAAATGGACTTGGTCTTTTACCAAATAGGGCTATCTTCTGTATACCACACCTACCTTGTCACAACACAACTGATTGGCTTAACTGCATTAAGAAGGAAAGAAATTACACAAATTCACTTTTAAGAAGGCACACCTGTTAATTTAAATGCAATCCAGGTAACTACCTCATGAAGCTGGTTGAGAGAACGCCAAGCGTGTGCAAAGCTGTCATCAAGGCAAAGGGTGGCTATTTGAAAAATCTAAAATATATTTTGATTTGTTTAACACTCTTTTGGTTACTACATTATTCCATATGTGTTATTTCATATTTTTGATGTCTTCACTATTATTCTACAATATTAAAAATAAAGAAAAACCCTTGAATGAGTAGGTGTGTCCAAACTTTTGACTGGTACCGTACACACACATATATACATACAGTGGGGGAAAAAAGTATTTAGTCAGCCACCAATTGTGCAAGTTCTCCCACTTAAAAAGATGAGAGAGGCCTGTAATTTTCATCATAGGTACACGTCAACTATGACAGATAAAATGAGGGAAAAAAATCCAGAAAATCACATTGTAGGATTTTTAATGAATTTATTTGCAAATGATGGTGGAAAATAAGTATTTGGTCAATAACAAAAGTTTCTCAATAGTTTGTTATATACCCTTTGTTGGCAATGACACAGGTCAAACGTTTTCTGTAAGTCTTCACAAGGTTTTCACACACTGTTGCTGGTATTTTGGCCCAGTCCTCCATGCAGATCTCCTCTAGAGCAGTGATGTTTTGGGGCTGTCGCTGGGCAACACGGACTTTCAACTCCCTCCAAAGATTTTCTATGGGGTTGAGATCTGGAGACTGGCTAGGCCACTCCAGGACCTTGAAATGCTTCTTACGAAGCCACTCCTTCGTTGCCCGGGCGGTGTGTTTGGGATCATTGTCATGCTGAAAGACCCAGCCACGTTTCATCTTCAATGCCCTTGCTGATGGAAGGAGGTTTTCACTCAAAATCTCACGATACATGGCCCCATTCATTCTTTTCTTTACACGGATCAGTCTTCCTGGTCCCTTTGCAGAAAAACAGCCCCAAAGCATGATGTTTCCACCCCCATGCTTCACATTAGGTATGGTGTTCTTTGGATGCAACTCAGCATTCTTTGTCCTCCAAACACGACGAGTTGAGTTTTTACCAAAAAGTTATATTTTGGTTTCATCTGACCATATGACATTCTCCCAATCCTCTTCTGGATCATCCAAATGCACTCTTCAGACGGGCCTGGACATGTACTGGCTTAAGCAGGGGAACACGTCTGGCACTGCAGGATTTGAGTCCCTGGCGGCGTAGTGTGTTACTGATGGTAGGCTTTGTTACTTTGGTCCCAGCTCTCTGCAGGTCAATCACTAGGTCCCCCCGTGTGG
>NC_140015.1:41906064-41968564 GCF_964263955.1 Coregonus lavaretus | reverse complement strand
ATGTAGACAGTACCTATTGTCCTCCAGGACCAGGGTTATCTACCCCTGATGTAGACAGTGTCTGTGGCCCTCCAGGACCAGGGTTATCTACCCCTGATGTAGACAGTACCTGTTGTCCTCCAGGACCAGGGTTATCTACCCCTGATGATGTAGACAGTACCTGTTGTCCTCCAGGACCAGGGTTATCTACCCCTGATGTAGACAGTACCTGTTGTCCTCCAGGACCAGGGTTATCTACCCCTGATGTAGACAGTACCTGTTGTCCTCCAGGACCAGGGTTATCTACCCCTGATGATGTAGACAGTACCTGTTGTCCTCCAGGACCAGGGTTATCTACCCCTGATGTAGACAGTACCTGTTGTCCTCCAGGACCAGGGTTATCTACCCCTGATGTAGACAGTACCTGTTGTCCTCCAGGACCAGGGTTATCTACCCCTGATGTAGACAGTACCTGTTGTCCTCCAGGACCAGGGTTATCTACCCCTGATGTAGACAGTACCTGTTTCCCTCCAGGACCAGGGTTATCTACCCCTGATGTAGACAGTACCTGTTGTCCTCCAGGACCAGGGTTATCTTCCCCTGATGTAGACAGTACCTGTTGTCCTCCAGGACCAGGGTTATCTACCCCTGATGTAGACAGTACCTGTTGTCCTCCAGGACCAGGGTTATCTACCCCTGATGATGTAGACAGTACCTGTTGTCCTCCAGGACCAGGGTTATCTACCCCTGATGATGTAGACAGTACCTGTTGTCCTCCAGGACCAGGGTTATCTACCCCTGATGTAGACAGTACCTGTTGTCCTCCAGGACCAGGGTTATCTACCCCTGATGATGTAGACAGTACCTGTTGTCCTCCAGGACCAGGGTTATCTACCCCTGATGATGTAGACAGTACCTATTGTCCTCCAGGACCAGGGTTATCTACCCCTGATGTAGACAGTACCTATTGCCCTCCAGGACCAGGGTTATCTACCCCTGATGTAGACAGTACCTATTGCCCTCCAGGACCAGGGTTATCTACCCCTGATGTAGACAGTACCCTTTTGTCCTCCAGGACCAGGGTTATCTACCCCTGATGTAGACAGTACCTATTGCCCTCCAGGACCAGGGTTATCTACCCCTGATGTAGACAGTACCCTTTTGTCCTCCAGGACCAGGGTTATCTACCCCTGATGTAGACAGTACCTGTTGCCCTCCAGGACCAGGGTTGTCTTCCCCTTATGTAGTGGATAGGGTGCCATTTGGGACAGGTGCAAGACGCTGTGCAGGGGTTTACCTGTACTGCTGTCCAGATCCACCTTGATCTTAGGTGAGGTAGAGTTGTTCCTCCGCTGCAGAGAGAAGCACGGTGAAACACACACACTCCCATTTCTACTGTGGCTGGACAACTGGGACAACACACCTGCCAAAGAACAATACAATATCATATTATAACAATACAATAACAATATATAATATAACAAACAATATAATAATAATATAACATAACATAATATAACAATATAAAGTGCGTTATAGTGAAATAATGCACACTCTAGAATGCCCTTCAAGCCAATCAGAAAGGAGTATTCAACAATAACATGGTATAAAACAATATAATAATATAAAATTATAATATAACAATAACACCCTCACGTCTACAGCGATTAACCGAAATGTCGGTTATTTTTCAGTTTTAAAAAAATGAATTGACCGACGTCGGTTCAATTATTTGAATTCCATTTTCGTCCCGTCATTGCGCTGCAGTTCCTCTAGAGATAAATCAGATCCAGCCCGAACTGTGCAATGTCGTAGGGACTTGTAGTTTCCAACAGGCCAACGTTCTACATAGTTTAGCGCAGAAAATGTGGTAATTAACTACAATGACCATAATCCATTGCGCGGCTACTTGTCCGCTCTGTGTTTCTTTTACGCCTGCTACAGAAGAGAAGAAGAATGCGTGATCAAGAGGGGATACATAGAAAGACGTTGCTTCGCGAGGTGTTGGTATTCAGCAGTCAGAAAAATATGCCTTATTTAAATTTGAAGAACTACTAAAATAGTGATTTTGTCAGACAGCAGCTCTATAGAGGTGATCAAATAAAACAAATGGAATATACACAACATTTACATTTTAGTCATTTAGCAGACGCTCTTATCCAGAACGACTTACATGAGCAATTAGGGTTAAGTGCCTTGCTCAAGGGCACAATCGACAGATTTTTCACCTAGTCGGCTCGGGGATTAGAACCAGCGACCTTTCGGTTACTGGCACAACGCTCTTAACCACTAAGCTACCTGCCGCCCCAACAACTGAAATATTGTATTAAAGCAATGTGAATAACTGATGGTTAGTAAGTGATAAGCAGTAATGTATAAAATGTCAATGTATGGATGCCGGAGTAGCATAATAGTTGGAATATTAACTGAAGTCTGGACACTGACTGCAGGCCTCAGGTAGCCTATTATAATATTAACTGAAGTCTGGACACTGACTGTAGGCCTCAGGTAGCCTATTATAATATTAACTGAAGTCTGGACACTGACTGTAGGCCTCATGTAGCCTATTATAATATGAACTGAAGTCTGGACACTGACCGCAGGCCTCATGTAGCCTATTATAATATTAACTGAAGTCTGGACACTGACCGCAGGCCTCATGTAGCCTATTATAATATTAACTGAAGTCTGGACACTGACTGTAGGCCTCAGGTAGCCTATTATAATATTAACTGAAGTCTGGACACTGACTGTAGGCCTCAGGTAGCCTATTACAATATTAACTGAAGTCTGGACACTGACTGTAGGCCTCAGGTAGCCTATTATAATATTAACTGAAGTCTGGACACTGACTGTAGGCCTCATGTAGCCTATTATAATATGAACTGAAGTCTGGACACTGACCGCAGGCCTCATGTAGCCTATTATAATATGAACTGAAGTCTGGACACTGACCGCAGGCCTCAGGTAGCCTTTTATAATATTAACTCCTACAGAATTAAGTGTTCCTTGCAGTATAATGATACACCAAATGTTAATTTTGTCTCGTGAACAGGTGTGGAGAAATAGGATTTATTTTTCTTTCAGCATCTTGAGAGAATGCGATTGCACGCTTAGGGACCTGTTGTGTGGCCTAAATGCGCAATTTCTGACAGCGACATAAAAGCTGACAGTATTTAATTTTCAACCACATAAACCCTGGTCCCTAAATGTCCTCGATCTATGACCGAAGCAGAAATGTAGACTTTACCAATGTCAACTAGATTGTTGATGATGCATTCATTCTATCAATTTATGACATCATTCTGGTGAGCTAGGCTTTATCTAAATATTCTAGACAAGCATCAAGTAATGACAGAAGATCAGCTGCATGTTTTTAATTATAGATAAGTTGACTAACAAATAGCCTACTAAATGTCAGAAATTATAAGCAGAAAAATATCTAAATGAGTCTTAAAAACGTTTTTTTTTTGTTTTTTTTAAACCCGTCGTTCAGCCATCCCTGAGTAACGTGCTCAGGTAGCCTACCCCGTCGTTCAGCCATCCCTGAGTAACGTGCTCAGGTAGCCTACCCCGTCGTTCAGCCATCCCTGAGTAACGTGCTCAGGTAGCCTACCCCGTCGTTCAGCCATCCCTGAGTAACGTGCTCAGGTAGCCTACCCCGTCGTTCAGCCATCCCTGAGTAACGTGCTCAGGTAGCCTACATTAGCATTTTGAAGTAATTATTTAACAATCAGATAAACATCATGACTGGTTGTGTTTATACCACATAAAAATGTAGGCTAATAAATGTAAAGTTAAACGACAAATCTTTAATATTAGGCCCATAGAGATCGTATTAAATTCATAGGGATTCTATATGTAATTCTATGATTAGGCACATACACACACACAGAAGGTCCCGATACCAGGAAGAAATGAAAACTACTTTCAGCCCTGCTGGAGTGTCTTCACTAGGATCCAAACTGAACCAAAAACGGAATGAAACAGGGAGGGACCTACCTGAATTTGTCCTAATAAACTCTTGTTTTCTGTGCAAAACTCTTTCCGTTTGGAGTAAACGGTTTCCGTTGCAAAACGTTTTGGACTAATGATTACACCCCTGATGGTTGACATTGTGACCCTGTATTATAAGACGACGGCTGTGTCTGATATGGCACCCTACTCACTATATACAGTGAGCTCCAAAAGTATTGTGGCAGTTTTTGTTTTGTATCTGTACTCCAGCACTTTGGATTTGAAATTATACAATGACTTTCGGGTTAAAGTGCAGACTGTTAGCTTTAATTTGAGGGTATTTTCATCCATTTTGGGTGAACCGTTTAGAACTTACAGCACTTTTTGTACACTGTCCCCCCCATTTTAGAGGACCAAAAGTATTGGTACAAATTCACTTATATGTGAAAAGTATTTTGTCCCATATTCATAGCACGCAAGGACCAAATCAAGCTTGTGACTCTACAAACTTGTTGGATGCATTTGCTGTTTGTTTAGGTTGTGTTTCAGATTATTTTGTGCCCAATAGAAATGAATGGTAAATACTTGGGCTCCCGAGTCAGCGGTCTAAGGCACTGCATCTCAGTGCTTGAGGCGTCACTACAGACCCCCTGGTTCGATTCCAGGCTGTATCACAACCGGCCATGATTGGGTGTCCCATAGGGCAGCGCACAATTGGCCCAGCGTCGTTACATTTACGTCATTTAGCAGACGCTCTTATCCAGAGCGACTTACAGTTAGTGCATACATTATTATTTTTTATTTTCATACTGGCCCCCCGTGGGAATCGAACCCACAACCCTGGCGTTGCAAACGCCATGCTCTACCAACTGAGCTACCTCCCTGCCGGCCATTGCCTCCTGGTTCGAATCCAGGCACTGCTGTAGCCGGCCGCAACAGGGAGACAATGGGGCGGCGCACAATTGGCCCAGCGTCGTCCAGGGTAGGGGAGGGAATGGCCGGCAGGGAGGTAGCTCAGTTGGTAGAGCATGGCGTTTGCAACGCCAGGGTTGTGGGTTCGATTCCCACGGGGGGCCAGTATGAAAATAAAAAAGAATAATGTATGCAATAACTGTAAGTTAGCGATACAGTGCCTTAGACCACTGCGCCACTCGGGTTTGACCTTCATTGTAAATAAGAATTTGTTCTTAACTGACTTGCCTAGTTAAATAAAGGTTTAAAAAATGTATTGAGCCATTTTGGAGTCACTTTTACTGTAAATAAGAATATATTGTTTTTAAACACTTCTATATTAATGTGATGCTACCATGATTATGGATAGTCCTGAATGAAGCGTGAATAATGAGTGAGAAAGTTAGACACACAAATATCACAATAACAGGGTAGGTTAGCATTTTTCTTGGGCGGGATGGTATGATATTTGTGCTTCTGTAATCATGTTAGAGATGTTCTTATACAACAACAACGCTCTACGATATATTAGTTAGTTGATATTGTTAGTTACTTGATAGTTCCTAGATAGCCCACGCAAACTGACATAAGGTGTCATTACTCGACATAAGGACAGTCTCAAGCGTTCCGTGAACTTTGCTCTAGTTTCTGAAAGTTTTGGCCAGCGAAGGGCAGGCTAGCTAGCTAGGTAACTAATTAGCCATGCAAGCTAACCACTGATATTCTTGTTTGTTCGCGAAATAGGCCATCAGCACTCATGAGAATTAGCCATTGAACTCTTCCTGCTGTTCTTATTCAATGCCAGGTAAGTTCACATACCTGAAAAGGCGAATTTTGCGGAATTTCTCAACGCATTTGCCATCCCGCCTCGTCAAGTTGACACACACTGCAGCTTGTCTTCTGCCTTGGATGAGGCATTACAAAGGAGGCGTGGCCAATATATCAGTATTTGTATTTGATTGGATCTGAACGCCGTGACCGTGGATGTTGAAAACGTGTTTCCCCCTATCAGACTGCCGGACTATCAACCACACTGGGCGAGTTCGTTTAACAAGGCCCGGTGCCCTGGGTGCGGAGTTTGCACATTTTAGACCATTCCATTTGTCCTTAAAAATCTCTACCAACCCGGGGCATCGGGCCATGCAAAACGAGCTCGCCCATTGACAAACTGGTGGTTGCTTGACAGGGATTGGTTACAGGTTACTTCGAGGACACTGTCCTAAAGGGTCAACGACTGATGACTTGTTGTATTTGTTAAGGTCAGTCGTTGTACAGAGTTAGATACTAATGTATGTTTGACTATTGGTTCAACTGTCGTTCCCCATCTGAACCCCAAATATCAGCTTGTTATACTCCAATGTTTGTCAACAAGGTAAATGTAAACAAACACTGTATATCCTCAAAACACGGTTAAAACTATCATTTTGATATCATTTTACATTTACGTCATTTAGCAGACGCTCTTATCCAGAGCGACTTACAAATATGTGCATTCACCTTATAGCCAGTGGGATAACCACTTTACAATGTTTTTTTTTTTTTATATCATGCATACATAGCTCTTGCTTTGAATTTATTAAAAGTGGTTACATTTCTCCAGGCCCATCCCTCAGCTTTTTACCAAAACACAGGTGGGGTGGCCGCTTTGTTGTTGTTGTTTCAATTGTGTCCAGCTTTAAATGGGAGATACAATGATAGCGGCGCCCCCCCATGGAAGTTATTTATATTGTAGCGAATTTGGTGGGTAGCCCCGACCGGGACTAGAACCCGGGTCCAAAGACTGTCAAGCCATCACCTTAACTGTTACGCCATGTTCAGGATCAAGGCTAAAGGCAGTGGTGGAAAAAGTACCCAACTGACATACTTGAGTAAAAGTATAGATACCTTAATAGAAAGTTACTCAAGTAAAAGTGTAAGTCACCCAGTAAAATACTACTTGAGTAAAAGTCTTAAAAGTTTTAAATATACTTAAGTATCAAAAGTAACTGTAATTGCTAAAATATACTGAAGTATCAAAGGTAAAAGTAAAAATCATTTTAAATTCCTTATATTGAGCAAAGCAGATGGCATCATTTTCTTCTTTTTAAAATGTATGGATAGCCAGGGGCACACTCCAACACTCAGACATTATTTACAAAAGATGCATTTGTGTTTAGTGAGTCCGCCAGGCCAGATGCAGTAGGGATGACCACGTGTTCTCTTGATAAGTGCATGAATTTGACCATTTTCCTGTCCTGCTAAGCACTCAAAATTGAACGAGTACTTTTGGTTGTCAGGGAAAAAGTATTTATGTAGTATATATTGACGTTGCCTACTATCAGATACTGTATTTATTTAGTATATATTGAAGATGTTGCCTACTATCAGATACTGTATTTATTTAGTATACAGAATATTCGGAAAGTATTCCGACCCCTTGACTTTTTCCACATTTTGTTACATTACAACCTTATTCTAAAATGGATTCAATTGTTTTTTCCCCTCATCAATCTACACACAATACCCCACAATGACAAAGCAAAAACAGGTTTTTAGAAATGTTTGCAAATGTATAAAAAAAAAAGGAAATGTAAGTATTCAGACCCTTTACTCAGTACTTTGTTGAAGCACCTTTGGCAGCGATTACAGCCTCAGGTCTTCTTGGGTATGACGCTACAAGCTTGGCACACCTGTATTTGGGGAGTTTCTCCCATTCTTCTCTGCAGATCCTCTCAAGCGCTGTCAGGTTGGACGGGGAGCGTCGCTGCACAGCTCTTTTCAGGTCTCTCCAGAGATGGTAGATCAGGTTCAAGTCCAGGCTCTGGCTAGGCCACAAAGGACATTCAGAGACTTGTCCCGAAAGCCACTCATGCGTTGTCTTGGCTGTGTGCGTAGGGTCATAGTGTTGTTGGAAGGTGAACCTTCGCCCCAGTCTGGGGTCCTGAGCGCTCTGGAGCAGGTTTTCATCAAGGATCTCTCTGTACTTTTTTCCGTTCATCTTTCCCTTGATCCTGACTAGTCGCCCAGTCCCTGCCGCTGAAAAACAGCCCCACAGCATGATGCTGCCACCACCATGCTTCACCGTAGGGATGGTGCCAGGTTTCCTCCAGACGTGACCCTTGGCATTCAGGCCAAATAGTTCAATTTTGGTTTCATCAGACCAGAGAATCTTGTTTCTCATGGTCTGAGAGTCATTTAGGTGCCTTTTGGAAAACTCCAAGCAGGCTGTCATGGCCTTTTACTGAGGAGTGGCTTCTGTCTGGCCACTCTACCGTAAAGGCCTGATTGGTGGAGTGCTGCAGAGATGGTTGTCCTTCTGGAAGTTTCTTCAATCTCCACAGAGGAACTTTAGAGCTCTGTCAGAGTGACCATCGGGTTCTTGGTCACCTCCCTGACCAAGGCCCTTCTCCCTCGATTGCTCAGTTTGGCCGGGCGGCCAGCTCTAGGAAGAGTCTTGGTGGTTCCAAACTTCTTCCATTTAAGAATGGTGGAGGCTACTGTGTTCTTGGGGACCTTCAATGCTGCAGACATTTTTTAGTACACTTCCCCAGATCTGTGCCGCGACACAATCCCGTCTCGGAGCTCTACGGACAATTCCTTCGACCTCATGGCTTGGTTTTTGCTCTGACATGCACAGTCAACTGTGGGACCTGATATAGACAGGTGTGTTCCTTTCCAAATCATGTCCAATCAATTTGTAGAAACATCTCAAGGATGATCAATGGAAACAGGATGCACCGGAGCTCAATTAAAGTCTCATAGCAAAGGGTCTGAATACTTATGTAAATAAGGTATTTCCGTTTCAGTAGATTGCTGAGGAATTGTTTTAATTTAATCCATTTTAGAATAAGGCTGTAACGTAACAAAATGTGGAAAAAGTCAAGAGGTCTGAATACTTTCCTAGAGCTGGCCGCCCGGCCAAACTGGGCAATCGGGGGAGAAGGGCCTTGGTCAGGGAGGTGACCAAGAACCCAATGGTCACTCTGACAGTGCTCCAGAGTTCCTCTGTGGAGATCGGAGAACCTTCCAGAAGGACAACCATCTCTGCAGCACTCGACCAATCAGGCCTTTATGGTGGAGTGGCCAGACGGAAGCCACTCCTCAGTAAAAGGCACATGACAGCCCGCTTGGAGTTTTCCAAATGTAACCTTTTCACAATTGAGCTCGTCTAAGACTTAGAAATGGGAAACACATTAAACTTGAACGATACCTTGAGAAAGAGAGAATACCCAAAATGTAAAAGCATGTGTGTTTATTTATTTTTATGAAACGTAGTACATCAATTTGAAAGATTTATTGTATTTCTTTTCCAATGTGAACCACAGGGATCATACCAACACCTACATGTTAACTATATAGAGTCACGTGAACCACAGGGATCATACCAACACCTACATGTTAACTATATAGAGTCACGTGAACCACAGGGATCATACCGTGGTCCTCTGTAGGGATCATACCGTGGTCCTCTGCCGTGGTCCTCTGTAGCTCAGCTGGTAGAGCACGGCGCTTGTAACGCCAAGGTAGTGGGTTCGATCCCCGGGACCACCCATACACAAAAATGTATGCACGCATGACTGTAAGTCGCTTTGGATAAAAGCGTCTGCTAAATGGCATATTATTATTATTATTATTATTATTATACCAACACCTACATGTTAACTATATAGAGTCACGTGAACCACAGGGATCATACCAACACCTACATGTTAACTATATAGAGTCACGTGAACCACAGGGATCATACCAACACCTACATGTTAACTATATAGAGTCATGTGAACCACAGGGATCATACCAACACCTACATGTTAACTATATAGAGTAGCCATTCATCAAGTATCAGGACACATTTGATAGTAGTGTTGGCTCTATAGAGATGGACCACAAGAGGCAGCCGACTTGGGGATCTGCGTTCCAAATGGCACCCTACATACTGCACTACACAGGGAATAGGGCCCTACATACTGCACTACACAGGGAATAGGGCCCTACATACTGCACTACACAGGGAATAGGGCCCTACATACTGCACTACACAGGGAATAGGGCCCTACATACTGCACTACACAGGGAATAGGGCCCTACATACTGCACTACACAGGGAATAGGGCCCTACATACTGCACTACACAGGGAATAGGGCCCTACGTACTGCACTACACAGGGAATAGGGCCCTACATACTGCACTACACAGGGAATAGGGCCCTACATACTGCACTACACAGGGAATAGGGCCCTACATACTGCACTACACAGGGAATAGGGCCCTACGTACTGCACTACACAGGGAATAGGGCCCTACGTACTGCACTACACAGGGAATAGGGCCCTACATACTGCACTACACAGGGAATAGGGCCCTACGTACTGCACTACACAGGGAATAGGGCCCTACGTACTGCACTACACAGGGAATAGGGCCCTACATACTGCACTACACAGGGAATAGGGCCCTACATACTGCACTACACAGGGAATAGGGCCCTACATACTGCACTACACAGGGAATAGGGCCCTACGTACTGCACTACACAGGGAATAGGGCCCTACGTACTGCACTACACAGGGAATAGGGTTCCATCTGGGACCCAAGCCATAGGGTTCTCTAGTCACGTGATGTGGGGTGTAAGGATGGATGCCGTTCATTGGTAGATTGACAGAACTTCGGCCCCCCCCCGCCCAGACAGCAGTTCAGGAGGACGTAAAACGGCGCGTTCGGATAGGAATGATTGTCAGATAGAAATAGGGAATTGTGTCAGCTCTATTCATTCTATTTCTATCTGAACCATTTAGAGCGTTTCCCCTTCACTGAATACACCCCACCTCTAAAAAACACTTGTGTTGAGCTGAATGGATTGGATAGGTGTAAGCAATATGCTGTAAATGTATTACCGATCACATTCTTTCAGCTCTACAAGAAATGCCTCCGGGAATAAGACCTGTCCCAAATGGCACCTTTTTCCTACATAAGGCTTTTTGACCAGAGCCCTCAAAGTATTACACCCTATTCACTATATACGGCTACTACTTAAGGGATAGGGTGCTATGTGGGCCGTTCGTGTACTGGGCTCTGACGTCAACCGGTCTGTATTTCTAATGTCAAGAGGTCTACTCAGCGGGCTGAACCCCGCAGGGAGAAATGTAACGTACAGAGCTGTTCAGAAGGACCTTCTGTTCTGCACGGCAGGAGAACATGGGGACAATCTCAATTGCGTTTCCTTGATTCCTCATCCAAAATCGGGTTCGAGAAGGCGGCGAGAGGGGAGGATACTTAGAATGAAGGAAACGCTATTGAGATTCTGCCCATGGTTATGTCCCAATTATATCTCCTTCCTCCCAGTGTGCACTTGTTCACTTCCCTTCACTGGTTTGAAAGGAAATTACTGGTATCAGAGATACAGTGGAAACTCCCTCTAGCCGAACCAGTACAATGCTTTTATTTTTGTGGGAAGGGAGTGAACGAGTGTACACTTCAAGAGAAAGGAGATATTATTGGGGCGCGACCACCCCATACCTACGTCCCAAATGTCTCTACGACCATATCTACCTCCCCACGGGCCCTGGTCAAAAGGTCGTTCGCTGCAGAGAATAGTGTGACATTTGGAACACACACTAACTGTGCTCCCTCTTGGTTTGACTAAGCAACCAGGATAGGATGAAGTGTCCCTAAGAACTGATCTCTGATCAGGTTCTGTATTCACAACGTGTGTCAGAGCATGAGTGTTGATGTACGATCAGACGCCCCCCAGTCTCTAGAATCAAACTGATCCTAGTTCAGCACTTTGTGAATACAGGTCCTGCTTTCTGACCTCCTATTGGTTAAGCCAGGGCTCTAAGCTGACCTTTATTTTATTTTATTTTTTTTACAAGGAGCACGTATGCGCTTAAGTTGAAAAATGTAGGCGAACACAAAGAAATGTAGGAGCACAATCGAAAATATTTTAGGTAATGAAGCTAGAATCCTTTTATTTATTTTTTATGCTCACTGGTGCTCCTAAATAAAAAATAATCCAGGTCGCACAGCAAAATATTTAGGCGCATATGCGAGTAAAATGGTGGCACTGTAGAGCCCTGTATTAGGGTTAAAACTGTGGTTAATGTTAGCTGATCCTAGATCAGAGCCTAGGTACAACCTCAATCTGTGTCATTAAAAGGATAGTTCACCCAAATTACAAAATCTCTCCCGACATGAAATGTGAAAAATGCTAATATCAGGGATAATGACTTGCTTGCATTGGGTTTGGACAAAAATGCTACAAAAGTTAGCATTTGGAGACCACGGCCAGTGGGGAGTTCAGTTCACTTGAACGTTTCCGGCGTTGTGCAACGGTTTGTACTGTACTTTTACGTTCTTGAACAGACTTTGCGATAGGTTTACTGCGTTCGTTGGGTGTGCCGGGGTGTGGCTTGAAGCAATGAGTCACGTATTTAAAGGGCAGCAGGGGATTTTGAACCCACAACCAAAACACTCCCCGTTTTTCAACTGGAAACTGGTACAGCACTGTCTCAGTTCAATGGAACATTCTATTACGTTTTTTTATGTACTAAAACGCAGCACAGGTAAACTAAACCAAAGCATGGATTGCTGTATTCCTTGTCTATACAGGGTACGGAAACCAGTGGCATTTTATAATTCGGGTAAACTATCCCCTTCAGTTTTAATAGTCAGCCAACTGCAGCTTTTCACATCAACTCATTAATGCACACCCATTAGAAGACAATATGTCTTGTCAGTATCGGAGCGATGCCCTGGATTGGCCACGCATACGGCATACTAAACAGTCGCGTGGACATTGGGATGTTAGGCCCTCGGCAACTGAAAGAACAATTCTGTGATAGTTTGTTTCCGGGAGGTCCACCTTCGCTCCTCCCAAGTCTCTTCATCTGGGTGGTGTTCAGTACGGCACAGCATAGCAAAACGTTTGGCAACTTAAAACTAACAAACAAAACAAAGAGTTTCTCTTCTGGTTTGGGGCACGTTCATTACGGCACGCCGTAGCAAAACATTAAAGTCGGTTCCTCTTCCGTTTGGTGGCAGATGAACACCGCCCAGTTTCCAGGGGGTGGGGAGGTAAAGGTGGTGGTGTTTGATTGAATACCTTAGGTGGAGGATCGACTGCCTGGTTGGTTCCAATGGAAGATCAACTTGCATGAGTTTAGATGTGAAAGAAGCTTAAGTGCAACATCCTTATTGAAACTCTGGTAATATGATCATCACAAAACCCCACAGGACAGCCTCTGGTAATATGATCATCACACAACCCCACAGAACAGCCTCTGGTAATATGATCATCACACAACCCCACAGAACAGCCTCTGGTAATATGATCATCACAACCCCACAGGACAGCCTCTGGTATTATGATCATCACAAAACCCCACAGGACAGCCTCTGGTAATATGATCATCACAAAACCCCACAGGACAGCCTCTGGTAATATGATCATCACACAACCCCACAGAACAGCCTCTGGTAATATGATCATCACAAAACCCCACAGGACAGCCTCTGGTATTATGATCATCACAAAACCCCACAGAACAGCCTCTGGTAATATGATCATCACAAAACCCCACAGGACAGCCTCTGGTAATATGATCATCACACAACCCCACAGGACAGCCTCTGGTAATATGATCATCACACAACCCCACATGACAGCCTCTGGTAATATGATCATCACAACCCCACAGAACAGCCTCTGGTAATATGATCATCACAAAACCCCACAGGACAGCCTCTGGTAATATGATCATCACAAAACCCCACAGAACAGCCTCTGGTAATATGATCATCACAACCCCACAGGACAGCCTCTGGTAATATGATCATCACAAAACCCCACAGGACAGCCTCTGGTAATATGATCATCACAAAACCCCACAGAACAGCCTCTGGTAATATGATCATCACAAAACCCCACAGGACAGCCTCTGGTAATATGATCATCACAAAACCCCACAGGACAGCCTCTGGTAATATTATCATCACAAAACCCCACAGGACAGCCTCTGGTAATATGATCATCACAAAACCCCACAGAACAGCCTCTGGTAATATGATCATCACAACCCCACAGGACAGCCTCTGGTAATATGATCATCACAAAACCCCACAGGACAGCCTCTGGTAATATGATCATCACAAAACCCCACAGAACAGCCTCTGGTAATATGATCATCACAAAACCCCACAGAACAGCCTCTGGTAATATGATCATCACAACCCCACAGAACAGCAGCAGCTACAGAATGGAAGAGGAGAAACAGGTTAACGGCCGCTCACACTTGGTTGCTTGAGCGTTTACCTGTCACACCTTCAGCAGAGAAACGCATTGAAAGTACAGGGAGTGTTCCTTTACTCACTGGGATCAGAGTTCACCTTCCTATTTGTTTTCACACTACATCACTGACTGGGGGGTTAGTCTGGCAACAGTCAGATATTATCCAAGCAGTAGGGTATCACCGAGTGGTTCCTGAACTTTTAAATAACCCAACACAAAAAACAAGGTACTGAATAAATGAACTAACTGTAGCAGAGGCATTGTAACCTGAAAATGAACACTGGGCTTAGTGCTCCAAATCGCACCCTCTTCCCTACATGGTGCACTACTTTTGACCAGAGTGCCCTATTAGGGCACTTTATATAGGGAATAGTGTGCGATTTGGGACGCTTACCATGCGGGGTGGTTGCACTTGCAACTCAAACTTAACATGACCGTTGAAGCACAGTTGTCAGACAGAAGGTAGCCTACAAAATCAAACATCAACAGCCTGCTATTGGGGGGGAATCAACCATCAGGAGACAGCGGGGCTGCTCCCAGATCACACCCTATCCCCTATATAGTGCACCACTTTTGAACAGGGTCCTATGTGGTAATATAGTAGGATGTCATTTGGGACACAGACGGGGAAGCTCCAGTGAGGATGGATGATGAATAACAGAAAGAAATGAGATGTCTCTAAAACAGAACTACTTCCGGCATCAACCATTCTCTAGTTCACGGAGTAAGACAGATGTTTTCCATGACCCTCGTTTCATTAGGAAGGGAGGATGGGTGAGGAGAGAGGGGGGCGACAAGTGTAGAGGATCAAGTGGCTTTTTTTTATTTATTTCAAATCAGCACAGTGCATTTCTCCTCTGAAAGGGGGCTGCGTCCCAACCTCCTTGATGCCTTTCTGTCCTCGCATCCTCTCGGTCACGAGCGCTGATCACTAAGGCTGCATGTACACAGGCAGCCCAATTCTGTTCTTTTGCCCAATTATTGGCAAAATAACTGATCTGATTGGTCAAAAGACCAATTAGTGGAAAAAGATCTGAATTAGGCTGCCTGTGTAAATGCAGCCTAATGGGGTTGTGAAGGATTGATGACAGGTTTCCAACACGCATGCTTTCATTTTAGACCAGTGCTCTCAACTAGGAAAGGAGGCAAGGACAGGAGACCACCACCCACTCAACTAAATGGAAGGCCTCCTCAGTCCTCAACGCCGGTTCACTCCACAGCCATAAATCCTTCAGTCAGTCTGTCTGTCTCAAGAACACGCCCCCTCCCACAAAGGGCTCTTAGCCCTCCCTGGGGCTGGGCCGCAAGCCAATCAGATCATCCGGTTGCGTTTATGGGTGGGGGAGTCTGTTATGACATCATTGCACTGGGCGGAGCTGCGTTTCCTGGGGTTAGCGTCCAGGTGCAGGGCCATTTCGTCGGCGATGAAAGTGTTCAGGTCCACATCGTTAAGGCCGTTACGCCGACGCCCCACCGGGGTCGACCCACCCCCACCGCCAGCAGCACCCCCCACGTGGGTAGGAGAGCCTGGGGTACCGGAACGGACACTGATGCTGGCCATAGCCCCACTTAGACCTGAGGAGGGGACAGATTGGAGAGGAGGAGGAGGAAAGGAAAAGATCACCACAAGGTCAATCAGAAGACAAGTCGTCTCCCCCCCCAGACTCATTTAGGCCATGGGGCATCCCCCTAACGGCATCCTATTCCCTATATAGTGCACTACTTTAGAGCAGGATCCATAGGGCTCTAGTCAAAAGTAGTGAACCATGTAGGGCAGGGATGGGCAACAGGCGGCCCTCCGGCAACATGAAGGCCCTCGGATCAACAACAAATGAAGGATCTCAACATAGAATAGTAGAATACACAACGTGCAATTTCAAAACCTGATTATGCAGCCACCATGTTTCTCTTGTTATGTAAGTCACTGATTGTCAATTAGACCATGTCAGCTACATTTTTATTTATTTATTTATTGCTAAGCTAGTTTTGCGGCCAGCTACCTAAACTTATCATGGTCGAATTACTCAAGATATATTATGAAAACCCCTTGGCAAAATGTGTAGAACTGCAGTAAACTTGCTTTAAAACTGCAACATTTTTTCTACACCCCCATGGGCAAAGTATAGAATTGCACGAAATGAACTCTAAAGCGTAAACATTCTCTCTGCTGTAAAGAGCGGGGCCACTAAAAACTGTTTTGCTCACAGTGTGTGTGTGTGTGTGTGTGTGTGTGAGAGGGGGTATGGATGTGGGTATGCAGACCCGCGAGAAACTGCGGCCCCTCATGACGAGTTCAGATTTGTTTTGGCCCCCACCCTGATGGAGGGAACACGGTGCAATTTAGGACACGAATGACGAATGCTGATCCTTTTGAGCTCCCCTTTTTGGTTCGTAGGGGTCTGGTCAAAAGTAGGGCTGTGATGACACCAGCATCGTGGCATTTGGGAAGTATGGTTTTCACCAAAATGTGGTCCACTAACAAAGCTGAGGCCCTCACACACACACACACAAAGAAAAACGCAAACATACACACGCCTATTTTGCAGAGCTGCTCTGCCAGAGGACAGGTGTGTATCTACAGTGCATTCGGAAAGTATTCAGACCCCTTGACTTTTTCCACATTTTGTTACATTACAGCCTTATTCTACAATGGATTAAATGTTGTTTTTTCCCCTCATCAATCTTCACACAATACCCCATAATGACAAAGCAAAAACAGGTTATTAGAAATGTTGGTAAATGTATTAAAAACAATAAAACTGAAAAATGACATTTGCATAAGTATTCAGACCCTTTACTCAGTACTTTGTTGAAGCACCTTTGGCAGCAATTACTGCCTCTAGTCTTCTTGGGTATGACGCTACAAGCTTGGCACACCTGTATTTGGGGAGTTTCTCCCATTATTCGCTGCAGATCCTCTCAAGCTCTGTCAGGTTGGATGGGGAGTGTCGCTGCACAGCTCTTTTCAGGTCTCTCCAGAGATGTTTGATTGGGTTCAAGTCCAGGCTCTGGCTGGGCCACTCAAGGACATTGAGACTTGTCCCAAAGCCACTCCTGCGTTGTCTTGGCTGTGTGCTTAAGGTCATTGTCCTGTTGGAAGGTAAACCGTCGCCCTAGTCTGAGGTCCTGAGCGCTCTGGAGCAGGTTATCAAAGATCTCGCTGAACTTTGCTCCATTCATCTTTCCCTCGATCCTGACTAGTCTCCCAGTCCCTGCCGCTGAAAAACATCCCCACAGCATGATGCTGCCACCCCCATGCTTCACCGTAGGGATGGTGCCAGGTGACTATCGCCCTGTAGCACTCCCATCTGTTGCTAAGAAATGCTTTGAAAGGCTGGTTATGGCTAACATCAATACCATCATCCCAGACACCCTGGACCAACTCCAATTCACATACCGCCCCAACAGATCCACAGATGACACAATCTCTACTGCACTCCACACTGTTCTTTCCCACCTATACAAGAGGAACACCTATGTGAGAATGCCGTTCATTGACTACAGCTCAGCGTTCAACACCATAGTGCCCTCCAAGCTCATCACTAAGCTAAGGGCCCTGGGACTAAACACCTCCCTCTGCAACGGGATCCTGGACTTCCTGCTGGGCCGTCCCCAGGTGGTAAGGGTAGCCAACATAATCTGCCACGCTGACCCTCAACACGGAGGCCCCTTAGGGGTGCGTGCTTAGTCCCCTCCTGTACTCCCTGTTCACCCACGACTGCATTGCCTGGCACGACTCCAAAGCAATCATTAAGTTTGCCGACAACACGATGATGGTCCCTTAAGAGGCTGAAAAGATTTGGCATGGGCCCTCAAATCTTCTACAGGTGCACCATTGAGAGCATCTTGACTGGCTGCGTCAACGCTTGGTATGGCAACTGCTTGGCCTCCGACCCCAAGGCACTACAGAGGGTAGTGCGTACGGCCCAGTACATCACTGGGGCCAAGCTTCCTGCCATCCAGGACCTCTATACCAGGCGGTGTCAGAGGAAGGCCCTAAATATTGTCAAAGACTCCACCCAAGTCATAGACTGTTCTCTCTGCTACCGCACGGCAAGCGGTACCGGAGCGCCATGTCTAGGTCCAACAGTCTAGGTCCAATAGTCCGGGTAGCCATGATTAGCTGTTAGAAACAGCTTCTACCCCCAAGCCATAAGACTCCTGAACAGCTAATCATGGCTACCCGGACTATTTGCATTGTCTGGAAGGATTATGTATGGAGGAATGGTCTAAGATCCCTCCCAATGTGTACCCCAACTCATAAAACATCTCAGGAAAAGGCTCAGTTTCGTTATCCTCTCAAGGCGAGGTATTGAAAGGTATAGAAAACAGGGGTGTCAATAATTTTGACCCCTGAGAGAAAACAATTACTTGTTGAATAAAATCTCTGCACAATTGTATTAGAATAAAATTATATAAATTTCCCAATTTCTTAAACCATATAATATAGCTCAGCATTCAAATTGTTGATTTTATACAGTCATTCTTTCTCACCTTTATCAAGGTTGTCAATTTTGGAACCCACTGTATATCTGTGTATTTACCATGCAGTGCGATGGCCTCTCTGAAGGGCTGGAGGTCAGCCTCCACAGAGGAGTCAGTCTCTGGGGCCGGGGGAGGCCGGTTAGGGGAAACCATGGTCAGTCTGTGTCCTGGGGTGAGGGTGGCTCTGGAGCTCCGGTGGGGTGGGGCCCGGCCACACAGGAAGCTGATGAGGTCCTCCCGCCGGATGGTTCTCCTCCTTTTCTTCACCCAGGCCAGCACATCCTTGTTGCGACGCTGGTGGCTGATCTGTAAACCCAGGTCGTAGCTACGCTGGTGAGCCTCCACAGACTCTGGGGGCAGAAAGAGAGGAAGGAAGGTGTGTACGTCTGACAGTGAGTGAGTACGTGTGAGAGAGAAAGTGTGTGTGTGTGAGAAAGAGAGAGAGAGAGAGAGAGAGAAACGTGTGATGGTGACTTGGTTGAAGGTTCCTTTGTGTAGCCTGAGTGAAACGTGTGACTAATAGCTGACAGTTTACTACAGAACTATAGCCCCCCCCCCCCAACCAACCTGAACATTAACACGCATCAATTGCGGTAAGGTTTTGGAAACATAAGTACCTTCTTTCAAATCAGCAAGAAATAATTTTCAAAAAACTAAAAAAGGTTAAATTGATATACACCTTTATAGGTTTAGTGTTCCCACACGGCCATGTCTCTGTTACAGCGCTTGTTAAGGGAAAACAAGGGCAATCACCTGTGCTAATTAGCTATGTGCTCCGAACACCTGTGTGTAAGCGTAACTCGGGAAGTGGAAGTGTAGTTTAGTTTGATGAGGCACCCATAGCTGTGTGGATCTGTAACTGCTACAGTAAGTGTTTATTTTTTCCCCCCTCGCTGATGAAAAGGGCCATATGTTTCTGAAAGCCGTACCCAAGCAATGATGATTGACATTTCTGAACCTTAAAAACAGTGTCGGGATTGTAGTTCACATGAGCCAGTCGTTGGCGAAGCTGACGGCTGAAAACTGTAGGGAGAAGGCAGAATGGAGGCTAGGGTTGGAGAGTCAAACCCTGCTGTGCACTCCAGGACCAGAACTGGAGAGGATGGCTGTAAACTGTGAGATTGTCAATATTCATGTGACTAGAAGAGGCCCATGATTGTTTACAAGTTTCTATTGATCTACTAATCAATACATGTCCCGTTTACAGCAGAATGACAAAGGAAATCCTTTGGACTTTTATGATGAGCCTTTGGTTCTCAACCTTTTTTGGTTACTGTACATTTTGCTCTGTCCGGACTATCCTCTAATGAGTCTTCTCAAGTACCCTACCCCCTGTGGATAGGCCAAGTACCTTGACAGCTACTGTGCAAACCAATACACGTTTAGACTACAGCAGAATGATAAAGAAAATGCCTATGGACTGTTATGATGATCCTATACTGTCCGATCTTATATTGTCGTGAAAGCAGGTGAGAAGACTGAAGAAACTGAAAACACTTTGAGTATCCCTGACACCTACCTTTGTACAAGTTGGTTACGGCTGTGGCAGCGTTTTGAAACGGCACCCACAAAGAAAGCCCCCCCTGTTGGTGACATACTCGGTCTGTCGAGACAACACACACCACCAAAAACATTACAGGTTTGTTGGAATAGATAGCCTGGTTGACAACAGATTACATAAATAGCAAGTTAGGCCCCAATTCAAACAGTATTCCCACTTTTGTAGTTTAATTTAGTAGTACATGATACAAGGCACGTTATATGGTAATATGGCAACACATCTGAGACTGAAAGCTTCTTGATTACAGGATACTTTCATTCGCCATTTTGTCTTGCATCTAGGGTTGCAGGCGGGCTTTGGAATATAAATAACTGTCAGCCAGCGCTAGATGGCCAACTCGACAGTTTAGAAGCACGAGTGCATAACGCACCAACTAAATTGCCCTTTCAGCAGGAACGCTGCAGTCGTAAATTAGAAACAATTGCTACCTTGGTAGCTAAATAAATAATTGTTACGATAGTTCAGTATATCTATGAGAAGTATTACAGTAGCAGGTAAGAATTCTCAATAACCCCAATGCCAATATAGTAAATCTTCGCCATTTTGTTAAATTTTCAGTATGCATTGATAAAACAACTCGGGCTATTCGTTGATTGTAGACTATTCGTTGATTGTAGACTTAAACCAAAACTGCAACGAAATGTATTATATAACTTTAATGTATATCTATGGAAAGTAATATTAGCCCACAGACCTAACAAAAAGGCAACACTGAAAGATGCAATCTGTCACAGGGTAATGTCGCGTAGCGATGATTGTTGTTTCCATCGCCATTTTGTTTCTCTAATACATGCACTCAACAGCGTTTAACGTTAGCTACTTGTTCACTGACATTGTCGGAATCGCAGTTTCTCTAACCAGATGGTTAACTTACTAACACTATAAACCATATTAGTTTAAAGACTGGATTAACGTTAGTTAGCTATTCAACTAACTTATCTACCAAAAGTTTGTTGGCTGGTTATGTTGGTTGGCAGTTATCGTTAGCTAACGGTAGTAGCTAAGAGGTAAACGTTGGCGAACAACAGCCAAAGCAAACTACTGTAACGTTTGTTAAGCAATCATTTATTTTCATAAAGATACATTTAGATCATCTGTTTTTCTAACACAAAAACGAGCAAACTATCTATATTTACGGGTTGTCTTGACTTAGATGGTAAAAAGTGGCAACGCAACAGTAGCTAGCTAACCAGCTGATCAGCTGAGCTGGTAAACTAGCTAGTTAGCTACTAGCTAGGTAGCTAACATTAGCTAGTTCCCACCGCCACCAACAGTGACTGACTAACATAGCAAGCTAAGAAACAAGGCGCAGGGGTGGCAGCCGACTAACGTAAGTTAGGTAACTAGTTCTGGTCTTGTCTCGGACCTTTGTAGAGCTGAGCCACAGCAGTGGCGGAATTCTGGAAGAGATGCCACAATTTATCCTGGTCGTTATCGGCCTCCTCCTCGTTCGACTCCCTTTGCTCGGCTTCGGCCAAACACTGCCGCTCCCATTTTGAGAACCAATGTTCGGGTCCGTGTTCCTGAATCTCCGGGTCTCCGTCTTTCTTCTTCTCCTCCATTTACCACGCTAAAACCTCAGGTAGATTACAGCTTTAGTATGCCGATTAATAAATTACTTCGCGATGCGAATAAATGTCCGTTAGTAAATTCATTAATTTTGTTATTACTTGGTAGCTGTTTCTCAAACCAACTACTCCAGTCTGAAAAGACTGCAACTATTTTTTTGACGTTGCCGACGTCCGCCTATATAAAAGTCATAATACCGTGTTGTCGTTTCTACTCCGCCTCTATTTGAAATAGTCAGCAGTGATTGGCTAGTATGGCGCTGGGGCGTGGCTTCGGTTTTGTGCTGAACAGTTCAGTGGACCACAGAAACATCTGTCACAGAAATGACACAAAGGAACGCCACGAAAATTCTTAGCTACTTAAGCTTGTGTGAGAAGTAAAAAGCTGTGGCCAATAGCTTTAACATCACATGTATGTAAGATTATGGAACGTATAATTACGGAGAGGCTAACTTACTTCCTGGAGAGCAGAGGGCTAGTAACGCCACATCAGAGTGGGTTCAGGAAGGGTAGGGGAACTATGGATCCAGTGCTCTGCTTAGAAGCAGAGGTCAGGAAGGCTCAGGTGAACAAGGAGACTGTTGTAGCTGTCTTTTTTTGATGTGGAGAAGGCTATGATATGATGTGGAAGGAGGGGTTGTTAATCAAGCTTGATATTATGGGGGTAGGAGGAAGAACGTACAACTGGATAAAGGATTTCCTGTTTGGAAAGTCTATCCAGGTGAGGGTGGGGAAGTCTTTATCAGGTTATATGGGAGAAACTTGGAGGGGTTGGGGTCCTTCAGGTTCCTTGGGGTATACTTTGACACTAAACTCCCCTATACTTTGATTGAAAAAATAAAAAAATACCCTACCATCTAACACTCACAAAAAAGTAAACTCTTATGATGTCAAGACTCGCACACCCAAATACCTCTCTGCAGCTGCCACCACAAACTCAATTTGCTGCGACTTACGTTCCATCCCTGCAGTACAGTTGATAACCATTGCTATAAATGCTAAAAATCCAATCTTACTGAAACATATATCACTTGTTGGTTTGTTGGTACTGGTACAGATCTCCTACTCTCACCACTCCTCCCCCTTGACCCATCTTCCTCTACTTTCTTCACTGCCTCAGCATATGACAACTTCTGCACTACTCTTACCCTGGAAACCTCAACCTGCCTCTCTCGCACGGGACATTTCTGATCCCCAGCCCCATGGGCACCCCTACAATTAACACATACCACTACTTTCCCCAATGCTACACATTCCTTTGTCTCATGCCCTTCTGCATACTTCTCACACATTTACATTTACGTCATTTAGCAGACGCTCTTATTATTATTTAATTTTTTTTCATACTGGCCCCCCCGTGGGAATCGAACCCACAACCCTGGCGTTGCAAACGCCATGCTCTACCAACTGAGCTACATCCCTGCCGGCCATTCCCTCCCCTACCCTGGACTAATTGTGCGCCGCCCCATGGGTCTCCCGGTCGCGGCCGGCTACGACAGAGCCTGGATTCGAACCAGGATCTCTAGTGGCACAGCTAGCACTGCGATGCAGTGCCTTAGACCACTGCGCCACTCACACCTAGGAACCTCCCTCCTACACACTGCTGCCACATGCCCATAAGCTTGACACCTGTAACAACGTAATGTATTCGGCACAAAAGCTCTTACAGGATAACTTATATATCCTAACATTACTTTGTCGGGCAAAGATTCAACATCAAAACTCAAAAGAACAGACAATGGCTCTTCTGTTTCACCACTCACGCCACCCTGTATGCATCGCAACAAACGACGAGCATCACAAACACAGGGAATCTTCCCCTTCAGTTGGTCAACTTTTACATTTACTGCTACCCCAGTAAACACTCCTTTCAATGGCGCCCTTTTCTTGAGCGCAAAACAATTCACATGTCTTGCCCCCATTCGTTTAACGCAGAGCGCCTTCTCCCTCTGACCAGCAGAAGCACAAACAATTAACACAAGACCACTTCTTTTTACCCTCAACAATTCCACAGCACCCAACTCTGTTTTCACCCACCCTGAAACCAAAAATGGATCAGCCAAAAGGTTCCACCTTTTCCAAAAACGTCACTCCAACTGTCACAGACTCATCTTTATCCTGACCCTCGGTGCTAGCCTCGGGCTCCGAGTACTTCACCACACCTACCTCCTCCGATAATTTGCCCTCATTCACTTCCATTTCTCCTCCTGTCTTCAGCTCACTCTGCTTACATTTTCTACCATTCTTCTTTAACAAACCTTCTCCCTCTTTTAGAACCAAGTTCTATTTTAGCGCCTGGCTACACAGACGCTCATTGACGTGCACGAGCGTTGTGGGTGCAATGATTGAAGAACATGTATGTGTACATTTATTTTGCAGTTTGGTCAGCATGTTAGGTTTCCACTAGAATTTATAGCCAGTCAAAATGTATGGAAGCCCATTCCCGCCACCAAAAACATGTTTAAATGTTGATACTTTCGAAACATTTCGAGCTACTAGGCACTGCATCTCAGTGCTTGAGGCATCACTACAGACCCCCTGGTACGATTCATTTACATTACATTTTAGTCATTTAGCAGACGTTCTTATCCAGAGCGACTTACAGTTAGTGAGTGCATACATTATTATAAAAATAATAATAATAATCATACTGGCCCCCTGTGGGAATCGAACCCACAACCCTACCAACTGAGCTACATCCCTGCCGGCCATTCCCTCCCATACCCTGGACCATTTGTGCGCTGCCCCATGGGTCTCCCGGTCGCGGCCGGCTACGACAGAGCCTGGATTCGAACCAGGATCTCTAGTGGCACAGCTAGCACTGCGATGCAGTGCCTTAGATCACTGCGCCACTCAGATTCCAGGCTTTATCACAACCGGCCGTGATTGGGAGTCCCATAGGGCGGCGCACAATTGGCCCAGCGTCGTCCGGGTTTGGCCGGTGTAGGCCGTCATTGTAAATAAGAATATGTTCTTAACTGACTTGCCTAGTTAAATAAATGTAAAATTAAAAATTTAATAAAAACTAGCTACATTTCTTCGATACTATCTACAATTTATTTTATGCTATCTCAAAATTTAAATACACTAAGTCAACATTTCTAGATACTTAAGTCAACATTTCCAGATACGTAAGTCAACATTTCGAGATACTAACTCAAAATAATTTTGAGATACTAACTCGACATTTCGAGATAGTAGAACATACATATAGGATATGTTTCTTCATTTGTAGCATTATATGGCGGTTTCCATATACCCACGTTGCAGAGCTCCATTATATGGCGGTTTCCATATACCCACGTTGCAGAGCTCCATTATATGGCGGTTTCCATATACCCACGTTGCAGAGCTCCATTATATGGCGGTTTCCATATACTCACGTTGCAGAGATCCATTATATGGCGGTTTCCATATACCCACGTTGCAGAGCTCCATTATATGGCGGTTTCCATATACCCACGTTGCAGAGCTCCATTATATGGCGGTTTCCATATACCCACGTTGCAGAGCTCCATTATATGGCGGTTTCCATATACCCACGTTGCAGAGCTCCATTATATGGCGGTTTCCATATACCCACGTTGCAGAGCTCCATTATATGGCGGTTTCCATATACTCACGTTGCAGAGATCCATTATATGGCGGTTTCCATATACCCACGTTGCAGAGCTCCATTATATGGCGGTTTCCATATACTCACGTTGCAGAGCTCCATTATATGGCGGTTTCCATATACTCACGTTGCAGAGCTCCATTATATGGCGGTTTCCATATACCCACGTTGCAGAGCTCCATTATATGGCGGTTTCCATATACTCACGTTGCAGAGCTCCATTATATGGCGGTTTCCATATACCCACGTTGCAGAGCTCCATTATATGGCGGTTTCCATATACCCACGTTGCAGAGCTCCATTATATGGCGGTTTCCATATACCCACGTTGCAGAGCTCCATTATATGGCGGTTTCCATATACCCACGTTGCAGAGCTCCATTATATGGCGGTTTCCATATACCCACGTTGCAGAGCTCCATTATATGGCGGTTTCCATATACCCACGTTGCAGAGCTCCATTATATGGCGGTTTCCATATACTCACGTTGCAGAGCTCCATTATATGGCGGTTTCCATATACCCACGTTGCAGAGCTCCATTATATGGCGGTTTCCATATACTCACGTTGCAGAGCTCCATTATATGGCGGTTTCCATATACTCACGTTGCAGAGCTCCATTATATGGCGGTTTCCATATACCCACGTTGCAGAGCTCCATTATATGGCGGTTTCCATATACTCACGTTGCAGAGCTCCATTATATGGCGGTTTCCATATACTCACGTTGCAGAGCTCCATTATATGGCGGTTTCCATATACTCACGTTGCAGAGCTCCATTATATGGCGGTTTCCATATACTCACGTTGCAGAGCTCCATTATATGGCGGTTTCCATATACCCACGTTGCAGAGCTCCATTATATGGCGGTTTCCATATACTCACGTTGCAGAGCTCCATTATATGGCGGTTTCCATATACCCACGTTGCAGAGCTCCATTATATGGCGGTTTCCATATACTCACGTTGCAGAGCTCCATTATATGGCGGTTTCCATATACCCACGTTGCAGAGCTCCATTATATGGCGGTTTCCATATACCCACGTTGCAGAGATCCATTATATGGCGGTTTCCATATACTCACGTTGCAGAGCTCCATTATATGGCGGTTTCCATATACCCACGTTGCAGAGCTCCATTATATGGCGGTTTCCATATACTCACGTTGCAGAGCTCCATTATATGGCGGTTTCCATATACCCACGTTGCAGAGCTCCATTATATGGCGGTTTCCATATACCCACGTTGCAGAGCTCCATTATATGGCGGTTTCCATATACCCACGTTGCAGAGCTCCATTATATGGCGGTTTCCATATACCCACGTTGCAGAGCTCCATTATATGGCGGTTTCCATATACCCACGTTGCAGAGCTCCATTATATGGCGGTTTCCATATACCCACGTTGCAGAGCTCCATTATATGGCGGTTTCCATATACTCACGTTGCAGAGCTCCATTATATGGCGGTTTCCATATACCCACGTTGCAGAGCTCCATTATATGGCGGTTTCCATATACTCACGTTGCAGAGCTCCATTATATGGCGGTTTCCATATACTCACGTTGCAGAGCTCCATTATATGGCGGTTTCCATATACCCACGTTGCAGAGCTCCATTATATGGCGGTTTCCATATACTCACGTTGCAGAGCTCCATTATATGGCGGTTTCCATATACTCACGTTGCAGAGCTCCATTATATGGCGGTTTCCATATACTCACGTTGCAGAGCTCCATTATATGGCGGTTTCCATATACTCACGTTGCAGAGCTCCATTATATGGCGGTTTCCATATACCCACGTTGCAGAGCTCCATTATATGGCGGTTTCCATATACTCACGTTGCAGAGCTCCATTATATGGCGGTTTCCATATACCCACGTTGCAGAGCTCCATTATATGGCGGTTTCCATATACCCACGTTGCAGAGCTCCATTATATGGCGGTTTCCATATACTCACGTTGCAGAGCTCCATTATATGGCGGTTTCCATATACCCACGTTGCAGAGCTCCATTATATGGCGGTTTCCATATACCCACGTTGCAGAGCTCCATTATATGGCGGTTTCCATATACCCACGTTGCAGAGCTCCATTATATGGCGGTTTCCATATACCCACGTTGCAGAGCTCCATTATATGGCGGTTTCCATATACCCACGTTGCAGAGCTCCATTATATGGCGGTTTCCATATACCCACGTTGCAGAGCTCCATTATATGGCGGTTTCCATATACCCACGTTGCAGAGCTCCATTATATGGCGGTTTCCATATACCCACGTTGCAGAGCTCCATTATATGGCGGTTTCCATATACTCACGTTGCAGAGCTCCATTATATGGCGGTTTCCATATACCCACGTTGCAGAGCTCCATTATATGGCGGTTTCCATATACTCACGTTGCAGAGCTCCATTATATGGCGGTTTCCATATACCCACGTTGCAGAGATCAGCACTGCAGGGCTGCTGGAAAATGTGTAGTAAGCTGGCCTTTGCCCCAAAATTTGGGATAAAACATGTTTAACAGAAAAGTGTTGAAAAGAGCGACAAAGTACTGTTGTTTAGACTAATTTGCCTTATGATTTGTCAACTCGTGCACAATAAATCTGTGCTTCAGTCTGATCAACTGTAGCCTACTGATAACAACATTTTACATTTTAGTCATTTAGCAGACGCTCTTATCCAGAGCGACTTCCAGTTAGTGAGTGCATACATTTATTTTTTTCATACTGGCCCCCCGTGGGAATCAAACTCACAACCCTGGCGTTGCAAGCGCCATGCTCTAAATCAGGGGTGTCAAACTCATTTTAGCTCAGGGGCCACATGGAGGAAAATCTATTCCCAAGTGGGCCGGACCGGAAAAATCATGGTATATATAACTTACAAACAACAACTTCAGATTGTTTTCTTTGTTTTAATACGATCAACATACAACATAAAGCTGGAGCCTGAGGACAGTGTGTCCAAAATAGTACAAGCACAACATCACTATTAATCATAAAACACATCAAGTTATTTGAAAGTTCTGAGGACAAAGAACACACAAACACACAATGCCTCAGTGATTAACAGAACTGTTTCACAGATCACAGAACTATATCAGGGTGTCATTTCTCAGGCAGAAATGTAGATAAAAATAATGAAATCCTGTTCCCCAATCAAGTGCAAGAACCACAGAGTCAAGAATAGGTTAAATATACAAATAAATTAAAAACAATAGCACATCAACATAAAAACATATAAACATAAAGCTGGAGCCTGAGGACAGTGTCCAAAAGCACAACATCACTATTAATCATAAAACACCTCAAGTTATTTGAAAGTTCTGAGGACAAAAAACACACAATGCCTCAGTGATTAACAGAACTGTTTCACAGATCACAGAACTATATCAGGGTGTAATTTCTCAGGCAGAAATGTAGATAAAAATAATGAAATCCTGTTCCCCAAACAAGTGCAAGAACCACAGAGTCAAGAATAGGTTAAATATACAAATAAAATAAAATCAATTAAAAACAATAGCACATCAACATAAAAACATATAAACATAAAGCTGGAGCCTGAGGACAGTGTCCAAAAGCACAACATCACTATTAATCATAAAACACCTCAAGTTATTTGAAAGTTCTGAGGACAAAGAACACACAAACACACAATGCCTCAGTGATTCACAGAAGTATATCACAGATCACAGAACTATATCAGGGTGTAATTTCTCAGGCAGGAATGTAGATAAAAATAATGAAATCCTGTTCCCCAAACAAGTGCAAGAACCACAGAGTCAAGAATAGGTTAAATATACAAATAAAATCAATTAAAAACAATAGCACATCAACATAAAAACATCAACATAAATCTGAAAGCGTTGCTCAAACTCCCATAACAGTCCCGTTATTTTATCTTTGAACCGCTTCATGTCTGCCACATGTTCGGTCGCGCACACATTTTTCAGACAGGGGAAGTGAGCTGCATCACCACCGGCAAGTTGCGTCTCCCACAATGACAGCTTCAACTTGAAAGAACGTATGCTGTCATAATACTGCGTGACAACTTTGTTGCGCCCTTGCAGCTGTTTGTTCAAGTTATTCAGGTGCTCTGTAACATCCACCATAAATGCAAGGTCCTGCATCCATTCTGCGGAATGAAATTCTAACACTGGTTTGCCCTTTTCTTCCATGAACTGTTCAATTTCTTCTCGTAAATCAAAGAAACGCCTCAGCACAGCACCTCGGCTTAACCATCTTACCTCAGTGTGGTACGGCAGGCCATAAATGTGGTCTTTCTCTCTGAGAAGGCTGTCAAACTGACGGTGATTCAGGCTTCTGGATCGGATGAAATTAACAGTTTGGATGACCACCTTCATGACGTTATCCATCTTTAATGACTTGCAACACAAAGCCTCCTGGTGCAAAATACAGTGAAAAGTCAAAAAATCACGTCCTCCATTTGCAGATTGCACTTTCTCTCTGAACTTTGTCACAACGCCTGCTTTTTTCCCGATCATTGAGGGCGCACCATCTGTAGCCAGGCTGACAGCGCGGGACCAGTCCACTCCGACCCTGTCCAGCGCGCCGACGAGTGCGGTAAAAATATCAGCTGCTGTCGTTGTATCTGTCATCGGCACCAACTCCACGAACTCCTCGGTGACGGTCAATGTGTCATCAACTCCGCGGATGAAAATGGCCAGTTGTGCAACATCTGTAATGTCCGTGCTTTCATCAATTGCAACCGAAAACGCAATAAATGACTTTACTTTTTGCTTCAACTGGCTGTCCAAATCCACTGAAAGATCGGAAATCCTGTCTGCAACTGTGTTTCTTGTCAGGCTGATATTTGCAAAAGCCTGCCGCTTTTCAGGGCACACAATCTCCGCTGCCTTCATCATGCATGTTTTTACAAATTCACCCTCACTAAATGGTTTTGAAGCCACTGCGATTTCATTAGCAATGAGGTAGCTAGCTTTCACTGCAGCGTCACTGATGTCTCGGCTGTGAGTAAACACAGACTGCTGTTTCTTCAGACCCGCCAACAGTTCATTCACCTTCTCTCATCTCCGCTGTCCTTGAAAGTTGTCATATTTGTCGGCATGAAGACTCACATAGTGGCGACGAAGGTTATATTCTTTCAGCACTGCAACATGCTCTGAACACACCAAACATACAGCTTTCCCATTCAATTCCGTGAATAAATAGGATGACCATTTTTCTTGGAACACTCTGCACTCTGCGTCCACTTTTCTCTTTTTTGACAGAGACATATTGGGGCAATGAGGGTGCCAAAGCACATAATGTTAAAAGTAGAAGCCGTAATAAATATCGCGGGCAAAACAAAGTAGCTCATTGGCTGCACGTGCTTGACCTACTTGCTCTGCCCCGGTATAAACAGTTTGCTTGCTTAACACAATTGCTATTGCGCCATCCAGTGGACGCAATTGGAACAGCAGTTTATTTTATTGAAAAATTGCAGCACATTTTTTATTTATTTTTATTTATTTTTTTCAAAATCATCTCGCGGGCCGGATTAAACACGTTTGCGGGCCTGATCCGGCCCGCGGGCCGGACGTTTGACACCCCTGCTCTAAATCATTTGTAAAAATAGAGAAGAGTAACGGCTCGAGGCAACTGCCCGGAGGGACACCGCACTGTACATACCTGATGATAGAGAAGCTCCAACCACAGCTGCCGCTAGCCTGGAGAAGCGGATGAGCTCTGATTCCCTGTGGCCAGGGGAAAGGAAGCTACAACCACAGCTGCGGCCAGCCTGGAGAAGCGGATGAGCTCTGATTCCCTGTGGCCAGGGGAAAGGAAGCTCCAACCACAGCTGCCGCTAGCCTGGAGAAGCGGATGAGCTCTGATTCCCTGTGGCCAGGGGAAAGGAAGCTACAACCACAGCTGCGGCCAGCCTGGAGAAGCGGATGAGCTCTGATTCCCTGTGGCCAGGGGAAAGGAAGCTCCAACCACAGCTGCGGCCAGCCTGGAGAAGCGGATGAGCTCTGATTCCCTGTGGCCAGGGGAAAGGAAGCTCCAACCACAGCTGCGGCCAGCCTGGAGAAGCGGATGAGCTCTGATTCCCTGTGGCCAGGGGAAAGGAAGCTCCAACCACAGCTGCCGCCAGCCTGGAGAAGCGGATGAGCTCTGATTCCCTGTGGCCAGGGGAAAGGAAGCTCCAACCACAGCTGCGGCCAGCCTGGAGAAGCGGATGAGCTCTGATTCCCTGTGGCCAGGGGAAAGGAAGCGGTAACGTCATGTATTTATAGCCTAAAATATGCCTATTTATTTGTGTTAAGAGAAAAAAGTTTATATTCAAACTTCGGGTGGGTAGGCTACCTAGACCTTATCAATCCCTTATCAATTAATCAATCAGCACAGTGATGACATACAATGTGAGTCACTTTTTAATTACAGATGCAAAGGCGTACATGATGCAACCCTGCATACAGCCAGCTCAGCCCTGTTAGTTCTATTGTCCAATCACAGTTGTTGTCTAGTTTTCGTTTAACCATGATTTGAAAACTCTGGTCCCATCATAGCCCATATAAAACTATTTTACAGCTGATTTATTACTATGTCAAAAAATGTGATAGTAACTCAAATGGTTTAGATTGTATCAACATTTACATTTATTTGGGGTGGCGGGAATGGGCTTCCATAAAAATGGGCTATATCTTAAAAATTAATGAAAGCAAAAGTTAGCTTTTTGGTCTTAATTTAAGGTTTGGGTTAGGCATAAGGTTAGCAGTGTGGTTAAGGTTAGGGGTAAGGTTAGGGTTAGATTTAAAATCACATTTTAAGAAGATAAATTGTAGAAACAGGCGGGGTTTAGCCATAATTGTGACTTTGTGGCTATAGAAGCTAGTGACGACCAAGCTCTTACTGTTCAATGCAGTCATATTCACATAGCTAGCTATATAATGATGTGCCAGTTCAGTATAGAAGTGTAACATAACAAAAATACAATGATTTAAATAATGATTACAATCATTTTGGGAGTTTGACAGCGAGAGAAACACCTGGCACCATTTTTGCTATGCTACTGCAAGTCATTGCTACTGAATGTAAAACAAAAACAATGTAAAACAAAAACAATGTAAAACAAAAACAATTTGAGTTAAAAGTCACTCTCTAACTTCATTCTCACATTTGCAACCTTTTGCTTTTTATTTCCTAAAGGTTTTTCATAGAAGGAATCTGCTGCACATCACTCCTCGATATAGGTGTGCTTCTCTCGAGAAGTAGGCCTCATTTCCAAACTCTTGTAGGTTTTCTCTATCAGGGCCTATATATAGTCCGGACCTAAACCCCATGGAAATGTTGTGGCAGGACCTGAAGCGAGCTATCCATGCAAGGAAGCCCCCAAATGTCACAGAGTTGAAGCAGTTCTGTAAGGAGGAATGGGGCAAAATTCCTCAAAACCGATGTGACTGACAGTTACAGGAAACGCTTAGGGGGTGCCACCAGTTACAGGAAATTCTTAGGGGGTGCCAACAGTTACAGAAAACGCTTAAGGGGTGCCAACAGTTACAGAAAACGATTAGGGGGTGCCACCAGTTACAGGAAATTCTTAGGGGGTGCCAACAGTTACAGAAAACGCTTAAGGGGTGCCAACAGTTACAGAAAACGATTAGGGGGTGCCAACAGTTACAGGAAACGCTTAGGGGGTGCCACCTGTTACAGGAAACGCTTAGGGGGTGCCACCTGTTACAGGAAATTCTTAGGGGGTGCCACCTGTTACAGGAAACACTTAGGGGGTGCCACCAGTTACAGGAAACACTTAGGGGGTGCCACCAGTTACAGGAAACGCTTAGGGGGTGCCACCAGTTACAGGAAACGCTTAGGGGGTGCCACAAGTTACAGGAAACGCTTAGGGGGTGCCACCTGTTACAGGAAACGCTTAGGGGGTGCCACCTGTGACAGGAAACACTTAGGGGGTGCCACCAGGTACAGGAAATGCTTAGGGGGTGCCACCAGTTACGAAACGCTTAGGGGGTGCCACCTGTTACAGGAAACACTTAGGGGGTGCCACCTGTTACAGGAAACACTTAGGGGGTGACACCAGTTACGAAACGCTTAGGAGGTGCCACCAGTTCAAATCAAATCAAATCAAATCCAATCTAATTTTATTTGTCACATACACGTGTTTAGCAGATGTTATTGCGGGTGTAGCTAAATGCTTGTGCTTCTAGCTCTGACAGTGCAGTAATATCTAACAAGTAATATCTAACAATTTCACAACATATACCCAATACACACAAATCTAGTAAAGAATGGAATTTAAGAATATGTACATATATGGACAAGCAATGACAGAGCGGCATGGACTAAGATACAGTAGAATATTATAGAATAGAATGCAGTATATACATATGAGATGAGTAGTGCAAGATATGTAAACATTATTGAAGTGACTAGTGTTCCATTTCTTAAAGTGGCCAGTGATTTCAATAGGCAGCAGCAGCATCTAATGTGCTAGTTAGTGATGGCTATTTAACAGTCTGATGGCCTTGAGATAGAAGCTGTTTTTCATTCTCTCTGTGCCAGCTTTGATGCACCTGTACTGACCTCGCCTTCTGGATGATAACGGGGTGAACATGCAGTGGCTCGGGTGGTTGATGTCCTTGATGATCTTTTTGACCTTCCTGTGACATTGGGTGCTGTAGGTGTCTTGGAGGGCGGGTAGTTTGCCCCCGGTAATGCGTTCGGCAGACCGCACCACCCTCTGGAGAGCCCTGCGGTTGCGGGCGGTGCAGTTGCCGTACCAGGCGGTGATACAGCCCGACAGGATGCTCTCAATTGTGCATCTGTAAAAGTTTGTGAGGGTTTTAGGTGCCAAGCCAAATTTCTTCAGCCTCCTGATGTTGAAGAGGCTCTGTTGCGCCTTCTTCACCACACTGTCTGTGTGGGTGGACCATTTCAGTGATGTGTACGCCAAGGAACTTGAAGCTTTCCACCTTCTCCACTGCGGTCCCATCGATGTGAATAGGGGGGTGCACCCTCTGCTGTTTCCTGAAGTCCACGATCATCTCCTTTGTTTTGTTGACGTTGAGTGAGAGGTTATTTTCCTGGCACCACACTCCCAGAGCCCTCACCTCCTCCCTGTAGGCTGTCTCGTCATTGTTGGTAATCAAGCCTACTACTGTTGTGTCATCTGCAAACTTGATGATTGAGTTGGAGGCGTGCTTGGCCACGCAGTCATGGGTGAACAGGGAGTACAGGAGGGGGCTGAGCACACACCCTTGAGGATCAGTGAAGTGGAGATGTTGTTTCCTACCTTCACCACCTGGGGGGCGGCCCGTCAGGAAGTCCAGGACCCAGTTGCACAGGGCGGGGTTAAGACCCAGGGCCTCAAGCTTAATGATGAGCTTGGAGGGTACTATGGTGTTGAATGCTGAGCTATAGTTAATTAACAGCATTCTTACATGGTATTCCTCTTGTCCAGATGGGATAGGGCAGTGTGCAGTGTGATGGCAATTGCGTCGTCTGTGGATCTATTGGGGCGGTAAGCTAATTGAAGTGGGTCTAGGGTGACAGGTAAGGTAGAGGTGATATGATCCTTGACTAGTCTCTCAAAGCACTTCATGATGACAGAGGTGAGTGCTACGGAGCGATAGTCATTTAGTTCAGTTACCTTTGCTTTCTTGGGTACAGGAACAATGGTGGCCATCTTGAAGCATGTGGGAACAGCAGACTGAGAAAGGGAGAGATTGAATATGTCCGTAAACACACCAGCCAGCAGTTACAGGAAACACTTAGGGGGTGCCACCAATTACTGAATCTAAAGATTCACATACTTTTTCACACAGGGATATTGAACGTTGAATTATTTGTGGATAAATAAATTTTTAAAAGTATCATGTTTTTGTGTAATTTGTTAAATCAGGTTCTTTATCTATTATTAGATAAAGATTTTTCTCTGCACTCCCTGTTTCAGTCCGTTTTCTTCCGTTTGGTGTGTAATGAACATGACCCAGGGCTGAGCTCATTGCTGATCAACCACCTTCAAGGCTGGAGACAGACAGGTGTGAATCTAGTTTGTGTAACAACATGGACTGAGTGTTAAGTGAATTAATTAAAACCTTTAGGAGCTCAGCTATGTTAACAAGAAAAAGTTTGAGGAACTTCTTCACAACGTGGCTATAGAGTAATTTAACAGGCCACTTTCCTTAAACAGCAGGAAATTACCAGTGATGTGTCTGGTATGATGTCTATGGTAATCATGGCAGCTTGTTGGTCAAGACTGGTTTAGGCCAGTGTGTGTGTGTGTGTTCCTGTGTGTGGGCGGCCGGGGTGGGGTGGGGTGGGGGGGGGGGGGGGGGGGGGGGTGAACAAGACGTTCCAATAGCTTCGGATGAGTCAGCTGAAAAGCTGTGGGACCAAACTACAGCAACTTTCAGCGCAGGACAAGCCCTTCTCATATCTTTCCACTAGAGGGCACTATTTTCCTACAAACAGCACATCTCTCATCACTCAGTTCATTTTGCTTCATCTATGATAGGAGGGAAGGATATTCTTCATATTGTAGCTAATAGCTACAACAATAATAAACATAATAGCTATGTATTCAAAACTTCCTAAACAAATGCAGTATGAGTGTGTGGGTCCACTACGAGGCTTGAGATATAATTTCATTCCTGTGAACCTTTCAAGTTTACTGCATTTTACAACAGTCACATAATAATGCAGTAAACGGTGCAGCGAACACCAGTTTTGTATCAGCCTATTGTGTCAGAATGTTGCAATGTCCAGTTGTCCAGTTATGTACCAGAGAATTTCTTTGGATTGGAAAATTGAAGTTTAGAGACCAAAATGATGTTGGGCCATTTCACTCAGTTTTACACTGCTATATTGCCTCATCATATATCCTTAAAACAGAATATACTCCAAAGCTGGGGAAAATAATACAATTTATACAACTCATATCCACAGCACTGGAGAATAACATTTATGTTGTGTTTGCATTGTCTTGTTGCACATTTTAGAAAATAAAATGGTCCCTTTAAGTGCGTCCAGTTCACTCCTATTTCTGGCAAATTCTAAAACCAAGGGGTGTCAAAATCCGGCCTATGGGTGCTTTTTTTTGGGTGGGGGGGGGCTCAATATAGGCTTACTTTAAAATGACTAAAACCAAATCGAAACTTTGTGTAAATTGTAATGGACCTACATTCATACAGTTTCTTCACGAAACTTTGTGTAAATTGTAATGGACCTACATTCATACAGTTTCTTCACTGTGTCCAGCTCACTAATAATTACCTAAATGGAAGCTAGACAGTCAGGAAGCATCGAAAATTCCAAAAAGAATGGATAGAGGACAATTTTTTTGCACATTTTGATGGCGAGGAAATATAACCAATTTTCAGTGCGGCCCTCCCGACCTCGTCGAAGACCGAATGCGGCTCCCGGAGCAAATAGAGTTTGACACCTCTGCTATAACACGTTATACCAACTAACGAATAACAGTAGCTAGAATTCAATTTTTTTTGCTGCCGTGAGTTGTAGCCTATGATGGCTGAGCAGTATACGGATGAATGAATATCCACAGTCAATCAGCGAGCGACTCAGCTAGAGAGCATTGTGCTGTGTGCGGAGTGTTTGGATCTCCATGCGGATGTGACATTTCAGAGAAGAGCGCGACCGCCATTTTGAGTTTTACCTCAAACTCAACATCACAAACCAAGGGAGCGGGTGAGAAGCTCTGGCTGTGACCGGGCACATTTCTTCATTGAACACACGTTTGAAATGCGACAAGGTGCAGATTTTTGTTGCTAATAGTAATACGGTGGTTTAATGTGTTGGAAAGTCGATATCGGGCTGTGGCATCGCTATCACCCTAAACTTCTAAATTAGTGCGATTCCAAATTAAGAAGCAGGTTTGAATGGATAGCTTTTTTCTCTACTCTCCCCCAGACGAGGGACAATCGGAGGAGCACACGGACTGGGAATATCGAAGGGAAAGTTGTATTTCAGTGTGTATCGATAGTTTATGAACCTTTGTTTTCCCTGTTTGACTAATTTCGTTAGTTGGCTGCATTGTGCCAGTTGGCTTTAAAACAGGGTAACAGTATTGGTTTCTCCGGCTCTAGGTCGTGAGTTGTCTCTCACTTCGCCAATTGCTCCATATTAACAGTTCCTGGGGGTAAAGTCGAATTTATTTAATTCAACGGGTCTCCCTTTTTGGAGCCGTAGTCACCACCACAGTCAGCGACTTGCACCCATCAAGGCGCCGAGATTGGGCGAATAGCAAGCAAATACGTCCGCGTTTCTCTGCCTGCGCCCCCTCCGACCTCCCCGCCTCAATCCCCGGCGCTGACGGGAGAAAAGGCCGAGGTTGTTTTAGAACAGGCCCAGCCACCTCCGCACCTTCAAACACCTCACCAACAACCCAGAAACCGGCTCCCCACGGAACCAGCAACAGACAAGTTCGAGGGGAACAAAGACAACAGGCATCATCCCATCACAACAGTTGCCAACATGAACCACCACCACACTCAGCAACAGCAGCAGAAAGCCGGCGAGCAACAACTTAGCGAGCCCGAGGATATGGAGATGGAAGGTAAGAAAAAAACCCACGGGCAGAGACGGAAAAAAACAATTTAATCTTATTGTTTTTAAATAGTTGGCAAAGTGCATTGCCGTGGTAATCTAGCTAGCGTGAACTGATCTATCGTCACTGTAAACATCAAGGCCTGCCACTCTGTTCATAACTGTAATTTTGCTGATGATGCGTCCATTGCTGCATCATCGGTACTGCTGACCTCGTTCGCTCGTTTAGCCAGTAGCCAACGTTAGCTAGCTAGTGTTGTTGACATGTCAACTACCAGCGTCATTGATCTAGGTAGTTAGGTAACGTTGAACAACCCGGTAACTAGCAGAGGCTTGTTATCTACATCCCACATGCAACTGGCAGGTTAGCGCATTAACAATGTCTGATTTCTTGCACTCTCACTGTCTGACGTTAGCTAGGTAGCCAAGTTAGCGTGATAAACGTGGCGCAGTCAACTTGGTAGCTAGGTGGCTACCGATGGTCAAAACATCCGTTTTGGTTTAACGTAAGCCAACTTTTGAGTGAAAGATTACATTCACCACATATTGTACAGTATATTTACGACCGCCATATATTGACTGTCACCTAGCAAGCTACATTGATTATATTTTGATCAGTTGGCTAGTTAGCAGTAGTATGTATCATTCATTCATTTCGGTTAGCTAGCCAACCTGCTAGTTGCCAAATAAACCGACTCAATAGCTCACTCCCGCTACAAAATCGATAGTTTGTGCACGGTCATAAGGGTTACGTTATCACAATTTTTGTCTGGATGTTACATCCCCCGTTCATGTTTGTAAACACTAGCCCACGTAGCTAAAGTTAGCTTGTTTCACTTGACTCTTGAGCCTACGCATGCAGTTTTAACAATGGCAATTAATGACCCAGCAGTATTAGGCAAATGTTGCTGCTATTTACTTACACTTTCGACTGACCAATTGATAGTTAGGTATTTGACAGTTCTCATGGCTACTGTGCATTTACTATTTTGCTTGCTAGCTAGTCAACCCGAGTAGGTAATGTATTTGTAATTAGCTAACTAACGGCAGCTCTGCTTAGCCGCGAATCAGCTAACGTTAGTCACGCTACAGTAGCTAGCTAGCAAGATGAGATAGGCAGCGGTCCACATTAATCGCGTCACTCAGTTTTGTTGTAAACAGTATATGTATAATTTAATAACTTTTATTGGTAATATTGTTTTACTTTATTATGATTGTTAACTGAAAGTTGTTCGCGTTAGCTAGAGTTTAGCTAACGTCATAGGCCTCTAGGTGGACGGGGGTGTGTGGCGATTATATTCCAAGATGGTGGATACTTAGCCAGCTAGTATTTTGCAGCAAGGCCTTACATGTTTGTTTACGTTTTTATAAAGGAAGGGTTTGCATCATCGTCATTTAGACTCGCATGTCATTTCTGTGATGATCAAACGAGCTAGCGATACAATAAATAATAATGTAGCTAACTAGATGGGAAAACTAATTTAGCAGTGGTGATAGCAAGCTCAAATACCTATTTCATTAGCTAGCGAAGAGGTACTAGCTAGCTAACAATTCAGTTTAATCAACACAGCTGCGTCAATTTGTTTTGCCACACATCAACTATAGTCTAAGCTAGCTAACGAACGAAAGTTCGTGAAATAAGCACCAGTGCCCAAAAGATGGGCGGAAATATTTATTGGAGCACAGCTAAGCTATGTTGTGTTTCGGATTTAGCCAACATGGGAAGTCGAGGCTGGTGGCAGTGCAGGGTTTATGTTGCTGCGGCAAGGCCCGCGTGTTGTGGAGGTTGCATTGTATGGAGACACAACGCGCGGCTCGCCATTTTTAATGATCCCCATTTGTTGGGACCAAGTCAACAACATTTCTGACAGTTTAGCAATATTTTTCGTCAATAGCATGCTCTGTAGCATTATGATAAATGGTAATGCATATGATAAAATGGAGACTACACATCATGAATCATTACCACAGGTGCATCAGACCAATTGATAGATTCTTTGTTTGATTTATTTACACAACTGATGTTTTGGATCAGCATATTCAAGTCTAGCTGAGGTGCATGGACAAGAGGCCTTTCACTGTAATAGCCATACATTACAACCAGGTGGTTTACATTGGCACCTTGTCATTCTTATAACATTTTAATTGCATCCATCTTACTAAATGAACTTAACACCGGTGGTTAGCATTCCTACTCTGAGATGCGGACCAAACTGATCCTAGCTCAGCCTTCCTACTCTTGAGATGCGGACCAAACTGATCCTAGCTCAGCCTTCCTACTCTTGAGATGCGGACCAAACTGATCCTAGCTCAGCCTTCCTACTCGTGAGATGCGGGCCAAACTGATCCTAGCTCAGCCTTCCTACTCTTGAGATGCGGACCAAACTGATCCTAGCTCAGCCTTCCTACTCTTGAGATGCGGGCCAAACTGATCCTAGCTCAGCCTTCCTACTCTTGAGATGCGGACCAAACTGATCCTAGCTCAGCCTTCCTACTCTGAGATGCGGACCAAACTGATCCTAGCTCAGCCTTCCTACTCTGAGATGCGGACCAAACTGATCCTAGCTCAGCCTTCCTACTCTTGAGATGCGGACCAAACTGATCCTAGCTCAGCCTTCCTACTCTGAGATGCGGACCAAACTGATCCTAGCTCAGCCTTCCTACTCTGAGATGCGGACCAAACTGATCCTAGCTCAGCCTTCCTACTCTGAGATGCGGGACAGGAAGTGGTCTACTAGCTCTAGCTAAGGCTGAGTCCCAAATGGCAAAAACAAAATCTTTTCGGAGGACAATATAAACTTTATTACAGCTTTTTATTTTGTTGTCACGTACATTCTACACACATTTTAACCTACATGGTTCATTATTTTTTCAGTAATTACATACATAGCAAGAATAAAGTATTTTGATATACATTACATCTAGATAGATAGTACTTATACATTATACATCGTGTTTTCAGTCATAACTGTTATAGAATCCCCCCCCCCCCCCCCCCACCAGCTACTCTGTCCATCCCATCCAGGGCCTAAAATTAACACCTGCCAAATGCGGGTAGATTTTGGCATTGGTAGGTAAGATGTCTATTTCACCAGCCACGTTGTCGGGAGGTCAAGGCTCCACAGTGCGAGCATTTCACTTGCATTTGTGAGTAAAAATAGTCAAGTATGATCACATTTATACAGTGAGGGGGGGGAAAGTATTTGATCCCCTGCTGATTTTGTACGTTTGCCCACTGACAAAGATGACAAAGACATGATCAGTCTATAATTTTAATGGTAGGTTTATTTGAACAGTGAGAGACAGAATAACAACAACAAAATCCAGAAAAACGCATGTCAAAAATGTTATAAATTGATTTGCATTTTAATGAGGGAAATAAGTATTTGACCCCCTCTCAATCAGAAAGATTTAAGGCTCCCAGGTGTCTTTTATACAGGTAACGAGCTGAGATTAGGAGCACACTCTTAAAGGGAGTGCTCCTAATCTCATTTTGTTACCTGTATAAAAGACATCTGTCCACAGAAGCAATCAATCAATCAGATTCCAAACTCTCCACCATGGCCAAGACCAAAGAGCTCTCCAAGGATGTCAGGGACAAGATTGTAGACCTACACAAGGCTGGAATGGGCTACAAGACCATCGCCAAGCAGCTTGGTGAGAAGGTGACAACAGCCTAACACCATGCAAATAAATGTGACTTCCCATCGTATCTTTATGCTCCTGGGCCCGGTTTCCCAAAAGCATCTTAATGCTAAATTCATCGTTAGAATCTTAGTAGGAGCATCTTTAAATCTCTGAGCTGTTTCCCAAAACCATCGTTACTAAAGTTGCACTTGAAAACGCTAATTATTTACCGACTGCCTCACCACTCGTAGAACAGCTAAGTGCGTCGTTTTTGCCCTTTGCGTCACTTTATTTACAGAAGATCTCTGCTAAACATAGAATCAAGATGTTTATCTGTCTGATTGTGACTGCCGATAACTTCAGAACGAAGTTGACTACAAATACGAAGTTGCCAAAATCTTTGCAATTGTTACAAACAAGTAAAGGATAACAAGATGCATCAAATTAAAACCGAGACGACTGCATTAAAAGATAAACGGGGCCCCGTGTAGCTCAGTTGGTAGAGCATGGTGCTTGCAACGGCAGGGTTGTGGGTTCGTTTCCCACGGGGGGCCAGTATGAAAATGTATGCACTCACTAACTGTAAGTCGCTCTGGATAAGAGCGTCTGCTAAATGACTAAAAATGGAAATGTGAAAATGTAAAAGTTGGTGCGATTATTCGCAAATGGAAGAAACACAAAATAACTCTCAATCTCCCTCGCTCACCTCGTGGAGTTGCAATGATCATGAGAACGGTGAGGAATCAGCCCAGAATTACACGGGAGGATCTTGTCAATGATCTCAAGGCAGCTGGGACCATAGTCACCAAGAAAACAATTGGTAACACACTACGCCGTGGAGGACTGAAATCCTGCAGCGCCCGCAAGGTCCCCCTGCTCAAGAAAGCACATATACAGGCCCGTCTGAAGTTTGCCAATGAACATCTGAATGTTTCAGAGGAGAACTGGGTAAAAGTGTTGTGGTCAGATGAGACCAAAATCGAGCTCTTTGGCATCAACTCAACTCGCCGTGTTTGGAGGAGGAGGAATGCTGCCTATGACCCCAAGAACACCATCTCCACCGTCAAACATGGAGGTGGAAACATTATGCTTTGGGGGTGTTTTTCTGCTAAGGGGACAGGACAACTTAACCGCATCAAAGGGATGATGGACGGGGCCATGTACCGTCAAATCTTGGGTGAGAACCTCCTTCCCTCAGCCAGGGCATTGAAAATGGGTCGTGAATGGGTATTCCAGCATGACAATGGCCCAAAACACACGGCCAAGGCAACAAAGGAGTGGCTCAAGAAGAGGCACATTAAGGTCCTGGAGTGGCCTAGCCAGTCTCCAGACCTTAATCCCATAGAAAATCTGTGGAGGGAGCTGAAGGTTCGAGTTGCCAAACGTCAGGCTCGAAACCTTAATGACTTGGAGAAGATCTGCAAAGAGGAGTGGGACAAAATCCCTCCTGAGATGTGTGCAAACCTGGTGGCCAACTACAAGAAACGTCTGACCTCTGTGATTGCCAACAAGGGTTTTGCCACCAAGTACTAAGTCATGTTTTGCAGAGGGGTCAAATACTTATTTCCCTCATTTAAAATGCAAATCAATTTATAACATTTTTGACATGCGTTTTTCTGGATTTTTGTTGTTGTTATTCTGTCTCTCACTGTTCAAATAAACCTACCATTAAAATTATAGACTGATCATGTCTTTGTCAGTGGGCAAACGTACAAAATCAGCTGGGGATCAAATACTTTTTTCCCTCACTGTAGTAAAATAAATGCTGCAGTAGCAGTTTTCAGTATTTCTGCTGTTTTGTTTCATAGCTATTAAATTAATCGCATAATTTTTAATCTACCTGCTAAGGTGGCTGGTGGTCCAAAAAGTTGCATTTATTCCCGGTCCCACCTATCCGTAAATCACCCTCTTTTGATTTCCATGTGCCATATATTTTTCAGTTGTGCTGTGATGTTTCATATATATATATATATATATATATATATATATATATATATATATATATATATATATATATATATATATATATATATATATATATATATATATATATATATATATATATATATATATATATATATATATAATTCTGAACCTGTCTAATCACATAGTATCTACAGATTGTATTTCCCACGGGGGGCCAGTATAAAAAAAATAAATATATATATATATATATATATATGTATTCACTAACTGTAAGTCGCTCTGGATAAGAGCGTCTGCTAAATGACTAAAATGTAAATGTAAGTTAAAGATAAATATTTTTACAAAAGTATGATATTGTTAGTTGATTATGGTTTTCAGAATCTCCCAACAGTGCTATTTGTAGGGTTAATTTTAGATAAATGTTGTGATTTTCAGCCATTGCTGAACCTGTGACCAGAAACAAGCTACATGGGGGCAATACCAAAATAAATGATCTAATGATTATCTTTTCGTAGCAAAATCTATTGGCCCATTGGACCTACCCTATGTGACGTGGTCATAAGTATTGCCCTAGGTTCCCCAACTGCTGGTTTTATTTGGCCTCAAGTTTCCAGATATATTTATTTTATGTATTTTTTATTTTCATTGTTGGACATAAAATACTGTAAAAACATTAACATTTTAGTCATTTATCAGACGCTCTTATCCAGAGCGACTTAGTTAGTGAGTGCATAATTTTTTTATACTGGCCCCCCGTGGGAAATGAACCCACAACCCTGGCATTGCAAACGCCATACTCTACCAACTGAGCTACAGGGGACTAAACACCAGGAAATCAGCTCCAAGTAAATTTTACTTTAAGAAATCTGTTCCCAAGTATTCCCACGCATAATAGAGAGACACGTGATGGTATACAAATATATAAGCAAGGTTTGAAATGATTGTTTTCATCAAACAATATATCTGTTTGTGCTTCTTGCGGTCAATTTGCAATCTACAAATTATTTGTAAGTATGTTCCGGCCCCCTGACTATCCGCTCAATAAAAAATGGCCCCCGCGGCTGAATCTAGTTGATGATCCCTGGAATAGGGTGTCATTTGGGACGTAGGGTGAGTGAAGTGACACATGCCGTTAGCTGCCTGTAATCCACTTGGGAAAATGAGGTCAGTCTCGTGAGCGTGGCTCACTGGTGCTCCGTACGTACACACACACGCACACACACACGTACACACACTCTCACACACACACACGTACAAACACAAACACACACACACACGTACAAACACACACACGTACATACACACGTACAAACACACACACGTACATACACACGTACAAACACACACACACACGTACATACATGCAACCAGGCTCTCGCACACAGCCATAGGAGGGAAGAGATAATGAGCATACTGCTAGGCAAGGACACACACACACACACACACACACACACACACACACACTGATGCTTTTCTGTCATTCAAACTGACTGTAGAATTGGTAACGGAGAGAAGGTATAGTTCACTTGACTCTCACACTCTTAATCTGACCCTCAAATGGCACCCTATTCTATACACCTTCCCTATGAGCCCTGTTTAAAAGTAGTACACTACATAGGGAATATGGTGCCATTTGAGTCACAGACTTACTGTGTTCTTCTTCAGTAGACATCTTTTGTTTTGGGGTATGTTGTGATTCATGAGACCTAGTCCCAGGCTCTTTTGTCTGTGTAATTACCTGCCTGAGTTTCTCCTGTCCCCTCCTTAAACCAGATACACAGGCTTGTGTATCAGAGGAGCTCACAGCTTTAATCCTGCATTGTTACTAATGACCAGACTGCTGTAGTCGACTGCTGCTGCAACACTGGCTCTGCAACACTGGCTCAGCAACACTGGCTCGGCAACACTGGCTCAGCAACACTGGCTCGGCAACACTGCCTCGGCAACACTGCCTCGGCAACACTGCCTCGGCAACACTGGCTCGGCAACACTGGCTCGGCAACACTGGCTCGGCAACACTGGCTCGGCAACACTGGCTCGGCAACACTGGCTCGGCAACACTGGCTCGGCAACACTGGCTCGGCAACACTGGCTCGGCAACACTGCCTCGGCAACACTGGCTCGGCAACACTGGCTCAGCAACACTGGCTCAGCAACACTGGCTCAGCAACACTGGCTCAGCAACACTGGCTCAGCAACACTGGCTCAGCAACACTGGCTCAGCACTGTGTTCTTCCTGGTGGTTAAAGGTGGCAAGGCAGTGTCCGCATCCTAAATGCCACCCTATTCCCATAGTGCCCTGGTCAAAAGTAGTGCACTATATAGGAAATAGGGTGCGATTTGGGACGCAGCCAGCATGTTTAGATGGAACAGAAGTTCATTTCCCTGCTAGAGAGGAAACGCGGACATCACCATGAAACCTCCGTACAGATCAGTGTTTTAAAGTCACCTGGTCAGGATGACTTTACACAGTCATCATAACTTCCATGAGGAGAAGACGCTGATGTTTCAGGAACCGAAATGTTCCTCTGTGCACCTCTTTCTAGTTACGGACGTTTGCGCTGTGTCGCTGTTAGGCATCATGCGGAAATAACCTACTGGTAGACGCTTAGCCTCTATTTGAGGGAGATATTTCATAGCTAGTGGACTGTGTCTTCCCATTCATTTGATCATCATGATACCAGTAAGAAACAACATTTCTGTTCGGGATGGGAAAATGCCAGTATCGCAATATTTTTGTCATGGCAAAAATGAAAACACGAAGCAGACCAAACTCGTTGGTCCTTTAGAAACCTGCTGTGTGTGTGAGAGAGATTAAATGACTCTGGATGACAACATAATGATGTTTGTTTCCAACATTAGGGCTGTTTTCCTAAAGAAGTGAAATCCTCTTGGTGTTTTGTTTCCATGCCACGATACTAAGGAGTATCTCCATCCTGGTATCTTTGTTTATCCTCGTGTGTGTGCAGCTGGGGACACAGACGACCCCCTGAGAATCCCAGCCAACCCGGTGATCAACGGGAACGTTGCCATGGCAGACGGACACAACACAGAGGAGGATATGGAGGATGGTGAGGATGACACACACACACACTCACTGACGGACACACACACTCACTGACGGACACACACACTCACTGACGGACACACACACTCACTGACGGACACACACACTCACTGACGGACACACACACTCACTGACGGAGACACTCACCGTCACACACACTCACCGATGGACACTCACTGATGGACACACACACACTCTGATGGACGCACATGTGACGGTGTGGAGAACACGTCACACACACACACTGATGGACACACACACTGACCCACCTCTCGTGTGTGTGTGTATCCAGACACCAGCTGGCGGTCGGAGGCGACGTGCCGTTTTGTTGTGGAGAGGTTCAGCCGGCTGAGTGAGTCTGTTCTCAGCCCGTCCTGCTTCGTCAGGAACCTGCCCTGGAAGATCATGGTGATGCCACGCTTCTATCCGGACCGGCCGCACCAGAAGAGTGTCGGCTTCTTCCTGCAGTGCAACGCAGACTCCGACTCCACGTAAGTCACATGATACACGCAGATACACACAAACATCACAGGTAGGATCTAAACCCTGGTAGCCCACTCGGGACCAATGCCTTAATCATTAGGCCCCTCACACAGAGAAGCTGATCCACAGAGAGAGAGAGAGAGAGAGAGCGCAACACAGCATTGCTTAATTTCTCTTAGGCCCCGTCTCTACCGACTATCTCATGGTATTTGTATCCTGGTGACTCCATGTAAATCAAATGATACATACACACGTCGTTGGTGGGATCTGAACCCCGGTCTCCCCCCGGGGAAACCAACTTCACCATTCATTAGGACATGAAGACATTTCATCTTGGGCGCGAGGGTGACACTGTTTTTGAAGTTGTAGGCAGGGTGCGATGAACTCCCCTCCGCTACAAACACACACACGATTACTTTCCCCATCAGACTTTTTATTTGGACTTTTTAAGCGGAAACTGCCTCCGCTCATGATGTGTGTGTGCGTGGTGTAACGTTTAAATGTGTCCCCCTGGTGTAACGTGTAAATGTGTCCCCCTGCTAGGTCTTGTCATGCTGAAGTTGTTTCCTGGTGTAACGTGTAAATGTGTCCCCCTGCTAGGTCTTGTCATGCTGAAGTTGTTTCCTGGTGTAACGTGTAAATGTATCCCCCTGCTAGGTCTTGTCATGCTGAAGTTGTTTCCTGGTGTAACGTGTAAATGTGTCCCCCTGCTAGGTCTTGTCATGCTGAAGTTGTTTCCTGGTGTAACGTGTAAATGTATCCCCCTGCTAGGTCTTGTCATGCAGAAGTTGTTTCCTGGTGTAACGTGTAAATGTATCCCCCTGCTAGGTCTTGTCATGCTGAAGTTGTTTCCTGGTGTAACGTGTAAATGTGTCCCCCTGCTAGGTCTTGTCATGCTGAAGTTGTTTCCTGGTGTAACGTGTAAATGTATCCCCCTGCTAGGTCTTGTCATGCTGAAGTTGTTTCCTGGTGTAACGTGTAAATGTGTCCCCCTGCTAGGTCTTGTCATGCTGAAGTTGTTTCCTGGTGTAACGTGTAAATGTATCCCCCTGCTAGGTCTTGTCATGCAGAAGTTGTTTCCTGGTGTAACGTGTAAATGTATCCCCCTGCTAGGTCTTGTCATGCTGAAGTTGTTTCCTGGTGTAACGTGTAAATGTGTCCCCCTGCTAGGTCGTGGTCGTGCTGAAGTTGTTTCCTGGTGTAACGTGTAAATGTGTCCCCCTGCTAGGTCGTGGTCGTGCCATGCTCAGGCCATGCTAAAGATCATCAACTATAAGGAGGATGAGAAGTCTTTCAGCCGCAGGATCAGCCATCTCTTCTTCCACAAGGAGAACGACTGGGGCTTCTCTAACTTCATGTCCTGGAGCGTGAGTAGCGCGCACACACACCGGTATACACACACACACACACCGGTATACACACACACACACACCGGTATACACACACACACACACCGGTATACACACACACACACACCGGTATACACACACACACACCGGTATACACACACACACACACCGGTATACACACACACACACACCGGTATACACACACACACACACCGGTATACACACACACACACACACCGGTATACACACACACACACACCGGTATACACACACACTCACACCGGTATACACACACACTCACACCGGTATACACACACACTGACACCGGTATACACACACACACACACACACCGGTATATATACACACACACACACACACACACCGGTATATATACACACACACACACACACACACACACCGGTATATATACACACACACACACCGGTATATATATACACACACACCGGTATACACACACACACACACCGGTATACACACACACACACACCGGTATATATACACACACACACCGGTATATATACACACACACACCGGTATACACACACACACACACCGGTATACACATACACACACTGGTATATATACACACACACACCGGTATATATACACACACACACACACACACTGGTATACACACACACACACACACACACACACACCGGTATACACACACACACACACCGGTATACACACACACACACACCGGTATACACACACACTGGTATACACACACACACACACACCGGTATACACACACACACACACCGGTATACACACACACACACACCGGTATACACACACACACACACCGGTATACACACACACACACACCGGTATACACACACACACACACACACACACACCGGTATACACACACACACACACCGGTATACACACACACACACACCGTTATACACACACACACACACACCGGTATATATACACACACACACACACACACACACACACCGGTATATATACACACACACACACACACACACACCGGTATATATATATACACACACACACACACACCGGTATATATACACACACACACACACACACACACCGGTATATATATACACACACACACACACACACACACACACACACACACACACACCGTTATATATATATACACACACACACCGGTATATATATACACACACACACACACACACACACACACCGGTATACACACACACACACACCGGTATACACACACCGGTATACACACACACACACACACCGGTATACACACACACACACACCGGTATACACACACACACACACACACACCGGTATATATACACACACACACACACACACACCGGTATATACACACACACACACACCGGTATATATACACACACACACACACACACACACACACACACACACACACACACCGGTATATATACACACACACACACACACACACACCGGTATATATATATACACACACACACACACACCGGTATATATACACACACACACACACACACCGGTGTATATATATATACACACACACACACACCGTTATATATATACACACACACACACACACCGGTATATATACACACACACACACACACACACACACACACCGGTATACACACACACACCGGTATACACACACACACACACACACACACACACACACACACACACACACACACACACACACACCGGTATATACACACACACACACACACACCGGTATACACACACACACACACCGGTACAGACACACCCAACATGATTTTACGGTGTTTGTTTCCAGGATGTGACTGATCCAGAGAGAGGCTTTGTGGAGGATGATAAAGTCTCCTTTGAAGTCTACGTACAGGCGGACGCTCCCCACGGAGTGGCGTAAGTCTTTATACCCCCGGTCTCTCTGTCTCTCTCAGCTCTGTGTTTTGGCACCATTGGCCAGTTCACCAGATGTTTGGAATAACAGCTGCAATGAGTTAACACAATACCTCGAACAAGTTCTGTTCGGCAGTGTCTTACATTTTTACATTTACATCATTTAGCAGACGCTCTTATCCAGAGCGACTTACAAATTGGTGCATTCACCTTATTGAATTTCAACTATGTTTTTTTTTTTAAGCTTCATTTAAGGATGTTTAACTTCTAGTGAACTGAGCATAGATCCTGTGATCCTGACATCAATGTGTGGTTGTGAACTTGCCCCTGTCCCCCCAGTGTAGCTGGGTTAACCCCTTGCTGTCCTGTGTGTGTGCAGGTGGGACTCTAAGAAACACACAGGCTACGTGGGCCTGAAGAACCAGGGAGCTACATGCTATATGAACAGCCTCCTACAGACCCTGTTCTTCACCAACCAGCTACGGAGGGTCAGTGACACAACTAACTACCACTCTGTCATACTACGCTCTCCTCTGTGCCTGCCAGGCGGTGTATGTAACGCCTACAGAGGGAGACAACCCCCCCCCCCCTCTCCTCTACCAGGCGGTGTATATAACGCCTACAGAGGTAGACAACACTTCTAAGAGAGGGAGGGAGTGTTTGTGTCTAACCCCCCCTCTCCTATACCAGGCGGTGTATATAACGCCTACAGAGGTAGACAACACTTCTAAGAGAGGGAGGGAGTGTTTGTGTCTAACCCCCCCTCTCCTCTACCAGGCGGTGTATATAACGCCTACAGAGGTAGACAACACTTCTAAGAGAGGGAGGGAGTGTTTGTGTCTAACCCCCCCTCTCCTCTACCAGGCGGTGTATATAACGCCTACAGAGGTAGACAACACTTCTAAGAGAGGGAGGGAGTGTTTGTGTGTCTAACCCCCCCTCTCCTCTACCAGGCGGTGTACATGATGCCTACAGAGGGAGACGACTCGTCTAAGAGTGTTCCGCTGGCTCTACAGAGGGTTTTCTATGAGCTGCAACACAGCGACAAGCCCGTCGGCACCAAGAAACTCACCAAGTCCTTTGGGTAGGTGCCAGGACCGTTCAGCTAGCAGCACTACTGGAGAAAGGAACTGATTGATTGATCGATGATACTGGAAGGGACTACCTGATGTTGTCTTGAGAAACACTCATTTTCATTTTCCGTTGCTAAATGTTTTGCTACGGGTGTGCACTAATGAATAATGTGATGGACACTGGTAATAAGTCACGTTGTCCTGAACATGTGAAGCTTTGCATCATGTTCCATTATGGGTCAATGATTTAAACATGGTGGTTTTGTGACCGAAATGAAGTGTTTTGTGATTGTGGCCATGTTGTTTAAAACATGGTGGTTTTGTGACAGTAGTTGCCATTGATTGTGTGTAAAACATGGTGGTTTTGTGACAGTAGTTGCCAGTGATTGTGTGTAAAACATGGTGGTTTTGTGACAGTAGTTGCCAGTGATTGTGTTTAAAACATGGTGGTTTTGTGACAGTAGTTGCCAGTGATTGTGAGCGTGTTGTTTTCTGTGCAGGTGGGAGACATTAGACAGCTTCATGCAACACGACGTTCAGGAGCTCTGCCGAGTGGTAAGTAGTTTTTCTGTGTGTGTGTGTCCGTTCCATAATATGTGTGTGCAGGGCTCTAAATTAATTTTTTTCCTAACTTTAAAAAGGTAGGTTGCACCACATTAAATTTAGGATTTTTTTAAAGCAGCAATATGTCACTTTTTGGGCGACCGGACCAGGTGTTAGGTTTCCTTTACTTTAGGTTTTGTACACCAGCTTCAAACAGCTGAAAATACAATATTTTTGGTTATTGAATAAATATTTCAAAGCGATTTTTAGATGGTACAATGATTCTCTACACTACATTGCTTGTTTTGTCACAAACTGAAATTAGGCAAACTATTTGAATTTTAGCAACCAGGAAATGGCGGAGCGATTTCTGCATATTGCACTTTTAAGTTGATTTAGATATAGCCCATGTTGGGCCTATACGAATTCTAGCTAATTTTGAAGCACATGCTGTGCCCTAGAAACTAATATGTGACACAGTAAATACATTAGTTTATTATAAAAGCAAAAATGTTGATACAAATACCTGTCATTGAAATGACAGTCATTTATGGAATATTAGGTTTCTATGTAGTGTGAAATAACAATTTCCCCATTGAGATGCATTACATTAAATTGTACACTGTCTCTTTAAAAGCGTCAGGTTTGTAAAGAGATCAGTCATTCATTCATTGCTGTGATCATGGATCTCCTTTTCCTTTCTGTCTGTGCCCCCACATGGGAAAGGGGGATACCTAGTCAGTTGGTAGGGACGTAAAGGACTCGGCGTTTAAACATTTAGTTGTGTTAAATCGGGCTCCCGACTGGCGCAGCGGTCTAAGGCACTGCATCTCAGTGCTAGAGGCGTCACTACAGACCCCCTGGTTCGATTCCAGGCTGTATCACAATCCGGCTGTGATTGGGAGTCCCATAGGGCGGCGCACAATTGGCCCAGCGTCGTCCGGGTTTGGCCGATGTGTAGGCCATCATTGTAAATAAGAATTTGTTCTTAACTGACTTGCCTAGTTAAATAAAGGTTAAATAAAAAATAAAAAAATAAATAATATATAAATTACGCATATGCTGTGACTTACTTAGAATTAAATACAAATTAAAAGAGAAATTACATATTAGTGCCTTTTTGAATTCATTTTTAGAAACAGGTTGACCAGTCTGTGGCTTCAGGCTCATGAGATGATGCCCGTAGAGCAGGCCAGCAGCGGAGAATATCCTCTCCTCACTCTCGCCAGGCCTGGCAGAGATGCAGAGTTTATTTTGTTATATTTCTATAGGTAGGCCTAAAAGGTTTTTAGGCAAAATAACCCAATCAAAACGGAAAGCTCCTTGAACGTGGGAATATGCCAGGCCTATTGGGCCAAAATCAATTATGGCCTTTTGTATAGATAATAGAATGAAAATGAACAAAACATTTAAGAGATCTGATGTTTAGTTTATAAATACTTTGCTACAATGACACACTTAGTTATCTACCCACCTCGTTCCTTTCTGTTAGCGTGTGCACGTAGTTAGTACACCATCATGCTTTCGGGGATACGTGTCTTTTCAGATTCCACAATGATTCTTTAGTTGTGGACATTACATCACCACACTCCCTCTCTTGGTCCTCATCTTTGTAAGTCACCTTGATTTAGCACCTGTGTGTTTTATCAGTTTCTATATGAAAATATTTAGTGAACTCCGTGACAGCAGCTAAAGCAAAGGGCTATAGCAGCACACAAGTAGACTACAAATGCATGCTGGGCCGGGCACGCCCTGAGCTCGTGAAGTGAGCGCCACTGGAGCCAAATTGGAGCGGGCGAGAAGGCCGACACTCCAGCCTTTGGGAATCTGCGCTCCAGTCAAATTGGGCACGCTCCTCGCTCCGCTCACACACACTGTTCCTTCCATAATGTGTGTGTGTTTCTTAATGTGTGTGTTTTTGTTTCTTAATGTGTGTGTTTTTGTTTCTTAATGTGTGTGTGTGTTTGTTTCTTAATGTGTGTGTTTCAGCTCCTGGACAACGTTGAGAACAAAATGAAAGGCACCTGCGTGGAGGGAACCATCCCCAAACTGTTCAGAGGGAAGATGGTGGTACGTTCACGTTCTCTGTCTCTCTCCCCCTCTTTCTGTCTCTCCATCTCTCCCCCTCTTTCTGTCTCTCTCCCTCTCTCTCTATCTATCCCCCTCTTTCTCTCTCTCCCCCTCTTTCTGTCTCTCTCCAGTCCTATATCCAGTGTAACTATGTGTCTGTCTCTCTCCAGTCCTATATCCAGTGTAACTATGTGTTGTCTCTCTCTCTCCAGTCCTATATCCAGTGTAACTATGTGTCTCTCTCTCTCCAGTCCTATATCCAGTGTAACTATGTGTTGTCTCTCTCCAGTCCTATATCCAGTGTAACTATGTGTTGTCTCTCTCTCTCCAGTCCTATATCCAGTGTAACTATGTGTCTCTCTCTCTCCAGTCCTATATCCAGTGTAACTATGTGTTGTCTCTCTCTCTCTCTCCAGTCCTATATCCAGTGTAACTATGTGTTGTATATCTCTCTCTCCAGTCCTATATCCAGTGTAACTATGTGTCTCTCTCTCTCCAGTCCTATATCCAGTGTAACTATGTTGTCTCTCTCTCCAGTCCTATATCCAGTGTAACTATGTGTCTCTCTCTCTCCAGTCCTATATCCAGTGTAACTATGTGTTGTATCTCTCTCCAGTCCTATATCCAGTGTAACTATGTGTCTCTCTCTCTCCAGTCCTATATCCAGTGTAACTATGTGTTGTCTCTCTCTCTCTCCAGTCCTATATCCAGTGTAACTATGTGTTGTCTCTCTCTCTCTCCAGTCCTATATCCAGTGTAACTATGTGTTGTCTCTCTCTCTCCAGTCCTATATCCAGTGTAACTATGTGTTGTCTCTCTCTCTCCAGTCCTATATCCAGTGTAACTATGTGTTGTATCTCTCTCTCTCCAGTCCTATATCCAGTGTAACTATGTGTTGTCTCTCTCTCTCTCCAGTCCTATATCCAGTGTAACTATGTGTTGTCTCTCTCTCTCTCCAGTCCTATATCCAGTGTAACTATGTGTTGTCTCTCTCTCTCCAGTCCTATATCCAGTGTAACTATGTGTTGTCTCTCTCTCTCCAGTCCTATATCCAGTGTAACTATGTTGTCTCTCTCTCTCTCCAGTCCTATATCCAGTGTAACTATGTGTTGTCTCTCTCTCTCCAGTCCTATATCCAGTGTAACTATGTGTTGTATCTCTCTCCAGTCCTATATCCAGTGTAACTATGTGTCTCTCTCTCTCCAGTCCTATATCCAGTGTAACTATGTGTTGTCTCTCTCTCTCTCCAGTCCTATATCCAGTGTAACTATGTGTTGTCTCTCTCTCTCTCCAGTCCTATATCCAGTGTAACTATGTGTTGTCTCTCTCTCTCCAGTCCTATATCCAGTGTAACTATGTTGTCTCTCTCTCTCCAGTCCTATATCCAGTGTAACTATGTGTTGTATCTCTCTCTCTCTCCAGTCCTATATCCAGTGTAACTGTGTTGTATCTCTCTCTCTCTCCAGTCCTATATCCAGTGTAACTATGTGTTGTATCTCTCTCTCTCCAGTCCTATATCCAGTGTAACTATGTGTTGTCTCTCTCTCCAGTCCTATATCCAGTGTAACTATGTGTTGTCTCTCTCTCTCCAGTCCTATATCCAGTGTAACTATGTGTTGTCTCTCTCTCTCCAGTCCTATATCCAGTGTAACTATGTTGTCTCTCTCTCTCCAGTCCTATATCCAGTGTAACTATGTGTTGTCTCTCTCTCCAGTCCTATATCCAGTGTAACTATGTGTTGTCTCTCTCTCTCCAGTCCTATATCCAGTGTAACTATGTTGTCTCTCTCTCTCCAGTCCTATATCCAGTGTAACTATGTGTTGTCTCTCTCTCCAGTCCTATATCCAGTGTAACTATGTGTTGTCTCTCTCTCTCCAGTCCTATATCCAGTGTAACTATGTGTTGTCTCTCTCTCTCCAGTCCTATATCCAGTGTAACTATGTGTTGTCTCTCTCTCTCTCTCCAGTCCTATATCCAGTGTAACTATGTGTTGTATCTCTCTCCAGTCCTATATCCAGTGTAACTATGTGTTGTCTCTCTCTCTCTCCAGTCCTATATCCAGTGTAACTATGTGTTGTCTCTCTCTCTCCAGTCCTATATCCAGTGTAACTATGTTGTCTCTCTCTCTCCAGTCCTATATCCAGTGTAACTATGTGTTGTATCTCTCTCTCTCTCCAGTCCTATATCCAGTGTAACTGTGTTGTATCTCTCTCTCTCTCCAGTCCTATATCCAGTGTAACTATGTGTTGTATCTCTCTCTCTCCAGTCCTATATCCAGTGTAACTATGTGTTGTATCTCTCTCTCTCCAGTCCTATATCCAGTGTAACTATGTGTTGTCTCTCTCTCTCCAGTCCTATATCCAGTGTAACTATGTGTCTCTCTCTCTCCAGTCCTATATCCAGTGTAACTATGTGTTGTCTCTCTCTCTCCAGTCCTATATCCAGTGTAACTATGTGTTGTTTCTCTCTCTCCAGTCCTATATCCAGTGTAACTATGTTGTATCTCTCTCTCTCTCCAGTCCTATATCCAGTGTAACTATGTGTTGTCTCTCTTTCTCTCCAGTCCTATATCCAGTGTAACTATGTGTCTCTCTTTCTCCAGTCCTATATCCAGTGTAACTATGTGTCTCTCTTTCTCCAGTCCTATATCCAGTGTAACTATGTGTTGTATCTCTCTCTCTCTCCAGTCCTATATCCAGTGTAACTATGTGTTGTCTCTCTCTCTCTCCAGTCCTATATCCAGTGTAACTATGTGTTGTCTCTCTCTCTCTCCAGTCCTATATCCAGTGTAACTATGTGTTGTATCTCTCTCCAGTCCTATATCCAGTGTAACTATGTGTTGTCTCTCTCTCTCTCTCCAGTCCTATATCCAGTGTAACTATGTGTTGTATCTCTCTCTCTCTCCAGTCCTATATCCAGTGTAACTATGTGTCTCTCTCTCTCCAGTCCTATATCCAGTGTAACTATGTGTTGTCTCTCTCTCTCCAGTCCTATATCCAGTGTAACTATGTGTTGTATCTCTCTCTCTCTCCAGTCCTATATCCAGTGTAACTATGTGTTGTATCTCTCTCTCTCTCCAGTCCTATATCCAGTGTAACTATGTGTTGTATCTCTCTCTCTCTCCAGTCCTATATCCAGTGTAAGCACGTTGACTACCGGTCAGAGCGGATAGAGGATTACTACGACATCCAGCTCAGTATCAAAGGAAAGAAAAACAGTGAGTATCAATCCCTCTACTTTCCTTCTCTGGGTTATTTGATGTCTGTGTGTCTAATCGCTCCAGTCTGTCCTTAATGCAGAGGTTTTCTGCTTTAAAAAGGTCTAATGTTGTGGGTGTAGTCGTCCTGTCGGCGCGGCTGGATTTTAGATAAATTTAGAGGCACCTAAATTAGACACATTTTCAAATTTAAGCCAATTTCCTGCAATTCTACAAATTTGCTCCATGTAGCTGAGAGACATTTTAGTAGTTTTGCAGCTAATTTCCTGCGATTCTGCAATGGAGCTGAGAGAGAAAGTTGCAATTTTAAAGCAAATTCTCTCAATCTGTTCTTTTTGCCATGGATAATACTGTTATTTTGCTCAAACATAATAACTAAATCATTACTGCTAAATTCATTGTTTTTGGAACTTCCAATTCTCCCTGACTGTCTAGCTTTTATTTAGGTGATTGTTAGTTCTCAAAGATGATTATTTAAAAATATGGTTTTAGTCTTAAGGTTACACTGAAAGCATTTCTCCGTCCCGAAATGTTTGGACTTGCTGTAGGTGGGGCGAAAAAAATGCAATAGGCTTCCCGCCCAAGGATTTTAATGGCAGGTAAGACTGTAGCTATAAAGGATTAAATTAAAAGGTCACACTTTTTTTCGTCAATTGCGCACAAGGTTCAACCACATTGGGCGCCCAGGGAGCTGTTGTTGCCGTTGGGTGAACTGCTTCAACAGAATTTTCACCTCGGGATTCAAACTGGCAACTGGCAAGACTCAAGAGACAGATTCCAACATCTGTAAAATGTAATACTTCCCCCCAAAAGACAAATCCTCCTCCAAATATGGTATTTTACAGTTAATACCGTCACTCCAACCACTAGGCCACCTAAGCAGTGTTAGACAGCTACACACCCCCCCCCCCCCCCGGATAGGATGCTAGTCTATTGCAGGGCCGTAAGGCGTTCGCATGCTTCCCGTCCAAAACTGTTTGGAACAGTTTGTGCATATAGTATGATGACATTTTCTGATGTAAAAAAAAAAACACCTCTTAGTTGGATGTCAAATTGCTAAGATCTCTTAGTCAAAAAAAGTCAACGTTTGACAGATTTCTTGAGTTATCTTCGATTGAATTCGGACTATTTTGAAGAAGTGGATACTGGCTATGGCAGGAACCGTGAACAAACAAAGAAGACTAGCCTGCTAAGAACCGTGAACAAACAAAGGTGGGAGCTCCCCACTCTGTCCAAAACAACATACCAGCAGAGCTGTACTCCACATCTGTGATGGAGAGTGCTAAAGCAACACTCACGGTGTGATGGAGAGTGGTAAAGCGACACTCACGGTGTGAGGGAGAGTGGTAAAGCAACACTCACGGTGTGATGGAGAGTGGTAAAGCAACACTCACGGTGTGATGGAGAGTGGTAAAGCAACACTCACGGTGTGATGGAGAGTGGTAAAGCAACACTCACGGTGTGAGGGAGAGTGGTAAAGCAACACTCACGGTGTGATGGAGAGTGGTAAAGCAACACTCACGGTGTGATGGAGAGTGGTAAAGCAACACTCACGGTGTGATGGAGAGTGGTAAAGCGACACTCACGGTGTGATGGAGAGTGGTAAAGCGACACTCACGGTGTGATGGAGAGTGGTAAAGCGACACTCACGGTGTGATGGAGAGTGGTAAAGCAACACTCACGGTGTGATGGAGAGTGGTAAAGCAACACTCACGGTGTGATGGAGAGTGGTAGGGCAACACTCACGGTGTGATGGAGAGTGGTAAAGCGACACTCACGGTGTGATGGAGAGTGGTAAAGCAACACTCACGGTGTGATGGAGAGTGGTAAAGCGACACTCACGGTGTGATGGAGAGTGGTAGGGCAACACTCACGGTGTGATGGAGAGTGGTAAAGCGACACTCACGGTGTGATGGAGAGTGGTAAAGCGACACTCACGGTGTGATGGAGAGTGGTAAAGCAACACTCACGGTGTGATGGAGAGTGGTAAAGCGACACTCACGGTGTGATGGAGAGTGGTAGGGCAACACTCACGGTGTGATGGAGAGTGGTAAAGCGACACTCACGGTGTGATGGAGAGTGGTAAAGCGACACTCACGGTGTGATGGAGAGTGGTAAAGCAACACTCACGGTGTATAGATGTAAAATAAGTGTTCCATCCTCAGCACCATGCGTCCTGCTGGGTCTGGTATGTGAGCTTCGTGAGAACCACATGAAAGAAGCTACAGCCACCAAGCAGGTCCTGTTCTCCACAGCTCCCACTGGGGAAAATACACAATGCCAAGACAGCAGGTCCTCCTCTCCCTCTTCCCCAAGAACCACAGCTCCCACTGGGGAAAAATACACAATGTCAAGACAGCAGGTCCTGTTCTCCCTCTTCCCCAAGCACCACAGCTCCCACTGGGGAAAAATACACAATGCCAAGACAGCAGGTCCTCCTCTCCCTCTTCCCCAAGAACCACAGCTCCCACTGGGGAAAAATACACAATGTCAAGACAGCAGGTCCTGTTCTCCCTCTTCCCCAAGCACCACAGCTCCCACTGGGGAAAAGTACACAATGCCAAGACAGCAGGTCCTGTTCTCCCTCTTCCCCAAGAACCACAGCTCCCACTGGGGAAAAGTACACAATGTCAAGACAGCAGGTCCTGTTCTCCCTCTTCCCCAAGCACCACAGCTCCCACTGGGGAAAGATAAGACCCAATGCCAAGTGGGGGCAGGTGCACACCGAACAAGGCCCATGAAAACTGTGTGCAGTGCAACCGGTTTGTTTGTGGGGCTTGCTCACACAAAGCCCCAACGTTATGGGGGCTCCCGAGTGGCGCAGCGGTCTAAGGCACTGCATCTCGGTGCTTGAGGCGTCACTACAGACCCCCTGGTTCGATTCCAGGCTGTATCACAACCGGCCGTGATTGGGAGTCCCATAGGGCGGCGCACAATTGGCCCAGCGTCGTCCGGGTTTGGCCGTCATTGTAAATACGAATTTGTTCTTAACTGACTTGCCTAGTTAAATAAAGGTAAAATAAAATAATAAAATAAAATGTGCTGACTGTGAACCCAAAGCATAAAGAGAATACTGAAGCTGTGTGCTGACTGTGAACCCAAAGCATAAAGAGAAGACTGAAGCTGTGTGCTGACTGTGAACCCAAAGCATAAAGAGAAAACTGAAGCTGTGTGCTGACTGTGAACCCAAAGCATAAAGAGAAGACTGAAGCTGTGTGCTGACTGTGAACCCCAAGCATAAAGAGAAGACTGAAGCTGTGTGCTGACTGTGGACCCCAAGCATAAAGAGAAGACTGAAGCTGTGTGCTGACTGTGAACCCAAAGCATAAAGAGAAGACTGAAGCTGTGTGCTGACTGTGAACCCCAAGCATGAAGAGAAGACTGAAGCTGTGTGCTGACTGTGAACCCCAAGCATGAAGAGAAGACTGAAGCTGTGTGCTGACTGTGGACCCCAAGCATAAAGAGAAGACTGAAGCTGTGTGCTGACTGTGGACCCAAAGCATAAAGAGAAGACTGAAGCTGTGTGCTGACTGTGAACCCCAGGCATAAAGAGAAGACTGAAGCTGTGTGCTGACTGTGAACCCCAGGCATAAAGAGAAGACTGAAGCTGTGTGCTGACTGTGGACCCCAAGCATAAAGAGAAGACTAGATTGATTCATGTGTAAAGGCATGGGTAGAAGGGCTCAATACAGTGTCCGATACGATCAACCAATGACTGTTTTTATATATTCATCCTTTATAATTGTTCATGCACTGGGGTTTTTGTTTAGGAATACAGCAAATAATTTCACCTGCTCACCTGGCTGGTTATATTATTATTGGTATTATTGTTATTCTCTTTTTAGTTTCTACTTTGTCATTAGAAGCTGTAACTGGACTTTTCATTACTCTAACTCTATTACTAATCAAATCTACGAATGAAGTTGATCAGATGGATTACACTGTAATGTTTTTATTGTTAAGGGAAACTAAAACAGGCTACAGGCCTACAATTACTCTAGGACTTTGTAGAATAATAGAAAATAATATCCTTGACTCTCTGAACAAATAACTATTATTGATTTAAAAAAAAAATATTGATATATTTCTTAATGTAATTAATAATTCACAATAGTTTATGCACTATTTATGACGCCCGGCAAGGTTCTCTAGCAGGTACTAATATGCTGAAAGGCCAGGCGGTTCTAGTGTTAAGGGATCATCCGAGTTGGGCATGCGGAAGACCTTTACTCCCAGTTTCCTGAATGCTGAGTGCCAAGCAGAGACTCTTCAAGTCGCATTTTTGCAGTCTTTGGTATGACTCAGCCGGGGATCGAACTCCCAACCTTTCGATCTCAGGGCAGACACTCTAACCAGAAGGCTACTGAGTTGGTGACTGTGTGTTTAGCTAACTCTTTCTGTTCTCTCTCTCTAGTCTTTGAGTCCTTTAAGGATTATGTAGCTGTGGAGCAGCTTGACGGAGACAACAAATACGACGCAGGAGAACACGGCCTGCAGGTGAGGCCTTATTCAGCCTTTATAAAGGGCATGTGGAGTTATCGATGCTTTATGAACACTCCGGCTGGATAGCAGCTTCATGATGGGTATATATGTGCTTTATGAACACTCCGGCTGGATAGCAGCTTCATGATGGGTATATATGTGCTTTATGAACACTCCGGCTGGATAGCAGCTTCATGATGGGTATATATGTGCTTTATGAACACTCAGGCTGGATAGCAGCTTCATGATGGGTATATATGTGCTTTATGAACACTCCGGCTGGATAGCAGCTTCATGATGGGTATATATGTGCTTTATGAACACTCCGGCTGGATAGCAGCTTCATGATGGGTATATGTGCTTTATGAACACTCCGGCTGGATAGCAGCTTCATGATGGGTATATATGTGCTTTATGAACATGGCCTACAGGTGATGCTTTAGAACAGGGGTGGGTAATCATTTTGGCTTGAGGGCCACATCGGGATTTCAAAATTCTTCGGACGGATTTGTTCGTCAAAAATCAATTTGTGGATCAGAAAAGGGGCAGTTATTTGAACATCTCTGGGTCCATTTATAATCTACACATACGTTCTATCTAGATTTAGACCTGGAGGACAAAACCCAGTGGTCTGTTGGGAGGTAGTGTAGTTTCTATCTCTGTGCTCAGGGAGGCGCTGTGGGACCATTTACCAGCCCTGTGTTAGAGGTACGACACATAGATGAGTCAGTACTCTTACCAGCCCTGTGTTAGAGGTACGACACATAGATGAGTCAGTACTCTTACCAGCCCTGTGTTAGAGGTACGATACATAGATGAGTCAGTACTCTTACCAGCCCTGT
>NC_140015.1:41808564-41901064 GCF_964263955.1 Coregonus lavaretus | reverse complement strand
CTGTGTGTGTTTGTAACCCTGTGTGTGTGTGTGTTTGTAACCCTGTGTGTGTGTGTTTGTAACCCTGTGTGTGTGTGTGTGTTTGTAACCCTGTGTGTGTGTTTGTAACCCTGTGTGTGTGTGTGTGTGTGTGTGTGTTTGTAACCCTGTGTGTGTTTGTAACCCTGTGTGTGTGTGTGTGTTTGTAACCCTGTGTGTGTGTTTGTAACCCTGTGTGTGTGTTTGTAACCCTGTGTGTGTGTTTGTAACCCTGTGTGTGTGTTTGTAACCCTGTGTGTGTGTGTGTTTGTAACCCTGTGTGTGTGTGTGTTTGTAACCCTGTGTGTGTGTGTGTTTGTAACCCTGTGTGTGTGTTTGTAACCCTGTGTGTGTGTTTGTAACCCTGTGTGTGTGTGTGTGTGTGTGTAACCCTGTGTGTGTGTGTGTTTGTAACCCTGTGTGTGTGTGTGTGTAACCCTGTGTGTGTGTGTGTAACCCTGTGTGTGTGTTTGTAACCCTGTGTGTGTGTTTGTAACCCTGTGTGTGTGTTTAACCCTGTGTGTGTGTGTGTTTGTAACCCTGTGTGTGTGTGTGTTTGTAACCCTGTGTGTGTGATTGTAACCCTGTGTGTGTGTTTGTAACCCTGTGTGTGTGTGTTTGTAACCCTGTGTGTGTGTGTGTTTGTAACCCTGTGTGTGTGTTTGTAACCCTGTGTGTGTGTGTTTGTAACCCTGTGTGTGTGTTTGTAACCCTGTGTGTGTGTTTGTAACCCTGTGTGTGTGTGTGTGTAGCCCTGTGTGTGTGTGTGTGTGTGTAACCCTGTGTGTGTGTGTGTGTAACCCTGTGTGTGTGTGTGTAACCCTGTGTGTGTGTGTGTAACCCTGTGTGTGTGTTTGTAACCCTGTGTGTGTGCTCCCCAGATGATAGACTTGAGTGACAATGAGAACCCCTGGACTATATTTCTGGAGACGGTGGATCCTGAGATGGCCGCCAGCGGCGCAACGTTACCCAAGTTTGACAAAGACCGTGAGTTTAGACATTATTTTACAGATTATTACTGATATCAAAGACTGTTGTTCTGATATTCCTTTATTCCCAGGTTGTTTAGGACACTGGGGTTAACTCCCTCTGACTGGGGGTTAACTCCCTCTGACTGGGGGTTAACTCCCTCTGACTGGGGGTTAACTCCCTCTGACTGGGGGTTAACTCCCTCTGACTGGGGGTTAACTCCCTCTGACTGGGGGTTAACTCCCTCTGACTGGGGGTTAACTCCCTCTGACTGGGGGCTAACTCCTCCCTCTGACTGGGGGTTAACTCCCTCTGACTGGGGGTTAACTCCCTCTGACTGGGGGTTAACTCCCTCTGACTGGGGGTTAACTCCCTCTGACTGGGGGTTAACTCCCTCTGACTGGGGGCTAACTCCCTCTGACTGGGGGTTAACTCCCTCTGACTGGAGGTTAACTCCTCCCTCTGACTGGGGGTTAACTCCTCCCTCTGACTGGGGGTTAACTCCTCCCTCTGACTGGGGGTTAACTCCTCCCTCTGACTGGGGGTTAACTCCTCCCTCTGACTGGGGGTTAACTCCTCCCTCTGACTGGGGGTTAACTCCTCCCTCTGACTGGGGGTTAACTCCCTCTGACTGGGGGTTAACTCCCTCTGACTGGGGGTTAACTCCCTCTGACTGGGGGTTAACTCCTCCCTCTGACTGGGGGTTAACTCCTCCCTCTGACTGGGGGTTAACTCCTCCCTCTGACTGGGGGTTAACTCCCTCTGACTGGGGGTTAACTCCCTCTGACTGGGGGTTAACTCCTCCCTCTGACTGGGGGTTAACTCCTCCCTCTGACTGGGGGTTAACTCCTCCCTCTGACTGGGGGTTAACTCCTCCCTCTGACTGGGGGCTAACTCCTCCCTCTGACTGGGGGCTAACTCCTCCCTCTGACTGGGGGTTAACTCCTCCCTCTGACTGGGGGTTAACTCCTCCCTCTGACTGGGGGTTAACTCCTCCCTCTGACTGGGGGTTAACTCCTCCCTCTGACTGGGGGCTAACTCCTCCCTCTGACTGGGGGTTAACTCCCTCTGACTGGGGGCTAACACCTCCCTCTGACTGGGGGTTAACTCCCTCTGACTGGGGGCTAACACCTCCCTCTGACTGGGGGTTAACTCCCTCTGACTGGGGGTTAACTCCCTCTGACTGGGGGCTAACACCTCCCTCTGACTGGGGGTTAACTCCCTCTGACTGGGGGTTAACTCCCTCTGACTGGGGGTTAACTCCTCCCTCTGACTGGGGGTTAACTCCTCCCTCTGACTGGGGGTTAACTCCTCCCTCTGACTGGGGGTTAACTCCTCCCTCTGACTGGGGGTTAACTCCTCCCGACTGGGGGTTAACTCCTCCCTCTGACTGGGGTTAACTCCTCCCTCTGACTGGGGGTTAACTCCTCCCTCTGACTGGGGGTTAACTCCTCCCTCTGACTGGGGGTTAACTCCCTCTGACTGGGGGTTAACTCCTCCCTCTGACTGGGGGTTAACTCCTCCCTCTGACTGGGGGTTAACTCCTCCCTCTGACTGGGGGTTCACTCCTCCCTCTGACTGGGGGTTCACTCCTCCCTCTGACTGGGGGTTCACTCCTCCCTCTGACTGGGGGTTAACTCCTCCCTCTGACTGGGGGTTAACTCCTCCCTCTGACTGGGGGTTAACTCCCTCTGACTGGGGGTTAACTCCTCCCTCTGACTGGGGGTTAACTCCTCCCTCTGACTGGGGGTTAACTCCTCCCTCTGACTGGGGGTTCACTCCTCCCTCTGACTGGGGGTTCACTCCTCCCTCTGACTGGGGGTTCACTCCTCCCTCTGACTGGGGGTTAACTCCCTCTGACTGGGGGTTAACTCCCTCTGACTGGGGGTTAACTCCTCCCTCTGACTGGGGGTTAACTCCTCCCTCTGACTGGGGGTTAACTCCTCCCTCTGACTGGGGGTTAACTCCTCCCTCTGACTGGGGGTTAACTCCTCCCTCTGACTGGGGGTTAACTCCTCCCTCTGACTGGGGGTTAACTCCTCCCTCTGACTGGGGGTTAACTCCTCCCTCTGACTGGGGGTTAACTCCTCCCTCTGACTGGGGGCTAACTCCTCCCTCTGACTGGGGGCTAACTCCTCCCTCTGACTGGGGGTTAACTCCTCCCTCTGACTGGGGGTTAACTCCTCCCTCTGACTGGGGGTTAACTCCTCCCTCTGACTGGGGGTTAACTCCTCCCTCTGACTGGGGGTTAACTCCTCCCTCTGACTGGGGGTTAACTCCTCCCTCTGACTGGGGGTTAACTCCTCCCTCTGACTGGGGGTTAACTCCCTCTGACTGGGGGTTAACTCCCTCTGACTGGGGGTTAACTCCCTCTGACTGGGGGTTAACTCCCTCTGACTGGGGGTTAACTCCTCCCTCTGACTGGGGGTTAACTCCTCCCTCTGACTGGGGGTTAACTCCTCCCTCTGACTGGGGGTTAACTCCTCCCTCTGACTGGGGGTTAACTCCTCCCTCTGACTGGGGGTTAACTCCTCCCTCTGACTGGGGGTTAACTCCTCCCTCTGACTGGGGGTTAACTCCTCCCTCTGACTGGGGGTTAACTCCTCCCTCTGACTGGGGGTTAACTCCTCCCTCTGACTGGGGGTTAACTCCTCCCTCTGACTGGGGGTTAACTCCTCCCTCTGACTGGGGGCTAACTCCCTCTGACTGGGGGCTAACTCCTCCCTCTGACTGGGGGTTAACTCCTCCCTCTGACTGGGGGTTAACTCCTCCCTCTGACTGGGGGTTAACTCCTCCCTCTGACTGGGGGTTAACTCCCTCTGACTGGGGGTTAACTCCTCCCTCTGACTGGGGGTTAACTCCTCCCTCTGACTGGGGTTAACTCCTCCCTCTGACTGGGGTTAACTCCTCCCTCTGACTGGGGTTAACTCCTCCCTCTGACTGGGGTTAACTCCTCCCTCTGACTGGGGGTTAACTCCTCCCTCTGACTGGGGGTTAACTCCTCCCTCTGACTGGGGGTTAACTCCTCCCTCTGACTGGGGGTTAACTCCTCCCTCTGACTGGGGGTTAACTCCTCCCTCTGACTGGGGGTTAACTCCTCCCTCTGACTGGGGGTTAACTCCTCCCTCTGACTGGGGGTTAACTCCTCCCTCTGACTGGGGGTTAACTCCTCCCTCTGACTGGGGGTTAACTCCCTCTGACTGGGGGCTAACTCCTCCCTCTGACTGGGGGCTAACTCCTCCCTCTGACTGGGGGCTAACACCTCCCTCTGACTGGGGGTTAACTCCTCCCTCTGACTGGGGGTTAACTCCCTCTGACTGGGGGTTAACTCCCTCTGACTGGGGGTTAACTCCCTCTGACTGGGGGTTAACTCCCTCTGACTGGGGGTTAACTCCCTCTGACTGGGGGCTAACTCCTCCCTCTGACTGGGGATTAACTCCTCCCTCTGACTGGGGGCTAACTCCTCCCTCTGACTGGGGGCTAACTCCTCCCTCTGACTGGGGGCTAACTCCTCCCTCTGACTGGGGGCTAACACCTCCCTCTGACTGGGGGCTAACACCTCCCTCTGACTGGGGGCTAACACCTCCCTCTGACTGGGGGTTAACTCCCTCTGACTGGGGGTTAACTCCCTCTGACTGGGGGTTAACTCCCTCTGACTGGGGGTTAACTCCCTCTGACTGGGGGTTAACTCCCTCTGACTGGGGGCTAACTCCTCCCTCTGACTGGGGATTAACTCCTCCCTCTGACTGGGGGCTAACTCCTCCCTCTGACTGGGGGTTAACTCCTCCCTCTGACTGGGGGTTAACTCCTCCCTCTGACTGGGGGTTAACTCCTCCCTCTGACTGGGGGTTAACTCCTCCCTCTGACTGGGGGCTAACTCCTCCCTCTGACTGGGGGCTAACTCCTCCCTCTGACTGGGGGCTAACTCCTCCCTCTGACTGGGGTACAAGCAGCTAGTTAAAGACGTTTTGCTTTTGTAGATGAAATCACAAGTCGTGTGAAAGAAATGTAAATGTTTTTTTCACGTATCTATGGTCAAGTAAATATAGAAAGTCCTTTTTAATGATCATCCTCCATCTCACTCTTCTCTTTCAGACGACGTCATGTTGTTCTTGAAGATGTATGATCCAAAAAGCAGAAGCTTAAATTATTGTGGACATATCTACACAGCTATCTCCTGTAAAATACGTAAGTACCCTCCTGTGTCTGGGCTGAATGGTACAGGGTCCTCCCCCTAACAATACGTCAGGACCCTCCTGTGTCTGGGCAGAATGGTACAGGGTCCTCCCCTAACAATACGTCAGGACCCTCCTGTGTCTGGGCTGAATGGTACAGGGTCCTCCCCTAACAATACGTCAGGACCCTCCTGTGTCTGGGCAGAATGGTACAGGGTCCTCCCCTAACAATACGTCAGGACCCTCCTGTGTCTGGGCTGAATGGTGCAGGGTCCTCCACTAACGATACATAAGTGGGGTGCTGTGCCACCTTGTGGACTGGTTGCGCCACTATGTAATTACTTTTGTTATCATTTAAGGCTCTAGATTGCAGGAAATGGCAGTTAGGGGGGTTAATGTGATTCCTAAAGGGGTCCCGCCAGGCCTCCCCTCCTTACTCAGCACCTCCTCCTGGGGAGAACCCTGTGGTGCATGTGGAGTAGCATCAGTGTGTTGAAATGGGGTGTGTATGTAAAGCAGTGTTAAATGTATGCTGTTTTCTCTACCAGGAGACCTGTTGCCCGTCATGTGTGAGAGAGCAGGGTTTCAACAGGAGACTAACCTTATCCTCTATGAGGTGAGAACACACACACACACACACACACACACACACACACCCCTACCAGAACACCCATTATATACCTACACACACACACACACACACACACACACACACACACACAGGTCTAACACTTATCCACACACACACAGGTCTTAACACTTATCCACACACACACAGGTCTAACACTTATCCACACACACAGGTCTAACACTTATCCACACACAGGTCTAACACTTATCCACACACACACAGGTCTAACACTTATCCACACACACACAGGTCTAACACTTATCCACACACAGGTCTAACACTTATCCACACACACACAGGTCTTAACACTTATCCACACACACACAGGTCTAACACTTATCCACACACACACAGGTCTTAACACTTATCCACACACACACAGGTCTTAACACTTATCCACACACAGGTCTAACACTTATCCACACACACACAGGTCTTAACACTTATCCACACACAGGTCTAACACTTATCCACACACACACAGGTCTAACACTTATCCACACACACACAGGTCTTAACACTTATCCACACACACACAGGTCTAACACTTATCCACACACACACAGGTCTTAACACTTATCCACACACACACAGGTCTTAACACTTATCCACACACAGGTCTAACACTTATCCACACACACACAGGTCTAACATCCTCTATCTCCCATGTGTCTGTATTCCAGGAAGTGAAGCCTAATTTAACAGAGCGGATACAGGACTACGACGTGTCACTGGACAAGGCCCTGGACGAACTCATGGACGGAGATATCATAGTCTTCCAGAAGTAAGTTAATCCAACATGCCAACCCCTTAGAGCACTAACCCCTTAGACCACTAACCCCTTAGAGCACTAACCCCTTAGAGCACTAACCCCTTAGAGCACTAACCCCTTAGAGCACCAACCCCTTAGAGCACCAACCCCTTAGAGCCCTAACCCCTTAGAGCACTAACCCCTTAGAGCACCAACCCCTTAGAGCACCAACCCCTTAGAGCACTAACCCCTTAGAGCACTAACCCCTTAGACCACCAACCCCTTAGACCACCAACCCCTTAGAGCACTAACCCCTTAGAGCACTAACCCCTTAGAGCACTAACCCCTTAGAGCACTAACCCCTTAGAGCACCAACCCCTTAGAGCACCAACCCCTTAGAGCACTAACCCCTTAGACCACTAACCCCTTAGACCACTAACCCCTTAGAGCACTAACCCCTTAGAGCACTAACCCCTTAGAGCACTAACCCCTTAGAGCACCAACCCCTTAGAGCACCAACCCCTTAGAGCACCAACCCCTTAGAGCACCAACCCCTTAGAGCACTAACCCACACATGAATCAAAAGGCTTGACGATGATGCCATTTATCAGACACTTTTATCCGAAGCCACTTAGTCACGCGTGCATAAATGTTTTACGTAAGGGTGGTCCCGGGAATCTAACGAAAACCTACAGGAGGGTAGATAGCGCTTCAGGAACAGGGATGGAGTTCAAACCTACAGGAGGGTATCTCTCCAAGAACAGGGTTGGAGTTAAAACCTACAGGAGGATATCTCTCCAGGAACAGGGTTGGAGTTAAAACCTACAGGAGGATATCTCTCCAGGAACAGGGTTGGAGTTAAAACCTACAGGAGGATATCTCTCCAAGAACAGGGTTGGAGTTAAAACCTACAGGAGGATATCTCTCCAAGAACAGGGTTGGAGTTAAAACCTACAGGAGGATATCTCTCCAAGAACAGGGTTGGAGTTAAAACCTACAGGAGGATATCTCTCCAAGAACAGGGTTGGAGTTAAAACCTACAGGAGGATATCTCTCCAAGAACAGGGTTGGAGTTAAAACCTACAGGAGGATATCTCTCCAGGAACAGGGTTGGAGTTAAAACCTACAGGAGGATATCTCTCCAAGAACAGGGTTGGAGTTAAAACCTACAGGAGGATATCTCTCCAGGAACAGGGTTGGAGTTAAAACCTACAGGAGGATATCTCTCCAAGAACAGGGTTGGAGTTAAAACCTACAGGAGGATATCTCTCCAGGAACAGGGTTGGAGTTAAAACCTACAGGAGGATATCTCTCCAGGAACAGGGTTGGAGTTAAAACCTACAGGAGGATATCTCTCCAGGAACAGGGTTGGAGAGCCCTGTTGTAGAAAATGTAATGCTCGTCCCACCCATCAATTGTGTTTGGAGAATTCCGTACCGTATTGACGAGCCTCTCCCAGCTCATGTCTGTCTGTTTGTGTCTTCCTCCCTCCCTCCCTCCCCCCCTCCCTGCAGAGACGACCCAGAGAACGACAGCAGTGAGCTGCCTACAGCCAAAGACTACTTTCGAGACCTCTACCACAGAGTGGACGTCATCTTCTGTGACAAGACCATCCACAACGACCCCGGCTTCGTCGTCACACTCTCCAACAGGATGAACTACTTCCAGGTCAGCAAGAGGTCGCACAATCTTGTGTCTGCGTTAGTTTACCCGTGACTGTTCCTTCAACATTTGGGTATTGTTCAACAAAGCTAGTGTGAGTTAAAAACATGCTCTGGTACTTTGGCGTCTAAGTATTTTTCTACATCCTGCTTTGGACTGGATGTGTCAATGTGTAGTTCCTACATGCATAATCTATGAGCAGAATTACTGCCTTACCTCAATTAGGCACAAAATCCCTAGTTTGAAAGTTTTCTTGAAGCTGTGCCACACCATATTCCCTACCACCCCATGGGCCAGTTCCCTAGTAATTCGAGTTCTTGCCAATGAGCTTCAGCCCCTCACATTTGAGTGACCGCTAGCAAGAGGCCAGCCCAGTGTTATCAGACGCGGTTGCAGGGCGGGCTCAGTGGACACAGTAGCGATAGAGAGAGCAGTGACGTGGTGCACGTAGTGACGTAGTTTTCGGGGACCACTTCTGGATGCTACTTTCAGAACTACTGGCTATAAAGTATCCAACAGTACTGGAGAATCTCTTTAATGTGTCTGTCTGTCAGGTGGCCAGACTGAGTCAACTACTGGCTATAAAGCAGGGGTGTCAAACTCATTTTAGCTCAGGGGCCACATGGAGGAAAATCTATTCCCAAGTGGGCCGGACTGGAAAAATCATGGTAAATATAACTTAAAAACAACAACTTCAGATTGTTTTCTTTGTTTTAATACGATCAACATACAACATAAAGCTGGAGCCTGAGGACAGTGTGTCCAAAATAGTACAAGCACAACATCACTATTAATCATAAAACACGTCAAGTTTATTTGAAAATTCTAAAGAAAAAGAACACACAAACACACAATGCCTCAGTGATTAACAGAACTGTTTCACAGATCACAGAACTATATCAGGGTGTCATTTCTCAGGCAGAAATGTAGATAAAAATAATGAAATCCTGTTCCCCAAACAAGTGCAAGAACCACAGAGTCAAGAATAGGTTAAATATACAAATACAATCAATTAAAAACAATAGCACATCAACATAAAAACATATAAACATAAAGCTGGAGCCTGAGGACAGTGTCCAAAAGCACAACATCACTATTAATCATAAAACACCTCAAGTTATTTGAAAGTTCTGAGGACAAAGAACACACAAACACACAATGCCTCAGTGATTCACAGAAGTAGATCACATAACTATATCAGGGTGTAATTTCTCAGGCAGGAATGTAGATAAAAATAATGAAATCCTGTTCCCCAAACAAGTGCAAGAACCACAGAGTCAAGAATAGGTTAAATATACAAATAAAATCAATTAAAAACAATAGCACATCAACATAAAAACATCAACATAAATCTGAAAGCGTTGCTCAAACTCCCGTAACAGTCCTGTTATTTTATCTTTGAACCGCTTCATGTCTGCCACATGTTGGGTCGCGCACACATTTTTCAGACAGGGGAAGTGAGCTGCATCACCACCGGCAAGTTGCGTCTCCCACAATGACAGCTTCAACTTGAAAGAACGTATGCTGTCATAATACTGCGTGACAACTTTGTTGCGCCCTTGCAGCTGTTTGTTCAAGTTATTCAGGTGCTCTTTAACATCCACCATAAATGCAAGGTCCTGCATCCATTCTGCGGAATGAAATTCTAACACTGGTTTGCCCTTTTCTTCCATGAACTGTTCAATTTCTTCTCGTAAATCAAAGAAACGCCTCAGCACAGCACCTCGGCTTAACCATCTTACCTCAGTGTGGTATGGCAGGCCATAGATGTGGTCTTTCTCTCTGAGAAGGCTGTCAAACTGACGGTGATTCAGGCTTCTGGATCGGATGAAATTAACAGTTTGGATGACCACCTTCATGACGTTATCCATCTTTAATGACTTGCAACACAAAGCCTCCTGGTGCAAAATACAGTGAAAAGTCAAAAAATCACGTCCTCCATTTGCAGATTGCACTTTCTCTCTGAACTTTGTCACAACGCCTGCTTTTTTCCCGATCATTGAGGGAGCACCATCTGTAGCCAGGCTGACAGCGCGGGACCAGTCCACTCCGACCCTGTCCAGCGCGCCGACGAGTGCGGTGAAAATATCAGCTGCTGTCGTTGTATCTGTCATCGGCACCAACTCCACGAACTCCTCGGTGACGGTCAATGTGTCATCAACTCCGCGGATGAAAATGGCCAGTTGTGCAACATCTGTAATGTCCGTGCTTTCATCAATTGCAACCGAAAACGCAATAAATGACTTTACTTTTTGCTTCAACTGGCTGTCCAAATCCACTGAAAGATCGGAAATCCTGTCTGCAACTGTGTTTCTTGTCAGGCTGATATTTGCAAAAGCCTGCCGCTTTTCAGGGCACACAATCTCCGCTGCCTTCATCATGCATGTTTTTACAAATTCACCCTCACTAAATGGTTTTGAAGCCACTGCGATTTCATTAGCAATGAGGTAGCTAGCTTTCACTGCAGCGTCACTGATGTCTCGGCTGTGAGTAAACACAGACTGCTGTTTCTTCAGACCCGCCAACAGTTCATTCACCTTCTCTCATCTCCGCTGTCCTTGAAAGTTGTCATATTTGTCGGCATGAAGACTCACATAGTGGCGACGAAGGTTATATTCTTTCAGCACTGCAACATGCTCTGAACACACCAAACATACAGCTTTCCCATTCAATTCCGTGAATAAATAGGATGACCATTTTTCTTGGAACACTCTGCACTCTGCGTCCACTTTTCTCTTTTTTGACAGAGACATATTGGGGCAATGAGGGTGCCAAAGCACATAATGTTAAAAGTAGAAGCCGTAATAAATATCGCGGGCAAAACAAAGTAGCTCATTGGCTGCACGTGCTTGACCTACTTGCTCTGCCCCGGTATAAACAGTTTGCTTGCTTAACACAATTGCTATTGCGCCATCCAGTGGACGCAATTGGAACAGCAGTTTATTTTAATAAAATTGCAGCGCATTTTTTATACTTAAAATAAAAAAACCTTTTTTGTTCTTTTTTTTTTTTTTTTTTTTTATCATCTCGCGGGCCGGATTAAACCCGTTTTGCGGGCCTGATCCGTCCCGCGGGCCTTACGTTTGACACCCCTGCTATAAAGTATCCAACAGTACTGGATATTCTCTTTAATGTGTCTGTCTGTCAGGTGGCCAGACTGAGTCAACTACTGGCTATAAAGTATCCAACAGTACCGGAGAATCTCTTTAATGTTTCTGTCTGTCAGGTGGCGAAGACGGTGGCTCAGAGGTTGAACACAGATCCCATGCTCCTTCAGTTCTTCAAATCCCAGGGGTAGGACTACGGACACACACACACATGGATGGACGCACACTCCTGTTTCACCTGTGCCAGACTGAGTCAGTACAAGTATAAACCTTTTGAAGCACCAAGTTGACTTGTTGAGTAACCTGTCCCCCTCTGTCTCTCCTCCTCCTCCCCCTGTCCCCCTCTCTCGTCCCTCCCTCCATCCTCCCTCCTCCTCCCCCTTCGCTCTCCTCCTTCTCCTCTCTCCTTCCCCTCCTTCTCCACTCCTCCTCTCTCCTCTCCCCTCCCCCTCTCCTCTCTCCTTCCCCTCCTCTCTCCTTCCCCTCTCTCCTCCCCCCTCCTCTCTCCTCCCCCTCTCCTCTCTCCTTCCCCTCCTCCTCCTCTCTCCTCTCTCCTCCCCCTCTCCTGTCCCCCTCCCTCCTCCTCTCTCCTCCTCCTCCTCTCTCCTTCCCCCCTCTCTCCTCTCTCCTCCCCCTCTCCTGTCCCCCTCCCTCCTCCTCTCTCCTCCTCCTCTCTCCTTCCCCTCCTCCCCCTCTCCTCTCTCCTCTCTCCTTCCCCTCCTCCTCCTCTCTCCTCCTCTCTCCTTCCCCTCCTCCCCCTCTCCTCTCTCCTCTCTCCTTCCCCTCCTCCTCCTCTCTCCTCCTCTCTCCTTCCCCTCCTCCCCCTCTCCTCCCCTCTCCTCTCTCCTCCCCCTCTCCTCTCTCCTCCCCCCCTCCTCCTCCTCTCTCCTCCTCTCTCCTTCCCCTCCTCCTCCTCCTCTCTCCTCCTCTCTCCTTCCCCTCCTCCTCCTCTCTCCTCCTCTCTCCTTCCCCTCCTCCCCCTCTCCTCCCCTCTCCTCTCTCCTCCCCCTCTCCTCTCTCCTCCCCCCCTCCTTCCCCTCCTCCCCCTCTCCTCTCTCCTCCCCCCCTCCTTCCCCTCCTCCTCCTTCTCCTCTCTCCTCCCCCCTCCTGTCCTCTCTGGGCAGGTACAGAGACGGACCTGGGAATCCTCTCAGACACAACTATGAAGGAACTCTCCGAGATCTGCTGCAGTTCTTCAAACCACGTCAGCCCAAGAAACTATACTACCAACAGGTGTGTGTGTGTGTGTGTACCTGTAGGGTTGGGTGATATGATTGACAGTCATCATCGATGGTGATGACAGTGATGTGACAGCGGATGGTTGAGCCCAGCTTCACACGCTGACCAGTGAGAGGTAGCCTAGTCAAACTGAGCACTGAGCCCAGCTTCACACGCTGACCAATGGGAGGTAGCCTAGTCAAACTGAGCACTGAGCCCAGCTTCACACGCTGACCAATGGGAGGTAGCCTAGTCAAACTGAGTACTGAGCCCAGCTTCACACGCTGACCAATGGGAGGTAGCCTAGTCAAACTGAGCACTGAGCCCAGCTTCACACGCTGACCAATGGGAGGTAGCCTAGTCAAACTGAGCACTGAGCCCAGCTTCACCCGCTGACCAATGAGCTGAGCCCAGCTTCACACGCTGACCAGTGAGAGGTAGGTGGTCTGTTCCTGATGTTGCACACCTTCAGCATTCAAATGCTAAAATGGCTTGTATGATATGAGGTTTTATTAGTTGAGTGCCAACATATGTAATTTGCTAGGTTATTGTGATCTGCGTGCTGTTGAACATGGTGTGAACTACCGGAGACGCATCTCTCATCTGGATATGCCTGCTGAACGGGGCCTACAATACATTTCATTTAGATTGTTCAGGGTCACCATCAGCAGTGGTTTTGCTAGTTTTACTTTAAACAATCAGTGTATATGGTCATTTTTAGATATACAGGGTAAAATTGATAATTTCAGAACAAATCACTTTTGCTAGGCGCACTGCGTGGCCGACATGAGAGGAGAAGATCTCTCCATTAACTTCCAACCGGTCTAATCCATCGGGGTGGAATCCTAAGGAGTGCCGTATATTCATTGGCTATGTCATGGCTAATTTGAAAACGATAAATATTGATATGTTACTTGCTCAAACTGAATCTGCAAAATTGACAACTTAATTAGTGGGTAATGGTGATTTCAGAAGTGGGTGGACCAAAAACAGGCTACATTGCCACCATACTAATCTGGTAGTAGATGTCTCCCTTATGCTCTAATCTGATAGTGGTAGATGCCTAGTCTCCCTTATGCTCTAATCTGATAGTGGTAGATGCCTAGTCTCCCTTATGCTCTAATCTGATAGTGGTAGATGCCTAGTCTCCCTTATGCTCTAATCTGATAGTGGTAGATGCCTAGTCTCCCTTATGGCTCTAATCTGATAGTGGTAGATGCCTAGTCTCCCCTATGCTCTAATCTGATAGTGGTACATGCCTAGTCTCCCTTATGCTCTAATCTGATAGTGGTAGATGCCTAGTCTCCCTTATGCTCTAATCTGATAGTGGTAGATGCCTAGTCTCCCTTATGGCTCTAATCTGATAGTGGTAGATGCCTAGTCTCCCTTATGCTCTAATCTGATAGTGGTAGATGCCTAGTCTCCCCTATGCTCTAATCTGATAGTGGTACATGCCTAGTCTCCCCTATGCTCTAATCTAATAGTGGTACATGCCTAGTCTCCCTTATGCTCTAATCTGATAGTGGTAGATGCCTAGTCTCCCTTATGCTCTAATCTGATAGTGGTAGATGCCTAGTCTCCCTTATGGCTCTAATCTGATAGTGGTAGATGCCTAGTCTCCCTTATGCTCTAATCTGATAGTGGTAGATGCCTAGTCTTCCTCAGCATCGTGTTAATGTGGTGTTTTACCTGCTACACAGAGCGTGTTGTTTTGAGAGAGCAAAGGGGAGAGTTTTCAGCAGGTACTCATGAAATTGTTGCTAGTGGTTGGACTCAATGGTCCTCTAATTACACAAGTTGCTTTTGTTTACAATGTGAACCCAGCTGGTCAATGTTACTAGCTAGTAGTAGCTTCTTGACTTCAGAAATTGTAGTACAATAACCAGTGGTGGCTGGTGGAGGCCATAGCCGGTGGTGGCTGGTGGAGGTCATAGCCGGTGGTGGCTGGTGGAGGTCATAGCCGGTGGTGGCCGGTGGGGGCCATAGCCGGTGGTGGCTGGTGGAGGCCGTGGCCGGTGGTGGCTGGTGGGGGCCATAGCCGGTGGTGGCTGGTGGGGGCCATAGCCGGTGGTGGCTGGTGGGGGCCGTGGCCGGTGGTGGCTGGTGGAGGCCAAAGCCGGTGGTGGCTGGTGGAGGCCAAAGCCGGTGGAGGCCATAGCCGGTGGAGGCCATAGCCGGTGGAGGCTGGTGGAGGCCATAGCCGGTGGAGGCTGGTGGAGGCCATAGCCGGTGGAGGCCATAGCCAGTGGTGGCTGGTGGAGGCCATAGCCAGTGGTGGCTGGTGGAGGCCAAAGCCGGTGGTGGCTGGTGGAGGCCATAGCCGGTGGTGGCTGGTGGGGGCCGTGGCTGGTGGAGGCCATAGCCGGTGGAGGCTGGTGGAGGCCATAGCCAGTGGTGGCTGGTGGAGGCCAAAGCCGGTGGTGGCTGGTGGAGGCCGTGGCTGGTGGAGGCCATAGCCGGTGGAGGCTGGTGGAGGCCATAGCCGGTGGAGGCTGGTGGAGGCCATAGCCGGTGGAGGCCATAGCCAGTGGTGGCTGGTGGAGGCCATAGCCAGTGGTGGCTGGTGGAGGCCAAAGCCGGTGGTGGCTGGTGGAGGCCATAGCCGGTGGTGGCTGGTGGGGGCCGTGGCTGGTGGAGGCCATAGCCGGTGGAGGCTGGTGGAGGCCATAGCCAGTGGTGGCTGGTGGAGGCCAAAGCCGGTGGTGGCTGGTGGAGGCCATAGCCGGTGGAGGCTGGTGGAGGCCATAGCCGGTGGTGGCTGGTGGAGGCCATAGCCGGTGGAGGCTGGTGGAGGCCATAGCCAGTGGTGGCTGGTGGAGGCCGTGGCTGGTGGAGGCCATAGCCGGTGGTGGCTGGTGGAGGCCGTGGCCGGTGGTGGCTGGTGGAGGCCATAGCCAGTGGTGGCTGGTGGAGGCCATAGCCGGTGGTGGCTGGTGGAGGTCATAGCCGGTGGTGGCCGGTGGGGGCCATATGCAACCAAAATCAACTTTATTTCTCATTTCAATTCACAAGATGGAATGAATGTGTGCGTCAGCCATCGAGAATTGAACCTCGCCGATTCTTGAGCTTGGACACTGGACGTGACGCAACTCGAGCGCAACACTGGCAATAAAGCAGCTTTCATTGATTTCAAAATAAGCATTTCCTTGATGGCTTATGGCCCGTTCCTCATCACAGTCACTGCTCCATCACAGTGCGCCACACAAACACACACACACACACACACACACACACACACACACACACACCTGTTCCATGCTGAAGCTCCTCCACCAGAAAGGGATATTAGAGAAAGATGTGGCAGCACTCAGCCTCTGCCCAGGCTGTCAACAACGTTATCTTTCCTCATGATTCGCCCAGGCTGTCAACAACGTTATCTTTCCTCATGATTCGCCCAGGCTGTCAACAACGTTATCTTTCCTCATGATTCGCCCAGGCTGTCAACAACGTTATCTTTCCTCATGATTCGCCCAGGCTGTCAACAACGTTATCTTTCCTCATGATTCGCCCAGGCTGTCAACAACGTTATCTTTCCTCATGATTCGCCCAGGCTGTCAACAACGTTATCTTTCCTCATGATTCGCCCAGGCTGTCAACAACGTTATCTTTCCTCATGATTCGCCCAGGCTGTCAACAACGTTATCTTTCCTCATGATTCGCCCAGGCTGTCAACAACGTTATCTTTCCTCATGATTCGCCCAGGCTGTCAACAACGTTATCTTTCCTCATGATTCGCCCAGGCTGTCAACAACGTTATCTTTCCTCATGATTCGCCCAGGCTGTCAACAACGTTATCTTTCCTCATGATTCGCCCAGGCTGTCAACAACGTTATCTTTCCTCATGATTCGCCCAGGCTGTCAACAACGTTATCTTTCCTCATGATTCGCCCAGGCTGTCAACAACGTTATCTTTCCTCATGATTCGCCCAGGCTGTCAACAACGTTATCTTTCCTCATGATTCGCCCAGGCTGTCAACAACGTTATCTTTCCTCATGATTCGCCCAGGCTGTCAACAACGTTATCTTTCCTCATGATTCGCCCAGGCTGTCAACAACGTTATCTTTCCTCATGATTCGCCCAGGCTGTCAACAACGTTATCTTTCCTCATGATTCGCCCAGGCTGTCAACAACGTTATCTTTCCTCATGATTCGCCCAGGCTGTCAACAACGTTATCTTTCCTCATGATTCGCCCAGGCTGTCAACAACGTTATCTTTCCTCATGATTCGCCCAGGCTGTCAACAACGTTATCTTTCCTCATGATTCGCCCAGGCTGTCAACAACGTTATCTTTCCTCATGATTCGCCCAGGCTGTCAACAACGTTATCTTTCCTCATGATTCGCCCAGGCTGTCAACAACGTTATCTTTCCTCATGATTCGCCCAGGCTGTCAACAACGTTATCTTTCCTCATGATTCGCCCAGGCTGTCAACAACGTTATCTTTCCTCATGATTCGCCCAGGCTGTCAACAACGTTATCTTTCCTCATGATTCGCCCAGGCTGTCAACAACGTTATCTTTCCTCATGATTCGCCCAGGCTGTCAACAACGTTATCTTTCCTCATGATTCGCCCAGGCTGTCAACAACGTTATCTTTCCTCATGATTCGCCCAGGCTGTCAACAACATTATCTTTCGTCATGATTCGTCCAGGTTTTCAACAACATGATCTTTCATCATGATTCGCCCAGGCTGTCAACAACATTATCTTTCCTCATGATTCGCCCAGGCTGTCAACAACATTGTCTTTCCTCATGGTTCATCCAGATGCATTCGATTTCACGCTATAGCCCAACTGTTGTTTTAGCGTAATCTTTTACTATATAAAAAATTAATGAAAAATAAATTGGGTTGTCCAATAGGGGGCGATGGCATATCACAATGTTTTCTGGGTACATAATCATGATAGGACAAAGGTTGACATTGTGTGTGTGTATCTGTGTGTGCACTGACTGTTTAATGTTGTCTCTCCTCTCAGTTGAAGATGAAGATCACAGACTTTGAGAACAGGAGGAGCTTCAAGTCCATATGGCTCAACAGCCTGTACAGAGAGGAGGTAACACTCTCCCCTCCCTATTTATATAGACAGTGAAGCGAATACTTTTTAAGTTGACTTCGTACTCCAGCATTTTGAATTTGAGATCAAATGTTTTCTGAGGCAACAGAACAGAATGTCACCTTTTATTTGAGGGTATTTTTCATACATATCTGTTTTACCGTTTAGAAATTAAAGCTCTTTATGTATCTAGTCCCTCCATTTGAAGGTGTCAAGTATTTGGTGTATTAAAATAGTCCAAAGTGTAGTATTTGGTGTATTAAAATAGTCCAAAGTGTAGTATTTGGTCCCATATTCCTAGCGCGCGATGACTACATCAAGCTTGTGACTACCAACTTGTTGGATGAATGTTCTACTTGTTTTCCCAATAGTAACTGAATAGTAAATAATGTATTGTGTCATTTTGGAGTCACTTTTATTGTAAATAACAATAGAATATGTTTCGAAACACTTCTACATTAATGTGGACGCTACCATGGTTACGGATAGTCCTGAATGAATCATGAATAATAATGATCACTCATACCCCCAAAATCATGAATAAAGAACATACCCCCCATAATGCTCCCCTGTTATTGGTTAAGGGGGTGGGGGGGTCGGGGGGGGGTCGGGGCATGATCTTTTGTTTTCTTTTATGTTTCACCAAAACAAGCAGCAAATTCATCCAACAAGTTGGTAGTCACAAGCTTGATGTAGTCGTTGCGTGCTAGGAATATGGGACCAAATACTACACTTTGACTGCTTTAATACAGTGAATTTGACCCAATACTTATGACTCAAATGGGGAGACAAGATGTATAAAGTGCATTCATTTCAAAAACAGATGTGTGGAAATACCCTCAATTAAAAGGTGACATTCTGTACTGTTACCTCGTATGAAACATTTGATCTCTCCATGCTTTTTTAAACCTTTGACCGTGATGGTGAATAAAGGATTTTCGTAACTACCTCTCTCCCTCCAGGAGATCACTCTCTACCCAGATAAACACGGCTGTGTCCGGGACCTGCTGGAGGAATGTAAAAAAGCTGTGGAGCTCTCCGACAAAGGCTCAGAGAAGCTCCGGTAAGCAGAGAGAGGGTGTGAGTGACAGTGTCACAACAGTGCTGCCCTCTGGTGGTCAGGCCTGTATTACATCCAGTGGTTCTTCAATGCTATTATTATACAAGACTGCTGCTGTTCTCTACTTTTCTCCACCCTGCCTCTAACCTCTCCTCCCTCCCCCCTCCCTCCCTCCCTCCCTCCCCCCTCTCTCTCCAGGCTGTTGGAGATAGTAAGCTATAAGATCATCGGGGTTCACCAGGAGGACGAGCTGTTAGAATGTTTATCTCCCGCTGCCAGCCGTACCTTCAGAATAGAGGTACGTTCCTCCTCTCCTCCTAACCGCTCTGTCTCTCTGTCTCTCTCTGTCTCTCTCTCTCTCTGTCTCTGTCTCTGTCTCTCTCTGTCTCTCTCTGTCTCTCTCTGTCTCTCTCTGTCTCTCTCTGTCTCGCTCTCTCTGTCTCTCTCTCTGTGTCTCTCTCTGTGTCTCTCTCTGTGTCTCTCTCTGTGTCTCTCTCTGTGTCTCTCTCTGTGTCTCTCTCTGTGTCTCTCTCTGTGTCTCTCTCTCTCTCTCTGTGTCTCTCTCTGTCTCTCTCTCTCTCTGTGTCTCTCTCTGTGTCTCTCTCTGTCTCTCTCTCTGTCTCTCTCTCTGTCTCTCTCTCTGTCTCTCTCTCTGTCTCTCTCTCTGTCTCTCTCTCTCTCGGAACTTCCTCTGGACCAGGTGGACCTGGATAAAGACACTGAGATGTTGATTTCCTCTCTCTCTAGGAACTTCCTCTGGACCAGGTGGACCTGGATAAAGACACTGAGATGTTGATTCCCGTCGCACATTTCCACAAGGAGGTCTTTGGAACGTTCGGTATCCCTTTCCTGCTGAAGATCAGACAGGTGTGTGTTGTCTTACTCCGGTTCATGTTTATCTCACTGACTGGATCTGGTGTGAGTGACTGTTCTGACTGGATCTGGTGTGAGTGTCTGTTCTGACTGGATCTGGTGTGAGTGACTGTTCTGACTGGATCTGGTGTGAGTGTCTGTTCTGACTGGATCTGGTGTGAGTGACTGTTCTGACTGGATCTGGTGTGAGTGACTGTTCTGACTGGATCTGGTGTGAGTGACTGTTCTGACTGGATCTGGTGTGAGTGTCTGTTCTGACTGGATCTGGTGTGAGTGACTGTTCTGACTGGATCTGGTGTGAGTGACTGTTCTGACTGGATCTGGTGTGAGTGACTGTTCTGACTGGATCTGGTGTGAGAGACTGTTCTGACTGGATCTGGTGTGAGAGACTGTTCTGACTGGATCTGGTGTGAGTGACTGTTCTGACTGGATCTGGTGTGTTCCGTATGTGTCTCTGTGTGTTGACTGACAGCCTAATACTGAAGCATGTCTGTTCTGCTGTCTTGTGTTATGGATTTACTACAAATGTTGCTACTGGAGAACCATTTTGGGTTTAAGTATAACTTTTGTATTAGTGAAGCTTTTAGTGAGATGTTAAATGCTTTCATATTTACGTTTTAGTCCCCCAAACATATTCATTATATAAATAAGCACATTTAATTTAATTACAAATAAATGGAAATATGTTTTGCTCATATAATTTGAAAGACGAGTCGTCTGGAGTAGGCAGCGCCGTAAGTAAATACGTAAACTGTGATATGATTAGAGTTAATCAGTGTGATTTTTATTTATTTTTCTCCATAAATAGATCAACTTGAGTCATCGGCATACGTTGACACTTGTTTTTAGGCAATGGGTTTCTAAACCCTTGATGTTATTGTTTGATCTGATCTTAAGAGAGCATTTCAATGGCCATAACAAATAAATATGGAGACAATGGACATCCTTGTTTAACTCCTCTGGGCAGTTTAATACTTTCTGAGAAGTAATCATTATTTACTATTTTACATCTGGTGTTGCTATACATGACTTTAACCTATTGTGCAAGAGATTCCCCAAGATTTATCAAAGGCTTTTTCGATGTCTGCTATTAATTCTATTCACTATTCATTTTGCCAGGATTTTTGCATCACAGCATTGAAGTGTAAGGGGAATCCCGTTTTATTTTAAGGATTGGAACTTTATACTTACCACCTGGGTCCTGTTTCAGTAATAGTGAAATCAGACCTTCTTGCGGAGTACCTGATAGTCTTGCCATTTTTATAGGAGTGGTTAAAAGTTGGGATGTAGCTCAGTTGGTAGAGCATGGCATTTGCAACGCCAGGGTTGTGGGTTCGATTCCAGTATAAAAATAAAAAAAATGTATGTACTCACTAGCTGTAAGTCGCTCTGGATAAGAGCGTCTGCTAAATGACTAAAATGTAAAATGTAAATGTTAAAAGATGCTAATAATGGATATTTGGAGTAGGTCAAAGGTTTGATATACCTCTACCGGTATGCCATCAAGCCCAGGGGTTTTTCCGGACTGAAAGGATTTAATTGCCCCGAGGAGTTCCTCCTCTGTAATGTCACAATTCTTTCTGTACAGTTTTAAATTTTACATTGTTATTATTAGGGGAAAAAATCTTTACAGGAAGCATCATTTAGTGGACATAGAGGAATCTGAAAAGAAAACATGCCTAAAATATTTAGCTTCTTCTTTCATAATATAATTTGGTGAATCATGGATGATTCTGTCATTTGTAACGAGTTTCTGCAATTTCTTTTTGGTAGCAGTTGAATGTTCAAGAAAAATGGGTGCATTTTTCACGATTTTCCATCCTGTTCGCGTTATTTTTGTAATAAATTACACCTAAACATGAATAAGATTTTCTTCTAGCTTGTTTTGTGCCTCTATGGGACAGTTTTTATTGCTATCTGTGGTGTTGGCTCCTCTATTTTCGTTTGATAGTCTAATCTCTTTTGACCTAATGATGGGTATTGTATTGAATGGCCTCTGAAAGTACATTACAATAAGGGGATCTGCTGTACCAATGTCGTGTGGGAAAAGTCAGTTAGAAATGATTAAGAATAGATTGTCATCCAATTGATTTACATTTCAAATTTCCCCGCCAACGTGGAAATTCTTTAAGTTTTATGTGGATACCAATTAGATGGTGGTCTGGTCGTGTTCTGTCTCCTATCAACGCTTTTAAACTTTTGGTGCCAGAAAGAAGAACACAAAGTAGTCAAGACGACTAGTTTGATTAAGCCTCCATGTATATCTCAATAGGTTAGGAGTGGGTTTCCTGTGAACAATAAATATGATATTCCTCTTTTAGCCAAGTAACTGATTGTCTTTTTTTATAATCTCCTAAACATTACAATTCTAAGTACCTAGAATTATTTCACCACTTACCATAAAGACACGTACGTTTCAGTTATTCTTACCATAATACATGCCAGTATACTTGCTACCAAAAATAAAACGCCTTGATGCCCAAGCTGTTATCCATATTTCCCAGAATCAATACCTGACCTCTTTCCCAGTAGCATTACCATGATATATGCACTTCTAAACATACTGTCGATGCAACTGACTAAGTAAAACTCCAATATCCCTCCTGTGAAAACTTCCCCCATCCCAGAAAGGGCTGTAGTCCCTGAGACTATCAGTAACGCTCATTTAGCATCCTAAAAACCCAGATTTGGCGATGCCCCCCAAAAAATATGGACTGTCCCATGAATCCTGTTACATTGTTGCCCCCCTTTAAGCGCCCAGCCAAAAACCTAAGCCTATGGCATGACCAAGAGAGGTGCTCCTATTTGTAAATTAGCCAAATAACAGACAAAATAAGAATAATTAAAAATAACATTAATAATGACAAGTGATTGCCGTTACTGCTGTTGGAAAATAAATAGGCTAAATACCAATGCTGGTGAGGACCATAACCATCCTCACCACCTTAATCACCACTAGGATCTTACCGACTATTCGGTTGTGATCCTCACCAATTACTAATAATGATGATACTACTAATCATAGTAATAATTCTAAGAACAATGGGAATCAGAAACATGATCATATTACTAGATATAATAATACTAGTAGTCATAGCCTAGTAATGTTATGATTTTTTAAAATTAGGTTAATGTTGCATAGGCTTACATTTTTATAAGTCATGTTTAAAAATATTTCTGACTACAGACCCGGGTTCATTCCCGGGCTGTGCCACAACCGGCCGTGGCCGGGAGTCCCATAGGACAGCGAACAATTGGCCCAGCGTCGTCCGGGTTAGGGGAGGGTTTGGCCCGGCGTCGTCCGGGTTAGGGGAGGGTTTGGCCCGGCGTCGTCCGGGTTAGGGGAGGGTTTGGCCCGGCGTCGTCCGGGTTAGGGGAGGGTTTGGCCCGGCGTCGTCCGGGTTAGGGGAGGGTTTGACCCTGCGTCGTCCGGGTTAGGGGAGGGTTTGGCCCGGCGTCGTCCGGGTTAGGGGAGGGTTTGGCCCGGCGTCGTCCGGGTTAGGGGAGGGTTTGGCCCGGCGTCGTCCGGGTTAGGGGAGGGTTTGGCCCGGCGTCGTCTGGGTTAGGGGAGGGTTAGGTGGGTCATGTTTCGTAGGACGTATGACTCCACCTTCGTCTCTCCCGAGCCCGTTGGGGAGTTGCAGCGATGAGACAAGATCGAAATTGGGGAGAAAAAGGGGGGTAAAATACAACAACAAAAAATATCTCTGCTTTTTGGCTCAAATTGATCTTGACTCTTAAAAAAACACTGATATACACCAAGTATACAAAACATTAAGAACATCTGCTCTTTCCATGACATACTGACCAGGTAAAAGCTATGATCCCTTATTGATGTCACTTGTTAAATCCACTTCAATCAGTGTAGATGAAGGGGAGGAGACAGGTTAAAGAAGGATGTTTTAAGCCTTGAGACATGGATTGTGAATGTGTGCCATTCAGAGGGTGAATGGGCAAGACAAAATATTTAAATGCCTTTGAACAGGGTGCCAGACGCACCGGTTTGAACTGCAACGCTGCTGGGTTTTTCACGTGTGTTTGACTAACTCTGTGTTCTCAGGGTGAGCCGTTCAGGGACGTGATGAGGAGGATTCAGAGCATGCTGGAAATCCAGGAGAAAGAGTTTGAGAAGGTCAGCACTTTCTTCTCTCCATCTTCCTCAGTCTCTCTCTCGCTCTCTCCTTCTCCCCCTCTTCCCCTCTCTCCTTCTCCCCCTCTCCCCCTCTCTCCTTCTCCCCCTCTCCCCCTCTCCTTCTCCTTCTCACCCTCTCTCCTTCTCCCCTCTCTCCTTCTCCCCCTCTCTCCTTCTGCCCCTCTCTCCTTCTCCCCCTCTCTCCTTCTGCCCCTCTCTCCTTCTCCCCCTCTCTCCTTCTCCCCCTCTCTCCTTCTCCCCTCTCTCCTTCTCTCCTCCCTCTTCATTGCTCTCTCCCTTTCCATGGTGTCCACCAGCTAAGGCTGGGATGCTGCTGGCTCTCACTCCCTCTCCCCAATTTGCACAAGGAGTGAAGGGAGCGTTTTGAAACACGCAAGCATACTGATAGTTGAGAAACATTTTTGGAAATGTAAACGACTACTGTTAGTGTTGTTTTAAAAAAATAGTCATTTCAGCTTTATGTGAGTATAAACAATGTATTTCTCAACTGTCAATATAAAGGAAATAACACTGCTTTACTAGCGGAGTATGTAATTGCGATATCATATTTACAGTTAGCAATACAGCTAATGTGTTTTGATTTCCCAGTTCCTCAGGTGGAGAATTATGTAGCATATAGGCTGGGACAATATTCACTAAAAACATGCAGGTACATTCATCTCTCAAAAATATCTCATTATCCGGGATCGTATTTTGACATGTTGCACATCAAAATATCCATCATACACTCCCAGAACGTGTTAGATTAAATGGCTAACTTCTTTAACGTCTTACTTGGCTAACTTCTTTAACGTCTTACTTGGCGCTGGTAAAGTCGGTCTAGAACCTTCCTGCTCAGCTACCTTGCTGCTAAGTAGAGCCATTTGATACCTAATTCACTGAATGAGGGAATTATTATATTAGACTTCTTGGTTGTAGTCTAATATTCTAATGTTCTAGTATAAGATCTCCTGGAGAGTTACCGGATGTGTAGGCTTTTGTTCCAGCCCTACTTTAACACCAGATTCTACAAATCAACTGCTCAACGGGACCTTGTTAAGCTGACTCGGATGTCTTTGGGCAAATCAACTGCTCAACGGGACCTTGTTAAGCAGACTCGGACGTGTTTGGGCAAATCAACTGCTCAACGGGACCTTGTTAAGCAGACTCGGATGTGTTTGGGCAAATCAACTGCTCAACGGGACCTTGTTAAGCAGACTCGGATGTGTTTGGGCAGTGATTTAAGGCATTTTTTCCCAGTGGTATCGTTATGGTATTAAGTATCATTATACTAAGCTGGTATTGGTATCGATTCCAAAATTCTGAACACTTAAGAGTGTGATCTAGCTAATGATTAGCCCATTGGGGTAGCCTAAAGAAATGCAGATGGGCAACCCCATGCTTCAGCCGTCTATAGCCTATCCACTATGCTACTATATCCATCAGCCATCTATAGCCTATTCACTATGCTACTATATCCATCAGCCATCTATAGCCTAGCCACTATGCTACTATATCCATCAGCCATCTATAGCCTAGCCACTATGCTACTACATCATCAGCCATCTATAGCCTATCCACTATGCTACTACATCCATCAGCCATCTATAGCCTATCCACTATGCTACTACATCCATCAGCCATCTATAGCCTATCCACTATGCTACTACATCCATCAGCCATCTATAGCCTAGCCACTATGCTACTACATCCATCAGCCATCTATAGCCTATCCACTATGCTACTACATCCATCAGCCATCTATAGCCTATCCACTATGCTACTACATCCATCAGCCATCTATAGCCTATCCACTATGCTACTACATCCATCAGCCATCTATAGACTAGCCACTGTGCTACTACATCCATCAGCCATCTATAGCCTATCCACGATCCGGGATCGTATTTTGACATGTTGCACATCAAAATATCCATCATACACTCCCAGAACGTGTTAGATTAAATGGCTAACTTCTTTAACGTCTTACTTGGCGCTGGTAAAGTCAGTCTAGAACCTTCCTGCTCAGCTACCTTGCTGCTAAGTAGAGCCATTTGATACCTAATTCACTGAATGAGGGAATTATTATATTAGACTTCTTGGTTGTAGTCTAATATTCTAATGTTCTAGTATAAGATCTCCTGGAGAGTTACCGGATGTGTAGGCTTTTGTTCCAGCCCTACTTTAACACCAGATTCTACAAATCAACTGCTCAACGGGACCTTGTTAAGCTGACTCGGATGTCTTTGGGCAAATCAACTGCTCAACGGGACCTTGTTAAGCAGACTCGGACGTGTTTGGGCAAATCAACTGCTCAACGGGACCTTGTTAAGCAGACTCGGACGTGTTTGGGCAAATCAACTGCTCAACGGGACCTTGTTAAGCAGACTCGGATGTGTTTGGGCAGTGATTTAAGGCATTTTTTCCCAGTGGTATCGTTATGGTATTAAGTATCATTATACTAAGCTGGTATTGGTATCGATTCCAAAATTCTGAACACTTAAGAGTGTGATCTAGCTAATGATTAGCCCATTGGGGTAGCCTAAAGAAATGCAGATGGGCAACCCAATGCTTCAGCCGTCTATAGCCTATCCACTATGCTACTATATCCATCAGCCATCTATAGTCTAGCCACTATGCTACTACATCCATCAGCCATCTATAGCCTATCCACTATGCTACTACATCCATCAGCCATCTATAGCCTATCCACTATGCTACTACATCCATCAGCCATCTATAGCCTATTCACTATGCTACTATATCCATCAGCCATCTATAGCCTAGCCACTATGCTACTACATCCATCAGCCATCTATAGCCTAGCCACTATGCTACTACATCCATCAGCCATCTATAGCCTAGCCACTATGCTACTACATCATCAGCCATCTATAGCCTATCCACTATGCTACTACATCCATCAGCCATCTATAGCCTATCCACTATGCTACTACATCCATCAGCCATCTATAGCCTATCCACTATGCTACTACATCCATCAGCCATCTATAGCCTAGCCACTATGCTACTACATCCATCAGCCATCTATAGCCTAGCCACTATGCTACTACATCCATCAGCCATCTATAGCCTATCCACTATGCTACTACATCCATCAGCCATCTATAGCCTATCCACTATGCTACTACATCCATCAGCCATCTATAGCCTATCCACTATGCTACTACATCCATCAGCCATCTATAGCCTATCCACTATGCTACTACATCCATCAGCCATCTATAGACTAGCCACTGTGCTACTACATCCATCAGCCATCTATAGCCTATCCACTATGCTACTACATCCATCAGCCATCTATAGCCTAGCCACTATGCTACTATATCCATCAGCCATCTATAGCCTATCCACTATGCTACTACATCCATCAGCCATCTATAGCCTAGCCACTATGCTACTACATCCATCAGCCATCTATAGCCTATCCACTATGCTACTACATCCATCAGCCATCTATAGCCTATCCACTATGCTACTACATCCATCAGCCATCTATAGCCTATCCACTATGCTACTACATCCATCAGCCATCTATAGCCTAGCCACTATGCTACTATATCCATCAGCCATCTATAGCCTATCCACTATGCTACTACATCCATCAGCCATCTATAGCCTATCCACTATGCTACTACATCCATCAGCCATCTATAGCCTATCCACTATGCTACTACATCTATCAGCCATCTATAGCCTATCCACTATGCTACTACATCCATCAGCCATCTATAGCCTATCCACTATGCTACTACATCCATCAGCCATCTATAGCCTATCCACTATGCTACGATATCCATCAGCCATCTATAGCCTAGCCACTATGCTACTACATCCATCAGCCATCTATAGCCTAGCCACTATGCTACTACATCCATCAGCCATCTATAGCCTATCCACTATGCTACTACATCCATCAGCCATCTATAGCCTATCCACTATGCTACTATATCCATCAGCCATCTATAGCCTAGCCACTATGCTACTATATCCATCAGCCATCTATAGCCTAGCCACTATGCTACTATATCCATCAGCCATCTATAGCCTATCCACTATGCTACTACATCCATCAGCCATCTATAGCCTATCCACTATGCTACTACATCCATCAGCCGTCTATAGCCTAGCCACTATGCTACTACATCCATCAGCAGTCTATAGCCTAGCCACTATGCTACTATATCCATCAGCCATCTATAGCCTATCCACTATGCTACTATATCCATCAGCCATCTATAGCCTATCCACTATGCTACTACATCCATCAGCCGTCTATAGCCTAGCCACTATGCTACTACATCCATCAGCCATCTATAGCCTAGCCACTATGCTACTACATCCATCAGCCATCTATAGCCTAGCCACTATGCTACTACATCCATCAGCCATCTATAGCCTATCCACTATGCTACTACATCCATCAGCCATCTATAGCCTAGCCACTATGCTACTACATCCATCAGCCATCTATAGCCTATCCACTATGCTACTACATCCATCAGCCATCTATAGCCTATTCACTATGCTACTACATCCATCAGCCATCTATAGCCTATCCACTATGCTACTACATCCATCAGCCATCTATAGCCTAGCCACTATGCTACTACATCCATCAGCCGTCTATAGCCTAGCCACTATGCTACAGGAGAAGGCTCATTGCTATAATGACACACCTGCCTTATAATATGAGCCATGTAGGCTGGAGCCTTTGGTGAAAGGGCCAGCACTAAATTACTACTTTTGGCCAACATGAGCTGACTTCTGGAGAGGAATATTAGCAGGTGTGTGGCATGCAGACCTCCCAAATTGGTATTTAAATTGCATTCCAAGTGGCATTAAAAAGTCTTAAATTCAACTTCATGGAACCTGCAGATTCTCGCTCTCTCTCTCACCTCTCTCTCTCGCTCACCTCTCTTCTCACCTGGGTCCTGTTCATTAGATACTTAACGAACTGAAGCGGGGAGAGACTACCTGGACCGCTTGTTTCCGTTTTCCCTTTTAAAATGTTTTGCTACTGTTTGGCCTAATGAATACCGCCCCAGTATTGCTTTGTTCCTCATAACAAGAGCAGGTATAACCAGGAGGGTTGAGTATAAACTGCTTTATAAATACTCACTGTGTTGTTTGTTTTGTCTGCAGTTCAAGTTTGCGATAGTGATGATGGGCCGGCATCAGTACATCACTGAGGATGAGTACGAGGTCAACCTGAAAGACTTCCAGCCACAGCCAGGTACCCTGCTACTACTACTAACTACTACTACTAACTACTACTACTAACTACTACTACTAACTAATACTACTAACTACTACTACTACTAACTACTACTACTAACTAATACTACTACTACTACTACTACTACTACTACTACTACTACTAACTACTACTACTAACTACTACTACTAACTACTACTACTAACTACTACTACTAACTACTACTAACTACTACTACTAACTACTACTACTACTACTAACTACTACTACTACTACTACTACTACTAACTACTAACTACTAACTACTAACTGCTACTACTACTACTACTACTAACTACTACTACTAACTTCTAACTGCTGCTGCTACTACTACTAACTACTACTACTACTACTGTAGTAGTACTGTGGTCCTACTACTACTACTAACTACTACTACTACTACTACTACTACTACTACTACTACTAAGTACTACTGTGGTAGTACTGTGGTCCTCTGTAGCTCAGCTGGTAGAGCACAGCGCTTGTAACGCCAAGGTTGTGGCGTTACAAGGGACCGGGACCACCCATACACAAAAATAATGTATGCACGCATGACTGTAAGTCGCTTTGGATAAAAGCGTCTGCTAAATGGCATATTATTATTATTATTATTATTATTATTATTATTACTACTAACTAATACTACTAACTTCTAACTGCTGCTACTACTACTACTAACGACTACTACTAACTAATACTACTAACTACTACTAACTTCTAACTACTAGTTTTGCATGGTATACCAAAACTGAGAATAGAACATGAAAAACGGTTCGGTACTACACTTCTGTCAAATGTCTCGTGTCGTGTACGGATTGAGAGGATCCAGTCTGTCTAGTAATTTGTTTGAATCTTCTCAAGGGGGCAGTAGCTAGCCAGGCAGTATATTTGCCACTTTTGAAGCAAGCGAGAGAGAATGCCGACAGCATGGCTTCTTCAAATGAAAACATTAGCTCCACGCCCGCAGCTTGTTGACAAAACTGTCTGCAGAAGTGAACTATGGGAATACTTTGATTACAGAGCAGATGATGAGGTCCAGCCCACCTAAACAACTAAACAAAAGGTGGAACAAAGCAGTGCAGTGCAAGGGGGAGGTTTAGTTCCAAAATGACAACATAGAAATATTTTGCACATCACATTGTAACGTTGTCATTATTCTACTAAATTTGAATATTTTTTTGGGTGACAATGACATGAACATGTGAGCATTATAATATGATTACCCAACCCAAAAGTAAGGTGAAATGCACTCATAACTTGACTACTTCACGTTTGTCTGGGCTTGCTAGCAGTAGCCACTAGCCAGCCAGCAGCCCTGGGCAGAGCATTGCACCCTGGGAAATGAAATGCACCCTGGGAATCGTAGTATGCTGTGTAAATTAGATTGTATTTCTATGGCATGTAGAGTAGATTATTGCAATATAGAAGCTTCAGAAATGAGTTTCAATGTGTGTTTTGTCATTTTGGAACTAAACTATTAATTGAATACATTATAATACTAAACCAGGTATCGCCATCAAAGTAACATCTGGTATCGTAACACTACTAACTACTACTACCACTACCACTACTACTGCCATTACTAAATACTACTGCTGCTACTACTACTACTACTACTACCAACACCACGCTTTCTCTCTCTCTCTCAGAATGTTAACTATGTTCTATGGTTGTCTACCATTCCTCCTCTCCCCTCTAGGTAACATGTCCCACCCTCGACCCTGGTTAGGCCTGGACCACTTCAACAAAGCCCCGAAGAGAGGGCGCTACACCTACCTGGAGAAAGCTATCAAGATCCACAACTGAGCACCCCTCCCTCCCTCTCTCCTCCTCCTCTCTCCTCCTCCTCCCTCCTCTTCCTCCTCTCCTCCTCCCTCCTCTTCCTCCTCCTTAACCCACCTCCCTCCCTCTCTCCTCCTCCTCCTCCTCCTCCTCCCTCCTCTTCCTCCTCTCTCTCCTCCCTCCTCTTCCTCCTCCTTAACCCACCATAACCACAGACTGTAACCAACCAAGTGTGTGTCCTCCAGCTCCAACCCCCTTACAGACAGACACTGTGATGTCTCTGTCACATGGATCCATCCATCCATTAGCAGGCTGCTGCTGATGATGATGATGAAACTATACCACCTCTTCCTCCTAAACCCCTCTCTCCTCCCCCACACCCCCACCACCCCCCTTCCTCCTAAACCCCTCTCTCCTCCCCCACACCACCACCACCCCCCTTCCCCCAAATCTCTCTCCCCCCACACCCCCCCCTTCCTCCCAAACCTCTCTCCCCCCACACCCCCCCCTTCCTCCCAAACCTCTCTCCCCCCACACCACCACCACCCAACTTCCTCCCAAACGCCTCTCCCCCCCCCACTTCCCCCAAACCCCTCTCTCTCCCCCCACACCACCACCACCCCCCTTCCCCCAAATCTCTCTCCCCACACACCACCACCACCCCCCCTTCCTCCCGAACCCCTCTCTCCCCCCACACCACCACCACCCCCCTTCCTCCCGAACCCCTCTCTCCCCCCACACCACCACCACCCCCCTTCCTCCCGAACCCCTCTCTCCCCCCACACCACCACCACCCCCCTTCCTCCCGAACCCCTCTCTCCCCCCACACCACCACCACCCCCCTTCCTCCCGAACCCCTCTCTCCCCCCACACCACCACCACCCCCCTTCCTCCCGAACCCCTCTCTCCCCCCACACCACCACCACCCCCCTTCCTCCCGAACCCCTCTCTCCCCCCACACCACCACCACCCCCCTTCCTCCCGAACCCCTCTCTCCCCCCACACCACCACCACCCCCCCTTCCTCCCGAACCCCTCTCTCCCCCCACACCACCACCACCCCCCCTTCCTCCCGAACCCCTCTCTCCCCCCAAACCACCACCCCCCTTCTACTTTTTTTTGAGGTTGTTAGGTTTTTGGCTTCTCTAACTCTGACTGCCTATTTTTGTCTGGGAGAAATAAATGACTTTGGAGAAAAAGGACAGGACAGGATGATGAACTACTAGACTTATGTTTTGTTTGTTTTTGTTTTTAATAATAAGAGTTGTTACGAAAAGCAATGAGCGCTGCTGCATATAGTGGGGGGTGACGAGGTAAAGAAAAGATAGAAGTCGTCATTTGCAGAAAATAAGGGTGATTAGGTCTTTTTTTTTAAAGAAGAGAACCAGTGCAGATGGGTTGAGGCTTGAGACTAGTTGTCCTGATGTGGTGCCCTTCATATCCCCCCTCCCCTTTAGTCAACTAGTCAAACTGTTTCCATCTTTAAAATAAATCAGTTTTTGTCTTTTTCTGCAATATCTTCTTGTATAATAAAATAAAAAACCACAGCATCTGTTTAAAATAAATGTAAAAAGAGTAAGTCGTCCGTACTTTCATCTTGCACGTTGACACTTCATATCAAAGCTTTGACATTTCTCAGGACTGGTAAATGTCAACTTTGGTTGTACCTTTTTTTGATTTCCGTTGCTCCTCCTGTTCCTCTCCGTCCTGTTTCCCTGTCCTGTTACGTTCCCTCCGTCCCCCTCTCCCCCTGAGGGTTTGTGATGGGGGTTGTATATCCTCCGGTGTTTTGTGCTGGGTGAGTTTGACTGAGCTGTGCTGCTTTAGTAGGAAGCCTCGGCCATTAACAAGCCATCTGGTTTCACCGTATATACACGCAGAACCAGTATTGCTATAGTTATTATTATTATTATTATTAGAACAACAAACACACTGAATTTTTCTTAAGCACAGGTGGAATGCTCCCCCCCCCCCCCCCCCCCCCTTAAAGGCCATCATAGTTGGCTTTGTGATGAGATTTGAAATTGTATATAAAAAAAAAAAACATTAAAAAAACATGTAAAATGGAAAAACACAGAACTTTTGTTATTGGTTGGCTACAAATTGAAAAGATTCAGGTGTTCATATTCCTTGTGTTATTTTTTTTTTTCCAGGGTTCCTTGATTCTTTAGATTATTGTTGTTTTTTTGGTTCAGTTTTCTTTTCTCCTTTCTGTTTGAACTAATGGCACCAGTTGGTTCTAATAGTGATGTTAAGGTTCAGTTTAAGATGGCGAGCTGTGGTACGGACCGGGTAACTTTCCCCAAAATTCCCAGGTTTTCCAGAAATCCCAGTTGGGAGGATTCCGGACTACCTGCTTGTTCTCCTCTGATTCCGGGAATCTTCCAACAGGGATTTCTGGAAACATGGGAATTTTGGGTAAGTTACTGGAATTCCTAGATGAGATCCGGGCCCGTATCCACAAAGGGTCTTGGGTAGGAGTGCCAACCTATGATCTGTCCGTACAAGCTTATTCATTATGATCTAAAAAGTCAAACTAATGCTAGATCAGCACTCCTCCTCTGAGACGCTTCGTGGATACGGCCCCTGATCACACCCCCTGCTCCTCCTTGATTTGGTATTTTCCCAGTTGATGCTCGTCGGTGTAGCAGCAGTGTACCACAAACTACTCCTGTATATTGCCTTTTTGCTGGGAAATGTATGTTGAATAAAATTTTCTATAAAAACCTGTCCACTCACTGCTAGTCCATCTGATCAAAGTTAAAACCAGGCCTGTATTATATGGGGCAAGGAGATAGACACTGAGTGGACATAACATTAAGAACACCTGCTCTTTCCATGACAGACTGACCAGGTGAATCCAGGTGAAAGCTCTGATCCCTTATTGATGTCACTTGTTAAATCCACTTCAATCAGTGTAGATGAAGGGGAGGAGACAGGTTAAAGAAGGATTTCTAAGCCTTGAGACAATTGAGACATGGATTGTGTATGTGTGCCATTCAGAGGGTGAATGGGCAAGACAAAATATTTAAGTGCCTTTGAACGGGGTTTGGTAGTAGGTGCCAGACGCACCAGTTTGTGCCAAGAACTATAACGCTGCTGGGTTTTTCACGCTCAACAGTTTCCTATGTGTATCAAGAATGGTCCACCACCCAAAGGACATCCAGCCATCTTGACACAACTGTGGGAAACATTGGTAGTCAACATGGGCCAGCATCCCTGTGGAATGTTTTCAACACCTTGTAGGGTCCATGTCTCGACAAATTTAGTCTGTTCTGACGGCAAAAGGAGGGAGGAGGGGGGGGGGTGCAACTCAGTATTAGGCAAGTGTTCCTAATGTTTTGTACACTCAGTGTGTGCGTCTGTATATACTGTATGTGTATGTGTTAAAACAAGTAAGTGGCTCTGGATAAGAGAGTCTACTAAATGTCAATGTAGGAGGACGGCATCAGGACTAACAAGTCGTCTTGTTGCCTACTTCCAGAAATATACCAGTTTATATTATATTTGGAGAGAAAATATAGTGGAGTTGTGGTGTGTGTGTGTATACAGTGCCTTCTGAAAGTATTCAGACCCCTTCCCCTTTTCCACATTTTGTTACGTTACAGCCTTCTTAAATGGATTAAAATAAATACATAACAAATCCTCAACAATCTACACACAATACCCCATAATGACAAAGTGAAAACAGGTTTTTAGAAATGTTTGCTAATTTATTAAAAATAAAAAACAGAAATACCTTATTTACATAAGTATTCACACCCTTTGCTATGAGACTCGAATTTTAGCTCAGGCGCATCCTATTTCCATTGATCATCCTTGAGATGTTTCTACAACTTGATTGGAGTCCACCTGTGGTCAATTCAATTGATTGGACATGATTTGGAAAGGCACACCTGTCTATATAAGGTCCCACAGTTGACAGTGTATGTCAGAGCAAAAACCAAGCCATGAGGTCGAAGGAATTGTCCGTAGATCTGGGGAAGGGTACCAAAACATTTCTGCATCATTGAAAGTCCCCAAGAACACAGTGGCCTCCATCATTCTTAAATGGAAGACGTTTGGAATCACCAGGACTCTTCCTAGAGCTGGCAGCCCGGCCAAACTGAACAATCGGGGGAAAAGGGCCTTGGTCAGGGAGGTGACCAAGAACCAGATGGTCACTCTGACAGAGCTCCAGAGTTCCTCTGTGGAGATGGGAGAACCTTCCAGAAAGACAACCATCTCTGCAGATCTCCACCAATCAGGTTTTTATGGTAGAGTGGCCAGATGGAAGCCACTCCTCAGTAAAAGGCACATGACAGCCCGCTTGGAGTTTGCCAAAAGGCACCTAAAGGACTCTCAGACCATGAGAAACAAGATTCTCTGGTCTGATGAAACCAAGATTGAACTCTTTGGCCTGAATGCCAAACGTCACGTCTGGAGGAAACCTGGCACCATCCCTACGGTGAAGCATGGTGGTGGCAGCATCATGCTGTGGGGATGTTTTTCAGCGGCAAGGACTGGGAGACTAGTCAGAATTGAGGGAAAGATGAACAGAGCAAAGTACAGAGAGATCCTTGATGAAAACCTGCTCCAGAGCACTCAGGACCTCAGACTGGTGTGAAGGTTCACCTTCCAACAGGACAACGACCCTAAACACACAGCCAAGACAACGCAGGAGTGGCTTCGGGACAAGTCTCAATGTCCTTGAGTGGCCCATCCAGAGCCTGGACTTGAACCCGATCTAACATCTCTGGAGAGACCTGAAAATAGCTGTACAGCAACGCTCCCCATCCAACCTAACAGAGCTTGAGAGGATCTACAGAGAAGAATGGGAGAAACTCCCAAATACAGGTGTGCCAAGCTTGTAGTGTCATACCCAAGAAGACTAGAGGCAGTAATCGCTGCCAAAGGTCTTTCAACAAAGTACTGAGTAAAGGGTCTGAATACTTATGTAAATGTGATATTTCCATTTTTTTTTTTTTTTTATACATTTGCAAACATTTCTAAAAACCTGTTTTTGCTTTGTCATTAAAATGTATTTTGTTTAGATTGATGAAGGGGCGAAAAAAGCTATTTAATCAATTTTAGAATCCGGCTGTAACGAAATATAGAAAAAGTGAAGGGGTCTGAATACTTTCCAAATGGTGGTTATATAGCATCATAGGTTTATATGGACATCATGTTTTCATTGATCATCCTTGATGTTTCTACATCCTTGAGCTGTTTCCGAATGCACTCTGTGTGTATATATAATATACCATTTGTCTTTAGCTGAAATAACGTATTTATTTTAACCAGGAGGGTCAGTTAAGAACCCACTCTCATTTACTCTGAACTTCCTGTCTAATGCAACAATAACCACACCACATGTCTTATAACAAACTTCCTGTCTAATGCAACAATAACCACAACAAACTTCCTGTCTAATGCAACAATAACCACACCAAACTTCCTGTCTAATGCAACAATAACCACAACAAACTTCCTGTCTAATGCAACAATAACCACAACAAACTTCCTGTCTAATGCAACAATAACCACACCAAACTTCCTGTCTAATGCAACAATAACCACACCAAACTTCCTGTCTAATGCAACAATAACCACACCAAACTTCCTGTCTAATGCAACAATAACCACAACAAACTTCCTGTCTAATGCAACAATAACCACACCAAACTTCCTGTCTAATGCAACAATAACCACAACAAACTTCCTGTCTAATGCAACAATAACCACAACAAACTTCCTGTCTAATGCAACAATAACCACACCAAACTTCCTGTCTAATGCAACAATAACCACAACAAACTTCCTGTCTAATGCAACAATAACCACACCAAACTTCCTGTCTAATGCAACAATAACCACAACAAACTTCCTGTCTAATGCAACAATAACCACACCAAACTTCCTGTCTAATGCAACAATAACCACAACAAACTTCCTGTCTAATGCAACAATAACCACACCAAACTTCCTGTCTAATGCAACAATAACCACAACAAACTTCCTGTCTAATGCAACAATAACCACAACAAACTTCCTGTCTAATGCAACAATAACCACACCACAACACATGTAATGTAATATATATCATTTTATTAGAGGCATATAATAATCTATATAAGCAATAAATCAGAACTCCATCATGTCTAGTCAGCTGTAAGGTATTACACATCATTGTAGTTGAGAGTTAGACAGATTAGTGTGGTCAATAAAATCATCTTCGGTTTATTCGAAAGTAACGTAAAAACACCCCCAGTTCAGTCCTTTGTGTCCATTACAGCTTTCTGAAAAGGGGGAAGACGTGGCCAGAGTCCCAAATGGCATCCTAGTCCCTATATAGTGCACTACTTTTGACCAGAGCCCTATGGTCCCCTGCACGTCTATTTTATACCAGGACTGTTGGCCCTGGTCAAGGCTAGTGTACTATATAGGGAATAGGGTACCATTTGGAACTCACACCCACAGTCAAGCCTAGGCTCTGACTGACTTATAGAATTATAGATATATAAACTAGAGGTCAGGGGTGAACTTCAGCAGTGCTAGTTTGTTTTCAAAACAACAGTAATTCCAGTGGGTGTAGGAATCGTAGTTATAATGATCTGAATATTGGGTTCATTGTCTGCCGGTTGGTCAACCCAGGGCCTTATTCAAGAGACTATAGATTGTAATTTATATAGATTGTAATTTATACATTTACCAGGGAATCATGTCTGTGCTACACAAGACATTTCTATCTGAATGTTCTGTATGAGGTTGCTCAACTGGTTGCAATAGTCCGGTGACCAACCAGAAAGCCCGGTTGGTTGGATTCCCGGATTTTCTGCCTCTTCCTAGCCTGGAGAAATCAAGACAAAGAGTGGAATGATATCTAAACAGACTGGTACCCAGGCTATAGCCTCTTCCCTCCTGATTCCAATATTCCGACCTGGGTTTGTGGAAAACCTGGGAAAGTTACTAGAATTGTGCAAACCTGCTCCGTTGTGAACAAGCCCAGGTTCATTCCTACCACGTCTTCATCTGCTCGCTTGTCGGCATTTGTAACTTTGTGAATTTTTATAAAAATAGTCCTCAGATTCATACTATTTACAACCCTCTTGTACCGTAAGTTAGATCTGCATTTAAACTAAGGGTGCATCCCAAATGGTACCCTATTCCCTATATAGTGCACTACTTTTGTACTATATCCCTCTCAAAAGTAGTGCACTATATAGGGAATAGGGTGCCATTTGGGATTCATACTATGACTGTGTAATCCTGTAGGTTTCTGTGGGGCTGCTGCTATGGTCTCTCCTTTCGGCTGGATTCCATTCTGAAAACATTCCCCCTTTCCTCTCCCTCGCTGTTCTGAAAGAGTGTAGATAAGAGCAGTATTGAAACTCCTTCTGAGACAGAAATTTAAAAGGGCAATCTGCAATTCAAAGAACAACGGAACGGTCACCCTGACCCCGCCACTGCATTGGTACGTGGCTGGATAAATATAACCACTCTCAAATTCATATACAGAGCTGTGGGTGCAAGAAGGAAAAGGAGCATGTTTTCTGTACTTGTGCACGTGACATTAAAACTTGAAACGTCTAATGGAATCCAGCCCAGACTGAGAGCGTGGCCAGACAGGTCAGACAGGTCAGACAGGTCAGAGGGGTCAGACAGGTCAGACAGGTCAGACAGGTCAGAGCCACAGCACTCCTGCTGGTAGTATGGCAGTCAGCAGCAGCTCCCCTAGTGGTGGGTGGGGTTAAGGTGGTCAGCAGCAGCGTTTCTTGTCCACGTGGAGAATGCGGTTACAGCGAGGACAGGAGTGGTACGCATCCTTGAAGTGTTTCACGAAGAACGGGATCAGACAGCAGCCCACTACCAACCTGGGAGAGAGACACGGCGTTCAGTTGATTTTAGACATGTCTAATTTCCTCAAAAGTAAGTGTCTCTGGATAAGAGCGTCTGCTAAATGACGTAAATGTAGAAGAATCAAGACATTATATAACTCCTCCAGCTTTCCTCCCCCCCCCCCCCCCCCCCCACCCACTTCTTTACTCACCCACAGAGGATGAAGAGGATGCACGTGAGCCAGGCGAAGGCCCCGACTTTATAGGTGACGTTAGTCATCACCTGTTGTTGACAGGAAGTACAGGTGGTCATACCCGCTGAACGGCCCAGTTCTGTCTCATAACTCACAAACTTCTGAGTAGGAGCTCCACCACCTCCTCCAATACCACCTCCTCCACTGGTGTACACTAGGGGGAGGGAGGGAGGGAGGGAGGGAGGGAGGGAGGGAGAGGACAAGTTATATTTGGCTGGCTCCAACACTGCTGGTATAGTAGGAACAAGGGAGAGAAAGATGGTTTCATGGGTAGACACGAGAGAGACGTGTGATGCCTTCAGATGCCTCCTTGGAACCTGGTGCCTCCTTTACCAGTTATAAATACGCCATGATTGTGTTCAAGTGCTTTTTGAAGTCAGAACAATTCTTCAACCAATGAGATGTAATTTTAGCTAGCTAGATGAGCTAGCTGATGTTGCTACAGTTCTGGTGTTGCGTGCTTGTGTAAGGTATAAATGAGGCTTGAGACAGGAAGTGCTTACCTGTCTTGGCCTGAGACTGAGACGTAGAGAAGCTATTGGAGGGGATGGTGGAGGAAGGAGGGTTGAACGGGGTATGGACATGATATATCTTCACCCCATCCTCACCTTGCCCTTCAACTGGAAGAGAGAGGGAGTCATGGAGGGGGAGATGGGGAGGAGGAAGAGAGGGAGGAAGGGGGGAGATGGGGAGATAGAGAGAGAATTAGATAGCTCCAATATGTAAAACAGACTGAGTACAGTATAGATAGATACAACCTTGGATGTAATAGTACAGTACAATACAACTTTATTGTCCACAAGTTACAGCGAACAACAGAATGTTGACGTACCTGGTATGATGTAGGGGGGCGGGTCTTTTCCATCTGCACTCATTCTCCTCTGCTGGGCTTCCTGTGAGAGGGGTCAAGGGTCAGCTGTGTCTACCATACACGCTATGACATCAACATCGTCCTCTGGAGCAAGCCAGGCTCACAAGGACTGAATCAACAAATCATCTCCAATCAAGACATGAATCTGGTGCTGGAGGGCTGGAGGAAGAGGTTTCATAAGCGCTACTTAAAAGCTTCACAGATCATCTATAAGCGCATGTCAACCTCTATAAAGAGTGACATAATTACCATTATAAGTTAAATTGCCAAATGTGACAAACAGCTAGCTATGTTTACACTCCATTTATAGAGGATTACATACACATATAGATGATTTGTGAAGCATTTATGTAGTGCTTAAGAAGCCTCTGTAGGCTGTATAAAGCCTTCATAAGTTGTACTTGGTTTAAAGTGGGACTGAAGTGAGGCCTTAGATATGACGTCAGCCCCTCTAAAATGTGTGCCGCTGCCGTTAAAACTATGCAAGTCCAACCCAGGCTGACGTAGTTCTCTATTCAGTCACTAGGTGGTGCTATAACCCCAGGTACAGAGAACAAACACACAAACACACACACACACACACACACACACACACACTCCACAGCTGAAACCTGTCATTCGGCATCCTCCACATTCTAATAGTCATGGTAAGAATGAGCTGACAACCTTATTGTCCTGTAGTTGATTAGGGAGTGTGGTCTTGTGTCTTTTAAAGGTTACAGGCAGGGCTTCACTCGTCTCAGTACCAGTCTGTAAAGGTTACAGGCAGGGCTTCACTCGTCTCAGTACCAGTCTGTAAAGGTTACAGGCAGGGCTTCACTCGTCTCAGTACCAGTCTGTAAAGGTTACAGGCAGGGCTTCACTCGTCTCAGTACCAGTCTGTAAAGGTTACAGGCAGGGCTTCACTCGTCTCAGTACCAGTCTGTAAAGGTTACAGGCAGGGCTTCACTCGTCTCAGTACCAGTCTGTAAAGGTTACAGGCAGGGCTTCAGTCTGTTTAGCTGATATTCCAGTCCTTGGATTCCATGTCAGATGTTTAGCATGACAGGGGTGTCGAGGAGTGGAATGACAGCTAAACAGGCTGGTACCCAGAATAGTGCTCCACTGTGTTGGTTATGAGTCCTACCGCTGCACACTGACACCTGACAGGACCAAATACTAAACTTTGGACGACTTTAATACACATACAAATGAATTGGTCCCAATACTTTTGGTCCCCTAAAATGGGGAGGGGAGGGGGGGGGACTTTGTACAAATAGTGCTGTCATTTCTAAACGGTTCACCTGATATGGATGAAAATACCCTCAAATTAAAGCTGACAGTCTGCACTCTGAACTTTAACCTTATAGAGTACAGAGCCAAAACAACAAAAAATGTTGTCACTGTCCGAATACTTTTGGAGCTCCCTGTATCAGATCCCAATCCACAAAACGTCAGAACATTACATTGTGAGATGAGCTTTTCTTATTCTACAGCGACTACATCTCATCTCACTACTGGCTCAGTGTTGTGTTGCTGCTAAATCTGGAATCCTGCAACCAGGACTTCTGCAAAGCAGGGAATTCTGAGACAAATGTTCAGAATGTTGTAACCCTAAGGGTTCCGTTCGGAAGCCAGAAGACGGACTATCGCAGCGTTTCCCAGACTCGGTCCTGGGGACCCCAAGAGGTGAACGTTTTGGTTTTTGCCCTAGCACTACACAGCTGATTCAGATCGTCAACTCATCATCAAGCTTTGACGATTTGAATCAGCTGTGTAGTGCTAGGGCAAAAACCAAAATGTTCACCTCTTGGGGTCCCCAGGACCGAGTTTGTTAAACCTGACTTGAGATGGAACTACCCAAATCTAACTCTACCCCAGGCTGAGACATACGGACAAGCTCCTTTTCTAGAGCTGAGCTACGCCTTCAAAGTAACCTGCCTGTAGCCTTTCATATACCTGCAAACACACACACACACACTGCCCACCATTCCATCATACAAGGAACAGACAGAGAGCTTTGACTGTCAGTCACTCGGTCATCTGCTGTCAGTGAGATTATACTCAACATGAGGGATGTCTATCTTAGGCTCACAGACACACACACACACACACACACACACACACACACACACACACACACACACACACACACACACACACACACAGACACACACACACACACACACACACACACACACACACACACACACACACACACACACACACACACACACAGACACACACACACACACACACACACACACAGACACACACACACACACACACACACACAGACAGGCATACACACGTAGAACAGATACACCTGTCTGTCTCCTCTGGTGCCCTGCAGGATGCTTCCCTGTCTGTCTCCTCTGGTGCCCTGCAGGATGCTTCCCTTCCCTGTCTGTCTCCTCTGGTGCCCTGCAGGATGCTTCCCTGTCTGTCTCCTCTGGTGCCCTGCAGGATGCTTCCCTGTCTGTCTCCTCTGGTGCCCTGCAGGATGCTTCCCTGTCTGTCTCCTCTGGTGCCCTACAGGATGCTTCCCTGTCTGTCTCCTCTGGTGCCCTGCAGGATGCTTCCCTTCCCTGTCTGTCTCCTCTGGTGCCCTGCAGGATGCTTCCCTGTCTGTCTCCTCTGGTGCCCTACAGGATGCTTCCCTGTCTGTCTCCTCTGGTGCCCTGCAGGATGCTTCCCTGTCTGTCTCCTCTGGTGCCCTGCAGGATGCTTCCCTGTCTGTCTCCTCTGGTGCCCTGCAGGATGCTTCCCTGTCTGTCTCCTCTGGTGCCCGGCAGGATGCTTCCCTTCCCTGTCTGTCTCCTCTGGTGCCCTGCAGGATGCTTCCCTGTCTGTCTCCTCTGGTGCCCTGCAGGATGCTTCCCTGTCTGTCTCCTCTGGTGCCCTGCAGGATGCTTCCCTTCCCTGTCTGTCTCCTCTGGTGCCCTACAGGATGCTTCCCTGTCTGTCTCCTCTGGTGCCCTACAGGATGCTTCCCTGTCTGTCTCCTCTGGTGCCCTACAGGATGCTTCCCTGTCTGTCTCCTCTGGTGCCCGGCAGGATGCTTCCCTTCCCTGTCTGTCTCCTCTGGTGCCCGGCAGGATGCTTCCCTGTCTGTCTCCTCTGGTGCCCTGCAGGATGCTTCCCTTCCCTGTCTGTCTCCTCTGGTGCCCTGCAGGATGCTTCCCTGTCTGTCTCCTCTGGTGCCCTACAGGATGCTTCCCTGTCTGTCTCCTCTGGTGCCCGGCAGGATGCTTCCCTTCCCTGTCTGTCTCCTCTGGTGCCCGGCAGGATGCTTCCCTGTCTGTCTCCTCTGGTGCCCTGCAGGATGCTTCCCTTCCCTGTCTGTCTCCTCTGGTGCCCTGCAGGATGCTTCCCTGTCTGTCTCCTCTGGTGCCCTGCAGGATGCTTCCCTTCCCTGTCTGTCTCCTCTGGTGCCCTACAGGATGCTTCCCTGTCTGTCTCCTCTGGTGCCCTGCAGGATGCTTCCCTTCCCTGTCTGTCTCCTCTGGTGCCCTACAGGATGCTTCCCTGTCTGTCTCCTCTGGTGCCCTGCAGGATGCTTCCCTTCCCTGTCTGTCTCCTCTGGTGCCCTGCAGGATGCTTCCCTGTCTGTCTCCTCTGGTGCCCTGCAGGATGCTTCCCTTCCCTGTCTGTCTCCTCTGGTGCCCTGCAGGATGCTTCCCTGTCTGTCTCCTCTGGTGCCCGGCAGGATGCTTCCCTGTCTGTCTCCTCTGGTGCCCTGCAGGATGCTTCCCTGTCTGTCTCCTCTGGTGCCCTGCAGGATGCTTCCCTGTCTGTCTCCTCTGGTGCCCTGCAGGGTGCTTCCCTTCCCTGTCTGTCTCCTCTGGTGCCCTGCAGGATGCTTCCCTGTCTGTCTCCTCTGGTGCCCTGCAGGATGCTTCCCTTCCCTGTCTGTCTCCTCTGGTGCCCTACAGGATGCTTCCCTGTCTGTCTCCTCTGGTGCCCTGCAGGATGCTTCCCTTCCCTGTCTGTCTCCTCTGGTGCCCTACAGGATGCTTCCCTGTCTGTCTCCTCTGGTGCCCTGCAGGATGCTTCCCTTCCCTGTCTGTCTCCTCTGGTGCCCTGCAGGATGCTTCCCTGTCTGTCTCCTCTGGTGCCCTGCAGGATGCTTCCCTGTCTGTCTCCTCTGGTGCCCTGCAGGATGCTTCCCTGTCTGTCTCCTCTGGTGCCCTGCAGGATGCTTCCCTTCCCTGTCTGTCTCCTCTGGTGCCCTGCAGGATGCTTCCCTTCCCTGTCTGTCTCCTCTGGTGCCCTACAGGATGCTTCCCTGTCTGTCTCCTCTGGTGCCCTGCAGGATGCTTCCCTTCCCTGTCTGTCTCCTCTGGTGCCCTGCAGGATGCTTCCCTGTCTGTCTCCTCTGGTGCCCTGCAGGATGCTTCCCTGTCTGTCTCCTCTGGTGCCCTGCAGGATGCTTCCCTGTCTGTCTCCTCTGGTGCCCTGCAGGATGCTTCCCTTCCCTGTCTGTCTCCTCTGGTGCCCTGCAGGATGCTTCCCTGTCTGTCTCCTCTGGTGCCCTGCAGGATGCTTCCCTGTCTGTCTCCTCTGGTGCCCTGCAGGATGCTTCCCTTCCCTGTCTGTCTCCTCTGGTGCCCTGCAGGATGCTTCCCTGTCTGTCTCCTCTGGTGCTCTGCAGGATGCTTCCCTGTCTGTCTCCTCTGGTGCCCTGCAGGATGCTTCCCTGTCTGTCTCCTCTGGTGCCCTGCAGGATGCTTCCCTGTCTGTCTCCTCTGGTGCTCTGCAGGATGCTTCCCTGTCTGTCTCCTCTGGTGCCCTACAGGATGCTTCCCTGTCTGTCTCCTCTGGTGTCCTGCAGGATGCTTCCCCGTATTTAAAGGGATGGCTTAAGATAAATGTACTAAAAACCCAATTCTTTGAAAACTCCATGACAAAATGTGTTGGCCAGCAAGTGGGAGGGTTTTCAGCGGTTGAATGAAATGTATTCAGAGTGCGTTACACAACTAAAAAAGGGAAGTCTGAATGCCAAATACTGAGAAGTGCGTAGGAAAGGCGTGTGTAGGATACATTCCTAAGTTGGGATCAGTCCCTAAATGAGGAAATACAAGGTAAACATATACTGTACATCTCTACAGCTTTACATTAACATTTTGATTGTTAAACATTATCACATTGCACTTGTTGCTTTTGATCAGTTATACAATTTAAAAAACATTATTTCACAACACACTAAGTGTGTACCCTCAGGCTCCTACTCCACTACCACATATCTACAACACTAAATCCATGTGTACGTGTGTGTGTATAGTGCGTATGTTATCATGTGGGTGTGTGCATGTGTCTGTGCCTATGTTTGTGTTGCTTCACAGTCCCCACTGTTCCATAAGGTGGATTTGTATCTGTTTTTTAAATGTGATTCTACTGCTTGCATCAGTTACCTGATGTGGAATAGAGTTCCATGTAGTCATGGCTCTATGTAGTACTGTGCGCCTCCCATAGTCTGTTCTGGACTTGGGGACTGTGAAGAGACCTCTGGTGGCATGTCTTGTGGGGTATGCATGGGTGTCTGAGCTGTGTGCTAGTCGTTTATACAGACAGCTCGGTGCATTCAACATGTCAATACTTCTCACAAATACAAGTAGTGATGAAGTCAATCTTTCCTCCACTTTGAGCCAGGAGAGACTGACATGCATATTATTAATTGAATAACAGATTCACTACATGGAACAACATAGTCCCCAAAAAATCTAAAGGAGGTTTGTTCTGAAGTGTGTGTCCTATATCTGAGAGATAAGAAAGATCAGGAAACTAATTATTATTTTTTTTTTTTTTACATGTATTTATCCCCTTATTTTAGGCACTAAACTATCTCCATAATACACTTCTTTAAATTTTTACAACTGGTACTGGGGACCTTCAGACTAGTCTTGTAAGGCTTTTGGGCAAAAAAGAGTCTCAGCTTTCAATAGAGTGGTCATAATGGTTTTTAGGCCAAACCGTTTGGACGCTACAGTCGGTTTTGTGAGAAGACCGATTTTTCGGGATGTCTCATGGTCTGACAAACACCACTCTAGCTCTGTCACCTTTCACCACAGATGCAGAAGGGAGATATAGGAGGATGCGGTGGTGAATTGAGACGCAGCCCATGCAAAAACAGATATCTCTATCTTAATCAGATGGATTTTGATGGGGATTTTTTAAATAATGTTAATTCGATTTCCGCGGGGGCGCGACCATGGTAGGCTAAGGGTTAAATACTGTGTTCATTTTAGTTAGAATTTTGTCGACAGACTCAATAGAATATATCGAGAGAAGGGGTTCAGAATATTAGGGATCAATGGAAGAAAGCCATCTAAATACACTACATGGCCAAAAGTATTTGGACACCTGCTCGTCAAACACCTCATTCCACAATCATGGGCCTTAATATGGATTTGGTCCCCCCTTTGCTTCTATAACAGCCTCCACTCTTCTGGGAAGGCTTTCCACTAGATGTTGGAACATTGCTGCGGGGACTTGCTTCCATTCAGCCACAAGAGCATTAGTGAGGTCTGGCACTGATGTTGGGCTTTTAGGCCTGGCTCGCAGTCGACGTTCCAATTCCTCCCAAAGGTGTTCGATGGGGTTGAGGTCAGGGCTCTGTGCAGGCCAGTCAAGTTCTTCCACACTGATCTCAACAAACCATTTCTGTATGGACCTCGCTTTGTGCACAGGTGCATTGTCATGCTGAAACAGGAAAGGGCCTTCCCCAAACTGTTGCCACAAAATTGGAAGCACAAAATCGTCTAGAATGTAATTGTATGCTGTAGCGTTAAGATTTCCCTTTACTGGAACTAAGGAGCCTGAACCATGAACATTTGCCCCAGACCATTATTCCTCCTCCACCAAACTTTATAGTTGGCACTATGCATTCAGGCAGGTAGCATTCTCCTAGCATCCGCCAAACCTAAATTTGTCCGTCGGACTGCCAGATGGTGAAGCGTGATTCATCACTCCAGAGAACGTGTTTCCACTGCTACAGAGTCCAATGGCGGCGAGCTTTCACCACTCCAGTCAACGCTTAGCATTGCGCATGATCTTAGGCTTGTGTGCGGCTGCTCGGCCATGGAAACCCATTTCATGAAGCTCCCAATGAACAGTTCTTGTGCCGATGTTGCTTCCAGAGGCAGTTTGAAACTCGGTAGTGAGTGTTTTGCTACCAAGGACAGACCATTTTTACGCGCTACGCGCTTCAGCACTCGCCGGTCCTGTTCTGTGAGCTTGTGTGGTCTACCACTTCATGGCTGAGCCATTGTTGCTCCCAGACGTTTCCACTTCACAATAACAGCACTTACAGTTGACCGGGGCAGCTCTAGAAGGGCTGTTTTCTGTGCTTGTTTTTGCTTAAAACTTTGGGATACTGGTACTCTTGTAGTCAAAAAGGCCATTTTTTCGTGTAGGCAACAGTAGGCCTACACTGTATTCTCCAACAGTAGGCCTACACTATATTCTCCAACAGTAGACCTACACTGTATTCTCCAACAGTAGGTCTACACTGTATTCTCCAACAGTAGACCCACACTATATTCTCCAACAGTAGGACTACACTATATTCTCCAACAGTAGGTCTACACTGTATTCTCCAACAGTAGACCTACACTATATTCTCCAACAGTAGACCTACACTATATTCTCCAACAGTAGGTCTACACTATATTCTCCAACAGTAGACCTACACTATATTCTCCAACAGTAGGCCTACACTATATTCTCCAACAGTAGACCTACACTATATTCTCCAACAGTAGACCTACACTATATTCTCCAACAGTAGGACTACACTATATTCTCCAACAGTAGACCTACACTATATTCTCCAACAGTAGGTCTACACTGTATTCTCCAACAGTAGGCCTACACTATATTCTCCAACAGTAGACCAACACTATATTCTCCAACAGTAGACCTACACTATATTCTCCAACAGTAGGCCTACACTATATTCTCCAACAGTAGACCTACACTATATTCTCCAACAGTAGGACTACACTATATTCTCCAACAGTAGGCCTACACTATATTCTCCAACAGTAGACCTACACTATATTCTCCAACAGTAGGTCTACACTGTATTCTCCAACAGTAGACCTACACTATATTCTCCAACAGTAGGATTACACTATATTCTCCAACAGTAGGCCTACACTATATTCTCCAACAGTAGACCTACACTATATTCTCCAACAGTAGACCTACACTATATTCTCCAACAGTAGGCCTACACTATATTCTCCAACAGTAGACCTACACTATATTCTCCAACAGTAGACCTACACTATATTCTCCAACAGTAGACCTACACTATATTCTCCAACAGTAGGCCTACACTATATTCTCCAACAGTAGACCTACACTATATTCTCCAACAGTAGGTCTACACTGTATTCTCCAACAGTAGACCTACACTATATTCTCCAACAGTAGGTCTACACTGTATTCTCCAACAGTAGACCTACACTATATTCTCCAACAGTAGGCCTACACTATATTCTCCAACAGTAGACCTACACTATATTCTCCAACAGTAGGTCTACACTGTATTCTCCAACAGTAGACCTACACTATATTCTCCAACAGTAGACCTACACTATATTCTCCAACAGTAGACCTACACTATATTCTCCAACAGTAGACCTACACTATATTCTCCAACAGTAGACCTACACTATATTCTCCAACAGTAGACCTACACTATATTCTCCAACAGTAGACCTACACTATATTCTCCAACAGTAGGCCTACACTATATTCTCCAACAGTAGACCTACACTATATTCTCCAACAGTAGGACTACACTATATTCTCCAACAGTAGACCTACACTATATTCTCCAACAGTAGGTCTACACTGTATTCTCCAACAGTAGACCTACACTATATTCTCCAACAGTAGACCTACACTATATTCTCCAACAGTAGGCCTACACTATATTCTCCAACAGTAGACCTACACTATATTCTCCAACAGTAGACCTACACTATATTCTCCAACAGTAGACCTACACTATATTCTCCAACAGTAGGTCTACACTATATTCTCCAACAGTAGACCTACACTATATTCTCCAACAGTAGGCCTACACTATATTCTCCAACAGTAGACCAACACTATATTCTCCAACAGTAGACCTACACTATATTCTCCAACAGTAGGTCTACACTATATTCTCCAACAGTAGACCTACACTATATTCTCCAACAGTAGACCTACACTATATTCTCCAACAGTAGGTCTACACTATATTCTCCAACAGTAGACCTACACTATATTCTCCAACAGTAGACCTACACTATATTCTCCAACAGTAGACCTACACTATATTCTCCAACAGTAGACCTACACTATATTCTCCAACAGTAGGTCTACACTATATTCTCCAACAGTAGACCTACACTATATTCTCCAACAGTAGGTCTACACTATATTCTCCAACAGTAGACCTACACTATATTCTCCAACAGTAGACCTACACTATATTCTCCAACAGTAGGTCTACACTATATTCTCCAACAGTAGACCTACACTATATTCTCCAACAGTAGACCTACACTATATTCTCCAACAGTAGACCTACACTATATTCTCCAACAGTAGACCTACACTATATTCTCCAACAGTAGACCTACACTATATTCTCCAACAGTAGGTCTACACTATATTCTCCAACAGTAGACCTACACTATATTCTCCAACAGTAGGTCTACACTATATTCTCCAACAGTAGACCTACACTATATTCTCCAACAGTAGACCTACACTATATTCTCCAACAGTAGACCTACACTATATTCTCCAACAGTAGGTCTACACTATATTCTCCAACAGTAGGTCTACACTATATTCTCCAACAGTAGGCCTACACTATATTCTCCAACAGTAGACCAACACTATATTCTCCAACAGTAGACCTACACTATATTCTCCAACAGTAGGCCTACACTATATTCTCCAACAGTAGACCTACACTATATTCTCCAACAGTAGACCTACACTATATTCTCCAACAGTAGACCTACACTATATTCTCCAACAGTAGACCTACACTATATTCTCCAACAGTAGACCTACACTATATTCTCCAACAGTAGGACTACACTATATTCTCCAACAGTAGGCCTACACTATATTCTCCAACAGTAGACCTACACTATATTCTCCAACAGTAGGCCTACACTATATTCTCCAACAGTAGACCTACACTATATTCTCCAACAGTAGACCTACACTATATTCTCCAACAGTAGACCTACACTATATTCTCCAACAGTAGGACTACACTATATTCTCCAACAGTAGGCCTACACTATATTCTCCAACAGTAGACCTACACTATATTCTCCAACAGTAGGCCTACACTATATTCTCCAACAGTAGACCTACACTATATTCTCCAACAGTAGACCTACACTATATTCTCCAACAGTAGACCTACACTATATTCTCCAACAGTAGACCTACACTATATTCTCCAACAGTAGACCTACACTATATTCTCCAACAGTAGGTCTACACTATATTCTCCAACAGTAGACCTACACTATATTCTCCAACAGTAGGTCTACACTATATTCTCCAACAGTAGACCTACACTATATTCTCCAACAGTAGACCTACACTATATTCTCCAACAGTAGACCTACACTATATTCTCCAACAGTAGGACTTCACCATTTTCTTCCTAATGCATTTTATACAAGGCTCCACTTTTTCATGTACATTACACCTTTTCTTTCATAATGCATTGGATACAAAGCTTACTGTGTGTCGAATTTTATGAGGGTTGCCAGATTGGAGGAAAAATACATTTTCTTTGGTGAAGGTATTTGATTGGGGAGTGGGGATACATTTTTATGATGGGAAATTATAAATCACACCATAATACACACACAAACACTTACACACACATATACACACTCACTTTGTTTGTACTCATGTTATAGCCAACTCATGACTTTTGTATTAATTATTTGTAATAATATATTTGTATCTAGTTGTCATGTATTCATTATCTTTAACTGGTTAAATGTTTGTCGTTTGCATGTTTCAGTGATGATTAACATGGATAAATAGTCGTGAATCTCTGCTTGATTTAGCTTTTGGTATATTTGGCATTTTTATACATATTCTGTATTTCCACTGAAGAAAGCAATAATGAATCAACACACTACTGTAAATAAATGGACACTAGCTGTTATAAAAATGGAAATTGCTCTCCGTAAGTAAATGGTGAGAAATGCTCAGTCTGAAGCCATTCGGCTATGGGTTTCACAGCCCTGTAATAATGATACAAGTTATATCACCTTAAAAAGGGTTTGTTTACAGCCTCTGGGGTATAACATGTTGGGCATTGTAGTATAGGAGAGTGTGACATATGACCCCATAACTTGATTTCAGTCTTCGCCAATGAGAGCCAAGAGGGGCCTAGCTTTCGTAGTTCATGACTGGGAAAGGCCCTTGATTCTTGGCCGTAGAAAATCCTTCATCCATCTCATTAGATCAGAACAGGATGGTTTAACAGCGATTCATATTACTGTTTTGCATCCTGAAAAAAAGGATAGTTGTGTTTTGCTGCGTAACATACTTACATTATTTGTCTACCTATATGCTGTGGATAGTCGTCAGGTTATTTGATGTATAAGCTTCAGTAACAAAATTAACACTATGGTTGTAATAGTACTTTAAACAGGTCGTTTGTAAATGTGTTTGTTTTGGGTCCACACTGGTAAGTTAACTTATGTAAATTAGACAGTCACAGATGATTTTCTTCTGAATAACTGGTCAGGGCATGGCACTTTCCCATTCAGCTTCAGGCAACTTTGTTGTAAGGCTTGATCACACCTGTAGTGACTACTTCTATCCGTCACGCCCATTGTTGCATATCCATTCTTCACTAGATATATCGACGCAATTACACCCAACACAATGTTGAAAAACAGAATGCTTCCCACCACTAGATCACATAACTAGACGTGAGCTGGACGTGATCCTAACGCTGCCACCAATGTAGGGGAAGAAAGCTGCAACAGGGACTCTGACCAGGGCAAAGTGAGCTCTAACTGCCGTTGCCATGAAAGCCTAGTAGGCCTCTGGGCAGAGGCAGGAGGCCCACAATGTTGGCACATGCCTTGTTACAATAGCCTAAATATATAACATGATTGACACGACCGTAATAATCATCATGAAACGGCCTTGGTAGTGACATAAGTGTAAGCCAACATAATTCATTATTTTACATTAACCTGTTTAACTGCATTGATATGGCTTAATTGATCATAGTCCAGACTCGTTATAGTTGCAAATACCATGCAGTTGCACCAGGGGAATTTAAACCAAACAGATTTTTTTTGCAGGTCTTCTGTTTCCCTACATTTATTTATGAATTAATTTCCTATCATGAAAATGTATTCCCATTCCCTAATCAAATGTCTTAATTGATACCACAAAAAAAAAAGAAAAATAAAGCTTTTTTACTCCGATCTGGCAACCCTAAAAAAATCTGACATAGCACCATTATCCCAAAGTATTAAGTGAAAACAAGCATAGAAAACAGCATTGGCATGAATAATAATAATAAAAAAACGTAAGGCTACTATTATGTTATAAATATTTCGGTGACAACCTGGTTGATTAACAATATTGGGTTGTTAACACGTTTTTTTAAAATATATAAATAAATGTGGGACACAAAAAAAGCCAGTGTAGAACACCAATACCCAAAATGCATTGCTCCAATAACTTTCAAAAGATTATTCTGAAAATGTGTGTATTTTCACACGATTTAAGCCACACAAAAAACACACGAAAACACGAAATCTGCTGGAAAACTTTTTGTACTTATTTGCACGAATTGAGTGTGAGAATTATTGGGCCCTGCGTCAGTGTCAAACTGTTACGACTTCGTCCTGTGCTCAGCTCGTGACAGATTTAATTAGCCTCAATATTAGTTTAAAAAAATACATATTATCAACTGTTACTAACGATCCTCAGCAACAACCACATGGCAATGAGTGTGTTTAACGAGGAAGCAAATGAAGGTGAATGAAACAATGGAATGATAATGTAGGTGTAACCGGTGTGAAATGGCTAGCTAGTTAGCGGTGACGGAAGCAACACTGTTACATAGGCTATACCAACTGAAGGGAACTAACAGGAAATTGGCAGTTGAATAAGTGCTATTAGGCTTACTGAAGGTCCATACTGTTCGTGGCTAATATTTAACATGATAGAAAAAAAAAAAAAGATGTATGCGCTCACTAACTGTAAGTCGCTCTGGATAAGAGCTTCTGCTAAATGACTTAAAATGTAGACTACAATTAAGCAATAATGCTCGTGTAGGTGTGGTATATGGCCAATATACCACGGCTAAGGGCTGTTATAAAGCATGACGCAACGCGGAGCACCTGGACACAGCCCTTAGCCGTGGTATATTGGCCATATATCACCAACCCCTGAGGTGCCTTATTGCTGTTATAAACTGGTTACCAACATAATCAGAGCAGTAAATATAAACGTTTTGTCATACCCGTGTTATACGGTCTGATATACCATGGCTTTCAGCCAATCAGAATCCGGGCTGAAACCACCTAGTTTATAATTAACCCTTATAGAGCCACTGATCACGTCGATTGGCACGTGTGTTTTTCTGTTCCTTATTAGAAAAACTAGACTTTAGTCTTGGAGGTGTGTTTCCTGACCGATTCTGTTTTTGGTTAATGATGTTTGTCCAAATGAGACACTGTAGCCTATTACACTTCCTAAAAATCCCCAGAATGAATCTAAGATAACTCAATAAATCTGTAATTAATTTTGACGTTTTTGTCGAGGATGTTTTAGTTGCGCAATTTTACATCTAACTAAGGTGTTTGGTGCAGTATTTCTCAAGTAAAAAAAATGGTGTGACGTGTTGTCTCATGCAAGCCATCGGCGCTGCTGAGCAGGTATGTGCAATTGGATAGAGAGCAATCACCGTAGCTGTTCACCCCATGTTAGTGGGCAAATGGACATCATCAAATCAAAACCCAACCTTCATTTACCCTTTGTGATGCACGGATGTTCCAAACTCAGTTTTAGACAAGACTGACTTTATGATCAAAATTATCCTATTTACACTTTGTAGATACTAGAATAACTGGTTCTGACTCATATTGATGCCGTTTTCAAAGGCATTTGTTGCTTTTTAAAGGCAGTCGCTCTTTAACCCTTAGACCAGACACCTACTCCATATGACAGAGAGACAACTCCCTAATCCTAATGACATCACACACCTTGACACCTCATCTCTGTCTTGTCATGTCTCACAGGTAGATAGTGAATGATTAGTATTTCAACAGCTTGGTTTGGTTCTGTTGACCCTATTTTTGTAGCTTATCTCAGATTTGAAACAACATTACACCACTTACAACTGTTTCAGTGAAATCTATGGAAACTACACAGTTCAACGTCTAGTTTTGATTTATATTTGTTTGAGTTGTCAACTAATGTGAATTCAACGTGAAATCAACAACAAATGTCACAGGATTTAGGTTAAAAGTTGGGTGAAAAAAATATGAAATGCCCTTATGTTGATTACTTTATGCGAATACAATCAGTTTTCCACGTTGATTCAGTCATCACAATGTTTTTTTGGGGTTGAAATTACGTGGAAACAACGTTGGTTCAACCAGTTTTTGCCCAGTGGGTAAGTTCTAAGTTATCAAATCTCCTGAACCTTACACCTGAAATCACCTGAAAGCCACAGGTTGTCCCTAACGACAGGTCGTCCCTAACGACCATAATAATGAATGTCATTCAGTAGAGATTCTTACCTGTCTAGATGTGTAGATATGTGTTGTAGCTGCTGTTGATAGTACTGAGAACTCTGTCTCTGCTTCCCTCTTCCCCTTACCCACTCCCAGGCCACGCCCCATTATCCGCTCCCAGGCCACGCCCCCTTACCCACTCCCAAGCCCCACCCCCTCACCCACTCCCAAGCCCCACCCCCTCACCCACTCCCAAGCCCCACCCCCTCATGAATATGTCATAGGAATCTTCCTGGGTGGATGATACTGCACATGGCCCGTCTCGGTGTGCGTTCCAAATCGCACCCTATTCCCGATATAGTGCACTACGTTTGACCAGGACCCATCCCCTTTTCCATCCAGGGCCCTGGTCAAAAGTAGTGCACTATATAGGGAATAGGGTGCAATTTGGGATACATCCTCATTCTGTTTTCTCTGTGTGTTCTTTGTTTCTGTGGGTTTTGTGTTTGTTGGCATGCTGTGTCAGTAGGGCTGGGCCTGTTTCTCAGCAGTACTCTACTCTCACGATAACCTATTTCTAGCCACCCATAACATACTCTGACTACTAGTCCACACTTAGAGGGAATTCTCACACACACACTTGTTACGTTACAGCCTTATTCTATAACGGATTCAATTGTTTTTGTTTCCCCTCATCAATCTAGACACAATACCCCATAATGACAAAGTAAAAACTTTACATATCAATTTTAGAATAAGGCTGTAATGTAACAAAATGTGGAAAAAGGGAAGGGGTTTAAATACTTTCAGAAGGCACTGTAGATACACACACACATTCTTACTTGACTACTCGTCCCAACCGAGACACTTCCCTTTATCTTGGAATGTGACAGGATGACAGATGCTCTCTCTCTCTCTCTCTCTCTCTCTCTCTCTCTCTCTCTCTCTCTCTCTCTCTCTCTCTCTCTCTCGCTCTCTCTCTCTCTCTCTCTCTCTCTCTCCTCTCTCTCTCTCTCTCTCTCTCTCTCTCTCTCTCTCTCTCTCTCTCTCTCTTCTCTCTCTCTCTCTCTCTCTCTCTCTCTCTCTCTCTCTCTCTCTCTCACTCTCTCTCTACATAATGTCTATGAACACAGATTTGACCCTTGGTGCCATGTTGTTTCAGAAGACCCCTGGACTGTGGCATAGTAGGTAGACAAGCTAGAGACCTTTAGAGTGGCCAGTCTAGTTAGAGGATTTCTACAAAACTGTATCAATCCTTGGGGCCTGTCTCCCAGAATCAGATTCAAGGTACAATGCAGCTGTTTTCGTTCAATATAAAATCATTTATGGGCAACAATGAAGTACCTTGCTGTGATTTGTTTTAAATTAAAATGACACATTTCTCAAGCAATCTTTTAGCTAGGACTGTCTGGGGAGTGGTCTGAGTAGGGAGGGGAAAACTGAAAACGAGCTGTTATTGGGAGAGAGGTTTGGAATGCTCTTTCTTATTTATTGCCTTACCTCCATAACTTGCTACATTTGCACACACTGTATATATATTTTCTGTTGTATTTCTGACTTTATGTTTTTTACCCCATATGTAACTCTGTGTTGTTTTTATTGCACTACTTTGCTTTATCTTGGCCAGGTCGCAGTTGTAAATGAGAACCTGTTCTCAACTGGCTTACCTGGTAAATAAGGTGAAATAAAATAATAAATAAAAATAAAATAGTAACTAATTGGTGATGTCAACTCCATCCTCTTCCCATCCTCCCCCTCCTCTTCCCATCCTCCCACTCCTCTCTCCTTCTCCCCCTCCTCCCCCTCCTCTTCCCTCCTCCACTCCTCCCCTCCTCTTCCCTCCTCCCCCTTCCTCCCCACTCCTCTCCCCTTCTCCCCTTCTCCCCTCCTCCCCCTTCTCCCCCTCCACTTCCCTCCTCTTCCCACCTCCCCCTTCTCCCCTCCTCTCCCCCTCCTCCCCTCCTCTCCCCTTCTCCCCTCCTCCCCCTCCTCTCCTCTCCCCTTCTCCCCCTCCTCCCCCTCCTCCCCCTCCTCTTCCCATCCTCCCCCTTCTCCCCCCTCCTCTTCCCATCCTCCCCCTCCACTCCCCTTCTCCCCTCCTCTCCCCTTCTCCCCTCCTCCCCCTCCTCCCCCTCCTCTCCTCTCCCCTTCTCCCCTCCTCCCCCTCCTCTCCTCTCCCCCTTCTCCCCTTCTCCCCTCCTCCCCCTCCTCCCCCTCCCCCTCCTCTTCCCATCCTCCCCCTTCTCCCCCTCCTCTTCCCATCCTCCCCCTCCTATCCCCTTCTCCCCCTCCTCCCCCTCCTCTCCCCTCCTCACCCTCCTCTCCCCCTTCTCCCCCTCCTCTTCCCATCCTCCCCCTCCTCTCCCCTTCTCCCCTCCACTTCCCTCCTCTTCCCACCTCCCCCTTCTCCCCCTCCTCTCCCCTTCTCCCATCCTCCCCCTCCTCTTCCCCTCCTCCCGCTCCTCTCCCCTTCTCCCCCTCCTCTTCCCACCTCCCCTCCTCTCCCCTCCTCTCCCCTTCTCCCCCTCCTCCCCCTCCTCTCCCCATCCTCCCCCTCCTCTCCCCTTCTCCCCCTCCTCCCCCTCCTCTCCCCATCCTCCCCCTCCTCTCCCCTTCTCCCCCTCCTCCCCCTCCTCTCCCTTCTCCCCTTCTCCCCCTCCTCCCCCTCCTCCCCCTCCCCCTCCTCTTCCCATCCTCCCCCTTCTTCCCATCCTCCCCCTCCTATCCCCTTCTCCCCCTCCTCCCCCTCCTCTCCCCTCCTCACCTCCTCTCCCCCTTCTCCCCCTCCTCTTCCCATCCTCCCCTCCTCTTCCCATCCTCCCCCTCCTCTTCCCCTTCTCCCCCTCCACTTCCTCCTCTCCCACCTCCCCCTCCTCTCCCCTCCTCTCCCATCCTCCCCCTCCTCCGCTCCTCTCCCCTTCTCCCCTTCTCCCCTCCTCTCCCCTCCTCACCCTCCTCTCCCCCTTCTCCCCCTCCTCTTCCCATCCTCCCCCTCCTCTTCCCATCCTCCCCCTCCTCTCCCCTTCTCCCCCTCCACTTCCCTCCTCTTCCCACCTCCCCCTTCTCCCCCTCCTCTCCCCTTCTCCCCATCCTCCCCCTCCTCTTCCCCTCCTCCCGCTCCTCTCCCCATCCTCCCCCTCCTCTTCCCACCTCCCCCTCCTCTCCCCTCCTCTCCCCTTCTCCCCCTCCTCCCCCTCCTCTCCCCATCCTCCCCCTCCTCTCCCCTCCTCTCACCTTCTCCCCCTCCTCCCCCCTCCTCTCCCCATCCTCCCCCTCCTCTCCCTTCTCCCCCTCCTCCCCCTCCTCTCCCCCTTCTCCCCCTCCTCTTCCCCTCCTCCCGCTCCTCTCCCCATCCTCCCCCTCCTCTTCCCACCTCCCCCTCCTCTCCCCTCCTCTCCCCTTCTCCCCCTCCTCCCCCTCCTCTTCCCATCCTCCCCCTCCTCTCCCCTTCTCCCCCTCCACTTCCCTCCTCTTCCCTCCTCTCCCCTTCTCCCCCTCCTCTTCCCATCCTCCCCCTCCTCTCCCTTCTCCCCCTCCTCTCCCCTTCTCCCCATCCTCCCCCTCCTCTTCCCATCCTCCCCCTCCTCTCCCCTTCTCCCCCTCCTCTTCCACCTCCCCCTCCTCTCCCCTCCTCTCCCCTTCTCCCCCTCCTCCCCCTCCTCTTCCCATCCTCCCCCTCCTCTCCCCTTCTCCCCCTCCTCTTCCCATCCTCCCCCTCCTCTCACCTTCTCCCCCACCAGCCCCCAACCACTCCCAGCGAACAGGGTGAGGTCCATCAGAAGGTTTGTGTGAGTGACGTGGAGGATGTTTGTTCTGACCTGGTTGTCATTGCAGGCGTGGTCCTATACTCAGGCAAGGTGTGTGTGTGTGTTGCCGTTCGGCCTGATCAACTACATTCCTAAGCCCAGACCAAACCTTGTTTTATGTTCTCTGCATTCCACAACAGGGCTATGAGCATTCTTTATGTGTGTGTTTGCATACGTGTGTGCATGCATATTTTTGTGTGTGTTCTGAGGTTTTTTTCCAATGACGAAGCAAGTTCAGGAAATCTACCGTACGATAGCCATCATCAAAGTAGCCTGTACCACTCAGACAACATTACACACAACATTACTAAAATATATATCCATTCAACTACAGCTAACTGACTAATATATATCCATTTAACTACAGCTAACTGACTAATATATATCCATACAACTACAGCTAACTGACTAATATATATCCATACAACTACAGCTAACTGACTAATATATATCCATACAACTACAGCTAACTGACTAATATATATCCATACAACTACAGCTAACTGACTAATATATATCCATACAGCTAACTGACTAATATATATCCATACAACTACAGCTAACTGACTAATATATATCCATACAACTACAGCTAACTGACTAATATACACTGCTCAAAAAAATAAAGGGAACACTTAAACAACACAATGTAACTCCAAGTCAATCACACTTCTGTGAAATCAAACTGTCCACTTAGGAAGCAACACTGATTGACAATAAATTTCACATGCTGTTGTGCAAATGGAATAGACAACAGGTGGAAATTATAGGCAATTAGCAAGACACCCCCAATAAAGGACTGGTTTTGCAGCTGGTGACCACAGACCACTTCTCAGTTCCTATGCTTCCTGGCTGATGTTTTGGTCACTTTTGAATGCTGGCGGTGCTTTCACTCTAGTGGTAGCATGAGACGGAGTCTACAACCCACACAAGTGGCTCAGGTAGTGCAGCTCATCTAGGATGGCACATCAATGCGAGCTGTGGCAAGAAGGTTTGCTGTGTCTGTCAGCGTAGTGTCCAGAGCATGGAGGCGCTACCAGGAGACAGGCCAGTACATCAGGAGACGTGGAGGAGGCCGTAGGAGGGCAACAACCCAGCAGCAGGACTGCTACCTCCGCCTTTGTGCAAGGAGGAGCAGGAGGAGCACTGCCAGAGCCCTGCAAAATGACCTCCAGCAGGCCACAAATGTGCATGTGTCTGCTCAAACGGTCAGAAACAGACTCCATGAGGGTGGTATGAGGGCCCGACGTCCACAGGTGGGGGTTGTGCTTACAGCCCAACACCGTGCAGGACGTTTGGCATTTGCCAGAGAACACCAAGATTGTCAAATTCGCCACTGGCGCCCTGTGCTCTTCACAGATGAAAGCAGGTTCACACTGAGCACGTGACAGACATGACAGAGTCTGGAGACGCCGTGGAGAACGTTCTGCTGCCTGCAACATCCTCCAGCATGACCGGTTTGGCGGTGGGTCAGTCATGGTGTGGGGTGTCATTTCTTTGGGGGGCCACACAGCCCTCCATGTGCTCGCCAGAGGTAGCCTGACTGCCATTAGGTACCGAGATGAGATCCTCAGACCCCTTGTGAGACCATGTGCTGGTGCGGTTGGCCCTGGGTTCCTTCTAATGCAAGACAATGCTAGACCTCATGTGGCTGGAGTGTGTCAGCAGTTCCTGCAAGAGGAAGGCATTGATGCTATGGACTGGCCCGCCCGTTCCCCAGACCTGAATCCAATTTAGCACATCTGGGACATCATGTCTCGCCCCATCCACCAATGCCACGTTGCACCACAGACTGTCCAGGAGTTGGTGGATGCTTTAGTCCAGGTCTGGGAGGAGATCCCTCAGGAGACCATCCGCCACCTCATCAGGAGCATGCCCAGGCGTTGTAGGGAGGTCATACAGGCACGTGGAGGCCACACACACTACTGAGCCTCATTTTGACTTGTTTTAAGGACATTACATCAAAGTTGGATCAGCCTGTAGTGTGGTTTTCCACTTTAATTTTGAGGGTGACTCCAAATCCAGACCTCCATGGGTTGATAAATTTGATTTCCATTGATAATTTTTGTGTGATTTTGTTGTCAGCACATTCAACTATGTAAAGAAAAAAGTATTTAATAAGATTATTTCATTCATTCAGATCTAGGATGTGTTATTTTAGTGTTCCCTTTATTTTTTTGAGCAGTGTATATCCATACAACTACAGCTAACTGACTAATATATATCCATACTACAGCTAACTGACTAATATATATCCATACAACTACAGCTAACTGACTAATATATATCAATACTACTACAGCTAACTGACTAATATATATCAATACTACTACAGCTAACTGACTAATATATATCCATACAACTACAGCTAACTGACTAATATATATCCATACAACTACAGCTAACTGACTAATATATATCCATACAACTACAGCTAACTGACTAATATATATCCATACAACTACAGCTAACTGACTAATATATATCCATTTAACTACAGCTAACTGACTAATATATATCCATACAGCTACAGCTAACTGACTAATATATATCCATATAACTACAGCTAACTGACTAATATATATCCATACAACTACAGCTAACTGACTAATATATATCCATACAACTACAGCTAACTGACTAATATATATCCATATAACTACAGCTAACTGACTAATATATATCCATATAACTACAGCTAACTGACTAATATCTACAGTGGGGGAAAAAAGTATTTAGTCAGCCACCAATTGTGCAAGTTCTCCCACTTAAAAAGATGAGAGAGGCCTGTAATTTTCATCATAGGTACACGTCAACTATGACAGACAAAATGAGAAAAAAAAATCCAGAAAATCACATTGTAGGATTTTTAATGAATTTATTTGCAAATTATGGTGGCTGAATAAATACTTTTTTCCCCACTGTAACTGACTAAAATTGTAGTCCTGTGTAGCTCAGTTGGTAGAGCATGGCGTTTACAACACCAGGGTTATGAGTTCGATTCCCACGGGGGGCCAGCATGAAAATGTATGCACTCACTAACTGTAAGTCGCTCTGGATAAGAGCGTCTGCTGAATGACTAAAATGTAAATATCTATCCATACAGCTAAACTGACTACAATCAAAAATAGAAAATCTGACCTAGATTTGTAAAATATAATTGATTAATTAGTACTTTTGTTGTTTTGAGTTTATTTAACTTACCTCTTTTTGAATGGTGTGTTTGTGTTCATGTTTGTGTTCATGTGTGTGTGTTTGTGTGTGTGTGTCTGTGTGCTTGACTGTGTGTGTATGAGAGAGGTCTCTGGTAAAGCCATCATGCTTCCCTGCCAGTGATGCATTGTGGGAAAAAAACAGATGTGTGTGTACAGCAATGAAGGGGCTTCCCATCCCTGCACCGCCCCTCTATTAGTTAGCCTCGGTAGCTCTCAGAGCTAACAACCTCCGGAGCTCTAGACACCCAGACCCCGGCCCTTCCCTAACCCAGCCACGCTGCACTATGCCCAGCCTCAGAGCCGGCCGGAGGGCCCTGGCCCTGATTCTCCTGGTTGTCCTCCAGCTTCAGGCCTGTAGGGGACAGGGTGCTGCTGAGTTCAGGAAGCCCATCTACCAGAGACTCAGACGACTAGACGATCAGGTCAGTGTGTATGGTTGTGTGTGTCAGTGTCTGTGTGTGTTCATGTGTGTGTGTTTGTTCATGTGTATGTATCTGTGTGTCTGTGTGTGTGTGTCTGTGTGTGTGTATATTTGTGTGTGTGTCTGTGTGTGTGTGTGTGTGTGTCTGTGTGTGTGTCTGTGTGTGTGTGTGTGTGTGTGTGTGTGTGTGTGTGTGTGTGTGTGTGTGTATGTCTGTCTGTCTGTCTGTCTGTCTGTGTGTCACCCTTGATGTGTTATTGTTTTATTACAAGAAAAAAAAAATAGAATATCATTTTCGAAGTTAAAAGATGTCCAAGAAATGTAAATGTTTCCAAGAGAGTAATATATATCCATAAGTAAGGTATACTACATGACCAAAAGTATGTGGACACCTGCTCGTCCAACATCTCATTCCAAAATCATAGGCATTACTATGGAGTTGGTCCCCTCTTTGCTGCTATAACAGCCTCCACTCTTCTGGGACAGCTTTCCACTATATGTTGGAACATTGCTGAGGGGACTTGCTTCCATTCAGCCACAAGAGCGTTAGTGAAGTCGGGCACTGATGTTGGGCGATTAGGCCTGGCTCATAGTCGATGGGGTTGAGGTCACGGCTCTCTGCAGACCAGTCAAGTTCTTCCACACCGATCTCGACAAACCATTTCTGTATGACCTCGCCTTGTGCACGGGGGCATTGTCATGCTGAAACAGGAAAGGGCCTTCCCCAAACTGTTTCCACAAAGTTGGAAACACAGAATCGTCTAGAATGCCAATATTTCCCTTCACTGGAACTAAGGGGCCTAGCCCGAACCATGAAAAACAGCCCCAAACTTTACAGTTGGCACTATGCATTGGAGCAGGTAGCGTTCTCCTGACATCCGCCAAACCCAGATTCATCCGTCGGACTGCCAGATGGTGAAGCGTGATTCATCACTCCAGAAAACGCATTTCCACTGCTCCAGAGTCCAATGGTGGTGAGCTTTACACCACTCCAGCCGACGCTTGGCATTACGCATGGTGATCTTAGGCTTGTGTGCGGCTGCTTGGCCATGGAAACCCATTTCATGAAGATCCTGACGAACAGTTCGTGTGCTGATGTTGCTTCCAGAGGCCGTTTGGAACTCACTAGTGAGTGTTGAAACCAAGGACAGATTATTTTTACAGGCTACGCGCTTCAACACTCGGCGGTCCCGTTCTGTGAGCTTGTGTGTTCTACCACTTCGCGGCTGAGCCGTTGTTGCTCCTAGACATTTCCACTTCACAATAACAGCACTTACAGTAGACCGGGGCAGCTCTAGGAGGGAAGAAATGTGACGAACTGACTTGTTGGAAAGGTGGCATCCTATGACGGTGCCACGTTGAAATCACAGCTCTTCAGTAAGGCCATTCTACTGCCAATGTTTGTCTGTGGAGATTGCATGGCTGTGTGCTCAATTTTATACACCTGTCAGCAACGGGTGTGGCTGAAATTAACGAATCCACTGATTTGAAGGGATGTCCACATACTTTTGCATATATAGTGTATGTCCAAGAAATTGTGTTGTACGTGTGTGTGTTTCTCAGTTCCGTCGATTCCAGGAACTGACCCTGAGCCGGTTAGAGTTTCTGTCGCAGATGTCTAACGTGTCGACCTCCCTAGAGGTCAGAGTTCAGACCCAGTCCGACCAACACAGAAACCTCACCCAGGAACTAACAAAACTCAGAGACACCACCACACAGGTTACTATTAATATCATTTTGATTATATTATATATAGATATATATATATTATGTTATATTTACATGTATGTTATATATTATGTTATATTTTATATTAAAATATATAAATACAGTGGGGAGAACAAGTATTTGATACACTGTCGATTTTGCAGGTTTTCCTACTTACAAAGCATGTAGAGGTCTGTAATTTATATCATAGGTACACTTCAACTGTGAGAGACGGAATCTAAAAATAAAAAAAATCCAGAAAATCACATTGTATGATTTTTAAGTAATTAATTTGCATTTTATTGCATGACATAACTATTTGATCACCTACCAACCAGTAAGAATTCCGGCTCTCACAGACCTGTTAGTTTTTCTTTAAGAAGCCCTCCTGTTCTCCACTCATTACCTGCATTAACTGCACCTGTTTGAACTCGTTACTTGTATAAAAGACACCTGTCCACACACTCAATCAAACAGACTCCAACCTCTCCATAATGACCAAGACCTGAGAGCTATGTAAGGACATCAGGGATAAAATTGTAGACCTGCACAAGGCTGGGATGGGCTACAGGACAACAGGCAAGCAGCTTGGTGAGAAGGCAACAACTGTTGGCGCAATTATTAGAAAATTGAAGAAGTTCAAGATGACGGTCAATCACCCTCGGTCTGGGGCTCCATGCAAGATCTCACCTCGTGGGGCATCAATGATCATGAGGAAGGTGAGGGATCAGCCCAGAACTACACGGCAGGACCTGGTCAATGACCTGAAGAGAGCTGGGACCACAGTCTCAAAGAAAACCATTAGTAACACACTACGCCGTCATGGATTAAATTCCTGCAGCGCACGCAAGGTCACCCTGCTCAAGCCAGCGCATGTCCAGGTATATCTGAAGTTTGCCAATGACCATCTGGATGATCCAGAGGAGGAATGGGAGAAGGTCATGTGGTCTGATGAGACAAAAATAGAGCTTTGTCTAAACTCCACTCGCTGTGTTTGGAGGAAGAAGAAGGATGAGTACAACCCCAAGAACACCATCCCAACCGTGAAGCATGGAGGTGGAAACATCATTCTTTGGGGATGCTTTTCTGCAAAGGGGACAGGACGACTGCACCGTATTGAGGGGAGGATGGATGGGGCCATGTATTGCGAGATCTTGGCCAACAACCTCCTTCCCTCAGTAAGAGCATTGAAGATGGGTCGTGGCTGGGTCTTCCAGCATGACAACGACCCGAAACACACAGCCAGGGCAACTAAGGAGTGGCTCCGTAAGAAGCATCTCAAGGTCCTGGAGTGGCCTAGCCAGTCTCCAGACCTGAACCCAATAGAAAATCTTTGGAGGGAGCTGAAAGTCCGTATTGCCCAGCGACAGCCCCGAAACCTGAAGGATCTGGAGAAGGTCTGTATGGAGGAGTGGGCCAAAATCCCTGCTGCAGTGTGTGCAAACCTGGTCAAGACCTACAGGAAACGTATGATCTCTGTAATTGCAAACAAAGGTTTCTATACCAAATATTAAGTTCTGCTTTTCTGATGTATCAAATACTTATGTCATGCAATAAAATGCAACTTAATTACTTAAAAATCATACAATGTGATTTTCTGGATTTTTTTTATTTTTAGATTCCGTCTCTCACAGTTGAAGTGTACCTATGATAAAAATTACAGACCTCTACATGCTTTGTAAGTAGGAAAACCTGCAAAATCGGCAGTGCATCAAATACTTGTTCTCCCCACTGTATATATTTATATTTATGTTATATTATTATGTCATATATATATTATGGTAATATTATTATTATGGTTATATTTTGTTTTAATTTGGGTCCTGTCTTGTCATTGTTTTATCTTGTTGCTGTCCTGATTTGCTTCAAACATTTTCTGTAGTTTTTTTGTGTGGGGGAACATTTATAAAAAAAATTACCAAAAAACAGGAGCTGAACGGCCTGAAAAGACTGGAGCAGTAAACTACAGAAGAAGAACAAGAGGATGGAGGGAAGATTGGCCTCACTGGAGAGACGCAGCCAGGGACAGGTACACTAAACAACAACAGACAGGGACAGGTACACTCTCTCTCTCTCTCCCTCTCCCTCCTCTCTCTCCTCTCTCTCCTCTCCCTCCTCTCTCTCCTCTCCCTCCTCTCTCTCCTCTCCCTCCTCTCTCTCCTCTCTCTCCTCTCTCTCCTCTCTCTCCTCTCTCTCCTCTCCCTCCTCTCTCTCCTCTCGCTCCTCTCGCTCCTCTCACTCCTCTCTCTCCCCTCCTCTCTCTTTTTTCATCCCTCTCCTCTCTTTCCTCTCCTCTCTCAACTCTGTCTCCTCTCTTCTCTCTCTTCTCTCTCTCCTCTCTCTGCACAGAGCAGCAGGCAGACCCAGAGACGGAGTCAGGAGCAGGGAGAGTCTCTCTCCAGCCTCACCCTGGCGCTCCACAGCCAGGAGGGGCGTCTCGACTCCCTGGAAGCCCAGCGAGAGGAGCTTCTGGTCGGGCTGAGAGGTCTCCAAGAGTCCCTGAGCGAGCAGGATCTCCTCCGGATGAGCCGGCTCGAAGGGAGGCTGGGGGAGCTACTACAGGGGAATGGAGTCTCTTCCAGGGGATCAGAGAGGACAGGAGACCCCCTCACCTCCAACCTCACCCCCCAGGATACAGCACCCCCACGGAGAACCCAGGCCTCCAGAGGACAGAGCCCAAGACAGGACACCCAGACCCAGCCCGGACACACCCAGACATATTACCAGCCCCTGCCTCAGGCTAACATTCAGCCTCAGCCCCAACCCCAAACCTTCTCTCAGCCCCAGACCCAGACCCAGCCCAAACCCCAACCCCACTCTCAGCCGAAACACACCAAAGACAGGAGGATGAAGACAAGACTACAGCCTCCACATCCACCTCCCCACCCCACACAGCCTCCTTCTCAGTCCCAGGAGGAGAAGAGGAGGCTGGCGGAGAGAGGACAGGATAGCCCCTGGCCTGGTCGTCCTCAACAGGGGGCAAAACCACAGTCTGTGGAGGAGAGGAGAGAGGAGGGAGAGATGGAGAGGAGGAGGGGGGACGAGGTGTGGAGGAGGAGTGAAGAGAAGCGGACAGACAGGAGGAGGGGAGAGGAAGAGCGGACAGAGAGGAGGAGTGGAGAGGAAGAGCGGACAGAGAGGAGGAGGGGAGAGGAGGAAGAGGAGGAGGAGGAGGAGGGGAGAGGAGGAGAGGAGGAGATGAAAGGAGAGGAACCACTAATCCAGAACCTTCTTCAGCTTCCAGTGAGACATAAGATCCCTCTGCAGCACATCCCCAGGAGAGAAGCTACCAGTAAGTAACTCCAGATGTCAATAATAAGATAGCAACTCCAGTAACTTTCCCAAAATTCCCAGGTTTTCCATAAATTCTGGTTGAAGGATTCTGGATGTCCTGTGGTTCCAGGAATCTTCTGGAAGCCCTCTGTCAGCCACACAACACAGCATCCAGTAATGAGGTGCCATTTAAAGAACTATAAAACAGAGAGGTGTTAAATAACATCCTGTAGTATCCTATAGATAGGTGTATTGCGGTGTGACATTAAATAACATCCCATAGTATCCCATAATGAGGTGTATGTGGTGTGACATTATATAACATCCTATAGTATCCCATAATGAGGTGTAATGTGGTGTGACATTAAATAACAACCCATATTGAGGTATAATGTGGTGTGACATTAAATAACCTCCTATAGTATCCTATAATGATGTGTAATGTGGTGTGACATTACATTACATCCTATAGTATCCTATATGATGTGTAATGTGGTGTGACATTAAAATAACCTCCTATAGTATCCTATAATGAGGTGTAATGTGGTGTGACATTAAATGACATCCTATAGTATCCTATAATGAGGTGTAATGTGGTGTGACATTAAAGACCCTCACATAGGATCCCATTATGAGGTGTAACATGGTGTGGCATTACATAGTATCCCATAGAATGGTTTTTTTAGGAAACAACTTCATTAGAACTAAAAGGGATTTGTTTTACATCCGTAAACAACATCTGCTGAGTCACGAGAGACCAGAAAGGCACACACACACACACTCACACACACACACACACACACACACACACACACACACACACACACACACACACACACACACAACATATCTGTTAAAGGCGTTGTTGTGTGTTTCCATTCAGTCTGAGGGGGAGGGGAGTTGAACCATTACATTTGCCTAATCCCAAACTAGTTTACACATCTTGGGACTACAAGGTCCTCTACTCTCTAAAAGAGATAAACAGACAGAGGAGAGAGAGAGAGAGAGAGAGAGAGAGAGAGAGAGAGAGAGAGAGAGAGAGAGAGAGAGAGAGAGAGAGAGAGAGAGAGAGAGAGAGAGAGAGAGAGAGAGAGAGAGAGAGAGAGAGAGAGAGAGAGAGAGAGAGAGAGAGAGAGAGAGAGAGAGAGAGAGAGAGAGAGAGAGAGAGAGAGAGAGAGAGAGAGAGAGAGAGAGAGAGAGAGAGAGAGAGAGAGAGAGAGAGAGAGAGAGAGAGAGAGAGAGAGAGAGAGAGAGAGAGAGAGAGAGGGAGAGAGAGAGAGAGAGAGAGAGAGAGAGAGAGAGAGAGAGAGAGAGAGAGAGAGAGAGAGAGAGAGAGAGAGAGAGAGAGAGAGAGAGAGAGAGAGAGAGAGAGAGAGAGAGAGAGTTAAGTGGTGATAGATGTAGGAAACAGATATAGTCTAGTTTGGACCATCTGAGAGTTATGAGTTATGTTCACATCTGGAAGAATCAATCGAACTCTTTATTCACGTTGATAAACTAAGATTCATAAACCCAGTTAGGGAACACCATATTCTGTAACTCTAGAAACTGATACACACTGCCTTAGCCAATAAATACATATTCATCTCTACGCATTGATCAGTCAGCTGGTTTTAACAGCAGTCAGTTTGCAGTTGACAATTTGATAAATGGCTGATAGATGAAGTTCTCTCCAACCATTCTATAGCCTGGGCGCCAGTGGGTTTTTCCTATGGCCTCCTCATTTGCTGTTGTTGAATGCAAAAACAGTCCAAGACTGGGATTGGATGGCCCCACTCTGCTTTTAGCTGTTTGTCATCATGGTGTGTTTGACCTATAAAACATGATTCAGAATAAAGATGTTACACTGACAGTCCTGTAGGGACCACCCCCTTGGACTAAAGTAGACTTCAGGCTTCATAATAATATGCCATTTAGCAGACGCTTTTATCCAAAGCGACTTACAGTCATGCGTGCATACATTTTTTTTTTTTTGTGTATGGGTGGTCCCGGGGATCGAACCCACTACCTTGGCGTTACAAGCGCCGTGCTCTACCAGCTGAGCTACAGAGGACCATGATTTACTGTCTGCTTTTAATATCTTGTCCTGACCTGTGGATGTGAGGAGGAGGAGGGGGGAGGGAGAGGGAGAGAGGGAGAGAGAGAGAGATCTGGGGATATGAGCAGGAGGTAGGAGGATATGAGGGGATGGTCATAACAGCAGGAGGTAGGAGGATATGAGGGGATGGTCATAACAGCAGGAGGTCGGAGGATATGAGGGGATGGTCATAACAGCAGGAGGTCGGAGGATATGAGGGGATGGTCATAACAGCAGGAGGTAGGAGGATATGAGGGGATGGTCGTAACAGCAGGAGGTCGGAGGATATGAGGGGATGGTCGTAACAGCAGGAGGCAGGAGGATATGAGGGGATGGTCGTAACAGCAGGAGGTCGGAGGATATGAGGGGATGGTCGTAACAGCAGGAGGATATGAGGGGATGGTCGTAACAGCAGGAGGATATGAGGGGATGGTCATAACAGCAGGAGGTAGGAGGATATGAGGGGATGGTCGTAACAGCAGGAGGATATGAGGGGATGGTCGTAACAGCAGGAGGATATGAGGGGATGGTCGTAACAGCAGGAGGTCGGAGGATATGAGGGGATGGTCATAACAGCAGGAGGTCGGAGGATATGAGGGGATGGTCGTAACAGCAGGAGGATATGAGGGGATGGTCGTAACAGCAGGAGGTCGGAGGATATGAGGGGATGGTCGTAACAGCAGGAGGCAGGAGGATATGAGGGGATGGTCGTAACAGCAGGAGGTAGTGTTGTTCACAGGGTTGCAGAATTCTGGTATTTTCCCATTTGAGATGCAGGCACTGACTGTCTTGGCTTTCCTCTTCCCAGTCTGTATCAGTATTGGGATTTCAGTGACATCAGTAATGTGTTGTATTTTGTAGTTTATTTGAAAATACCAACTTTTCAAATACTCCAGGTAGTCGAATATAGTTCATAAAGCGTTTCAAACTAGTTTATTTGATATTCAAATACAGGACTCAGAAAAACTAATAATATTAAAAGTATTTTAAATACCTCTCAGAAAACCAAATAGTATTTGAATACATAAAAAAAATATGCAAGTTATTTGATGGCTGCCAAATATTTCATGGAGAACAAAAACTAGAAGAGTTAGTTGAATTAGTCTAAATATATGTAAATATGTGATAATTAGCACATGGTTTGGAGGGCTCTCAGATAGTAATCTTAATATAGCCTATAGATTGAATTAAATACACGAGGGACATGGAATCACCTCAGCACTAGAGTGGATCCCTTCTGCAGCTTCAAAATGGCTGACAAATATATGTTCATTATGAGTGACATAAAGTAATAATGCAACTCTTGACATCGAGTTCTTATACATGTTATACTTTGTGATTATTCCAATAGCAACATTGTTGTTGCATAGGACTTTTGGAAATTGCTTTATAATTGCATCATAATGGAGTTATTACAGAAGTGGAATAAGGAACAGTCATTGTTCCTCGTGTACAGTAGCGTAAAAATAAAAATAAACTCTCAGCTCATTACTATGTAATTAGGATGCAATTACCAAAGTATTGTGTAACAACATGATAACAAAATGTTACTCCAAATGTAATTAGAGTTTATTACACAGGCACAAGAACAGTTTAATGTTAAAGCGTTAGTGAGAACGCTGAGAGTAACAAAATATGGTTATTAAAGTGTCGAAAGGAAACAAAATATCCCAAAACTGTATTCTTTAATCAACTACAGCCAAGGTAGGTGGAAAATCCTGTTAGATTGTATTCTGAGTTATTATACACACCTGGGGCAATGGACATTCAGGAGAATGGACATTTACAGAACGTTCAGATAGAAATGTATTGTGTAGATCAAATATGACTGTCAGATAGATTGGAATAGTATAGGAGATTGTGTGTGTTCTATTCGTTCAATTTATATCTATGCAATTCCAGAGACAGCCCTGCCATTAGTTGAAGTCAGCCAATCCAATCGTTTCATAGTCACTTCCTTAGGTCCGTATTCCATGTTGTTGTTTTTAAAGTAGTTGCTTTCTCAGATCTGTATTCAAATAGTTTTAAAAAAGTAGTTGCTTTCTGATATCTGTATTCAAATAGTTTTAAAAAGTAGTCCTTTTTTTTCAGGTCTGATGCCACAAAGTGTAGTTAAAACTAGAGGTATCCCAGGTCTGATGTGTTGCAGTGTTTTTTGTTCCAGTATTCACTGACTATGTTGTCTCTCTCCTTTCTCTCTTCTAGTCTGTAATGTGGACTCCATGCTCCTGTTCCCGTCAGCTTCCTCTGAGAACTATGTCACCTTCTCCCGGAGCTTCCCTGCTCTTCCAGAACTCTCTGTGTGCCTGTGGCTCCGCGTCGACGTCGGGTACGTCGGAACGCTCCTCTCCTACGCCACGGAAGACAACGACAACAAACTAGTTCTATACGGACGCAACTCCTCCTCCTCTTCCTCCTCATACTCTTCCTCCACCCCCAGCCGAGCAACCCTGGACTTTGTGGTGGGAGACCCTGTGTACCGTGAGCTCCCTGTGGACTCTGTGCTGGATGGGTGCTGGCACCACCTCTGTTTCCTCTGGTCTTCTATCCAGGGACGATTCTGGCACTACACCGACCGGCGCCTGACCTCCGCAGGGTCCCGGTTCAGGAAGGGGTACGAGGTGCCGGCAGGGGGGTCAGTGGTGCTGGGAGCAGAGCAGGACAGCCAGGGGGGAGGGTTTGATCCCACCGAGGGGTTCGTGGGGCGCCTGGCAGGGTTCACTGTGTGGGACCGGGTGTTGAGTCCTGGGGAGGTGACGGGGGTGGCTACGGGGAGGGGGGTACCCCGGGGGGTGGTGCTGGGGCTGGGGGACGTAGACGGGGTTCATGGGGGGGTGCAGCAGGTAGCCTGCGAGTGCCTGGAACACTGTAGCTGAAGCATCTGATTCCAAACCCACCCTGACCGCTCGTCCCTGGTCCCTATAGGCACTCCTAGATCTAAAGTGTGGTGTCAAACTTCAGTCCTTGAGGGCAGAGTGTGTGTGTTTTTACTCCTCTGTACTTGATAGATCAACTAAGTTCATTGATTTCTTAGGAACTCCCCTCACCTGGTTGTCTAGGTCTTAATCGGTCATGAATTAAAAACAAACAACAACAACAACCAGCAGACATTTGTCTCTCCAGGAAATGAGTTTGACACCTCTGGCCTAAGGGGTTGACTTGGGATTCAGTAGTCTAAATGTTGTAATATCAATCAATGAACTACCAGGGAGATAGAAGACTGGCCCTGGGACTTAATGTGGCCCTATACTGGAAGAGGAACCCTAACACTTCTCTAACCTTTAACAATGCCACTGACACACTGTAAAAAGGAGCATGTGAATGAAAGCCATCAATTATTACTTAAAGCAATGTTGTTATATGGCTAAACAAAGACCATTTAATATCCTATATATAGTCACCCAGCGACAGACAGACAGACAGACAGACAGACAGACAGACAGACAGACAGAGAGAGAGAGACAGACAGACACAGACATACAGACAGACAGACAGAGAGGCAGACAGACAGACAGACAGACAGACAGGGACAGACAGACAGGGACAGACAGACAGACAGACAGACAGACAGACAGACAGACAGACAGACAGACAGACAGACAGACAGACAGAGAGGCAGACAGACAGACAGACAGACAGACACAGACAGAGAGACAGGGACAGACAGACAGATAGACACAGAGAGAGAGAGAGAGAGAAACAGACTGTTAACTTTCAGATTGTTCTGTTATAAAGTCAACAGACTAGCGGCTAGTTGACCAACTGACATCTGATGCAGGTTATTATCATGCTAATAAATCAATATTATATCAGTTGGAGCTACTCTCCACTCTACTGGAAATATAAGTCATAATTCATGAGACAAATGATCCTTTATCTATAAACATTGATTCACTCAGTTCGTTTGTATGTCTTTGTTATGCATGGTTTTGTCTTGTCAGTATGTTATTTAATTTGAGAGGGAAAAGCATAGTTTTTTTCTGTAGCCTACTTCAACCATTTCAATTTCCAAGGTCCTTGATGTAAGACTGCCAAAAATATCTAGATTATTCAATAATGAACCACCAACATGTAAACCATCAGTTCCTCATAATATGACATCGATATCATTGCCTGGCACTTATTTACATTTACATTTACGTCATTTAGCAGACGCTCTTATCCAGAGCGACTTACAAATAGGTGCATTCACCTTATGAATGCACCTATTCACCTTATTCACTTATGCTGTAATATATTGGCAAAGATGCGTCTTCTTCTGTTTTTAGTTTCAGCTGTCAGTTAGAGAACTACAATTCCCAGAAATCCATGCGAACAACAGCTATGTTTGGCCCTGTGTGCCACCGGTAGAAACCATCACGAGTTCGCTTATAATTTTAGTCATGGGGTATATCTTATTTGTTTACTCCTTGCGTCCTCACTCCTCTCTCCGTATCTCCTTCTCAAAACCCATTGGAGAAAAACGTTAGAGGGGCGGGACCTCTGGCTTTCTCCTCCAATGGGATTTGAGAAGGAGACGAGGAGAGAGGACGCGAGGAGAATGCAATTGAGATCCTCCCATAGGAAGAATGAGAGGTAGTTCACCAGACACAACTGCAAAATAAAAACGATTTCACTGATTGTGAGAGTGGAGAACTACCGGGAGTAATCATGGCCAATATCACGAAGAAAGTATCGTGGTCGAGCCGAGGTGACGAGTCCGGTGGCGGCGAGAGAACCCCACTTCTCAACGGCTCCGAAGAAATCCGGTTCACCAGACAGGTAGGGCTAGCATGCTAGCTAAACTAGCCAACACAAGCCGAACTGTCTAACGTTACCGCTATGTGCCAGCTAAGTGTGCATGATATTTTCTAATAGTAAAACATTGCGTTATGTTTTGATTTGCTGTGAGATTAATGATTTAGTTAATTTGCAGTTCAGTAAAAAAGAGTGCCCCGCTTGTGATGTGTTGCATGCAGGCGTTTGCGAATGCTAACAACAACAAATGCAAACGTCATAGGATGGAGTTGGAGGATACTTTTCAGACAAGCAAGTTTGAGAAGTTTGACAAATCGATGCCCATTTAACAATATGCTAAAGACTGGCAGACGTAAGAAAAATAGCTAGAGAAAATCTTAATCTTCAAACCAGAGTTTCAGAATATAACCTAATGTAATGACAACTATTTTCTTAACGGCATCAGCCTTTTAGCCTGTAGATTCTGCTTATTAAGGAATTCACCACTTCCTATTAAGTTACACAGACAATGTAAGTTAGTACAACTGACTGCTTAATACATGGTACTTAAATTACACAGGCATTAAAGCGAACATGTTCACTTGAGTTAGTACAACTGACTGCTAGATGTTAATACATGTTACTTAAATGACACAGGCATTACACACACGTTAACTTGGCCAGTAAAACGGACTGCTATCAACTATGCCTACATGTTACATGTTAAATTGAAGACACACAGACATAGTTTGTTCTTTTACACACGTTAACTTGGTGATGCTAAATGTTAGCTAGGCCTACCAGTTTAAATGGAAGACACATATGATCTCTGAAGACACTGATCTTTACATATTTGCACTGTGTTTGTTCCGTAGTTGTCTGGGGATGGGGGTATGTTTCACATAGGCAGACTGAGCACGGTGGATCTAGAGGAGGATATGACGTCAGAAGAGGTAATGTTCAGTTCAGCTTTCTATTATCAATGTGACATCTTGTCAGTCCGCTGCTGCCCAACATGCTGACCAAACTGGCTGCGTTGTGAGCACGAGCAATGTACGTCTCTGTGAGCTTTCCCCACCTGGATTGTGCAACATCTGCCCATTTATTATTTTCAAAATTCTTCAAGCTCTGTCAAATTGGTTGTTGATCATTGCTAGACAACCATTTTCAAGTCTTGCCGTAGATTTTCAAGCAGATATAAGTCAAAACTGTAACTCGGCCACTCAGGAACAATCACTGTCTTCTTGGTAAGCAACTCCAGTGTATATTTGGCCTTGTGTTTTAGGTTATTGTCCTGCTGAAAGGTGAATTCATCTCCCAGTGTCTGGTGGAAAGCAGACTGCACCAGGTTTTCCTCTAGGATTTTGCCTGTGATTAGCTCCATTCCATTTCTTTTCTTATCCTGAAAAACATCCCAGTCCTTAACGATATTAAACACTGCAGCAGGCCTACAAGCCTGACTTAGCAGTCTGAAAACATGACTTAACCATTGCAAAATGACCTGACAGTGAACAAGACGACTAACCAGCAGCCAGCCAGTCTGAGTCATGGGCTTTACAAAGCACGAGTGTGGAAAATCTTATACCGACTGAAACGGATTTTCCTGCATGCACAGTTTTAGTTCAAGCTATTCCTGGGTTTGGCAATCCAGCATGTTCTGCCCTGTTATTTTCATCTACTGTCATTCTGAGTTTTACTTCCTCCTATTGGCTAGTGGGAATGGGGATGTCAACACATTGTGTGTGTCACTAATGCAGTGTTTTCCACCAGGACATAGAGTAGCCGGCCAAATAGGAAGAGTAGCCAGCTAGGGTCCTGGGGGGAAGGGGTAGCCAGCCAGGGTCCTGGGGGGTAGGGTGAAGCTTGCTCCCCTGGGTCCTGGGGGCAGGGTGAAGCTTGCTCCCCTGGGTCCTGGGGGCAGGGTGAAGCTTGCTCCCCTGGGTCCTGGGGGCAGGGTGAAGCTTGCTCCCCTGGGTCCTGGGGGCAGGGTGAAGCTTGCTCCCCAGGGTCCTGGGGGTAGGGTGAAGCTTGCTCCCCAGGGTCCTGGGGGTAGGGTGAAGCTTGCTCCCCAGGGTCCTGGGGGTAGGGTGAAGCTTGCTCCCCAGGGTCCTGGGGGTAGGGTGAAGCTTGCTCCCCAGGGTCCTGGGGGTAGGGTGAAGCTTGCTCCCCTGGGTCCTGGGGGCAGGGTGAAGCTTGCTCCCCAGGGTCCTGGGGGCAGGGTGAAGCTTGCTCCCCTGGGTCCTGGGGGCAGGGTGAAGCTTGCTCCCCTGGGTCCTGGGGGTAGGGTGAAGCTTGCTCCCCTGGGTTCCGAAATGTTTTGCCGAAGGAGCTCTCTTTTAGTAGACTGGTACATTCTGATGCCTTGATTCCATCTGAAATACACCAGAGAAATGATTTAATTCGTTATTGAGTTTACCTCCCAGATTGGAAACATTTGTTTTGGTATTGTGTAGAAAGACACAACTTTACCATTTTTAAATGACTGAAAATGTCTGAATTCTAGTGATGGGGGGGGAAAAAATCGATACAGTTACATATCGGGATATTACTTTTGACGATGTATCGTTTTGACAATATCTCAATATTATTTTTGCGCTAGTTGGCTGCAACTGCACCAAAACTGCAATATTTTTCCTTTATACAGTGAGGGAAAAAAGTATTTGATCCCCAGCTGATTTTGTACGTTTGCCCACTGACAAAGACATGATCAGTCTATAATTTTAATGGTAGGTTTATTTGAACAGTGAGAGACACAATAACAACAAAAAAATCCAGAAAAATGCATGTCAAAAATGTTATAAATTGATTTGCATTTTAATGAGGGAAATAAGTGAGTTGAGTTGATGCCAAAGAGCTATTTGGACCAGAATGAGGCTCTCCACTACCTATTGGTCCTGCAGTGATGATTCATCATGAACAACTACAAGGAATCTAGTAAACATCCATAGAAATCACAGGAGCATAACACAAATCATAAAACACCAATTTAAAAACATTGACAGGTCAAGGAATCAGCCTCAAAATCCTTCATCTATGATTTAAAGACACCAGTAACCATCAACGTAGCATGATTTCTGAATGGCAAAGGTACGTAGGAGATCGACTTTATTCAGTGAGTTCGACACCTTTCATAAACTAGTCAACCCCTTCTGTTAAGTTGTCAATCAAAGCACAGTAGATAGCCTACAATGAGTCACAACTACGCGTGGCTGGTTATGTGAAACGCGCAAAATGAAATAAATGGATGCACTAGAAAACAAGAATTAGGCTAAGTCGTGGATTTCGACTCATCGTTACATGGGACGTGCAAATTCACGAGCATCATGCGCTCTCCCTCCGTGTAAAGAAATTCTACTGCAACCAACCACAGCGCACAAATTGTACCGGGAGGTGGGACAGACAGCAGACCGCGTTTCCCTGTCATTGCTCGCTTTGTGATTGACCGGCAACTATCCTATCAATAGATCGCTAGAAGATGCATAGCTTTCATTCTAGCGGGAGAGGGCTCGAAGGACTAGCGAATCGAACGTTTTTAAAGAGATACTTCGGGATTTTGGCAATGATGCCCTTTGTCTACTTCCCCAGATTCAGATGAACTCGTCGAAACAATTTCTATGTCTCTGTGTACAGTTTGAAGGAAGTTGCTAACTAGCATTAGCACAATGACTGGAAATCTATGGTAACTGCTAGCATGCTAGTAAGTAACATATGCTTCCAGTCATTGCGCTAATGCTGGTTAGAAACTTATTTTCAAACTGTACACAGAGACATAAAAATGGTATCCACGAGTTCATCTGACTCTGGGGAAGTAGAGCAAAAATCCCGAAGTATCCCTTTTCATGAGAACTAGCCAAGTTAATATTTATTTACATTTACATTTACGTCAATTAGCAGACGCTCTTATCCAGAGCGACTTACAGTTAGTGAGTGCATACATTATTTTTTGTTTGTTATTAATAAAAAAAATTATACCCCCCGTGGGAATCGAACCCACAACCCTGACGTTGCAAACGCCATGCTCTACCAACTGAGCTACATCCCCTGCCGGCCATTCCCTCCCCTACCCTGGACGACGCTGGGCCAATTGTGCGCCGCCCCATGGGTCTCCCGGTCGCGGCCGGCTGCGACAGAGCCTGGATTCGAACCAGGATCTCTAGTGGCACAGCTAGCTCTGCGATGCAGTGCCTTAGACCACTGCGCCTCTCGGGGGAATTGGGAAAAATTTACCGGCTGATTAGCCGGCGCTAAAATGGAAAACACTGCAAATTACACCCTATTATCCCCTGTAAAGTGCACTACATTTGATCACCTCCCTATGGACCCGGGTCTGCAGTACACACACTGACCCCATCACAGAACTGTCATATCCTTCCACACACTGACCCCATCACAGAACTCTCATATCCTTCCACACACTGACCCCCACCACAGAACTGTCATATCCTTACACACACTGACCCCCACCACAGAACTGTCATATCCTTCCACACACTGACCCCCACCACAGAACTGTCATATCCTTACACACACTGACCCCCACCACAGAACTGTCATATCCTTCCACACACTGACCCCATCACAAAACTGTCATATCCTTCCACACACTGACCCCATCACAAAACTGTCATATCCTTCCACACACTGACCCCATCACAGAACTCTCATATCCTTCCACACACTGACCCCATCACAAAACTGTCATATCCTTCCACACACTGACCCCATCACAAAACGGTCATATCCTTCCACACACTGACCCCATCACAGAACTCTCATATTCTTCCACACACTGACCCCATCACAGAACTGTCATATCCTTCCACACACTGATCCCATCACAGAACTGTCATATCCTTCCACACACTGACCCCATCACAGAACTGTCATATCCTTCCACACACTGACCCCATCACAGAACTGTCATATCCTTCCACACACTGACCCCATCACAGAACTGTCATATCCTTCCACACACTGACCCCATCACAGAACTGTCATATCCTTCCACACACTGACCCCATCACAGAACTGTCATATCCTTCCACACACTGACCCCCAGTTCAGAAGGTGTTCCATACTCTTAACTGTCATGTCAACTATTGTTTGTGTAGAAAATATGATGTGATTGTGCACATGCTACAGCGGTGGTCTGTGTTACGCTGTGGTCCCATCCTACAGCGGTGGTCTGTGTTACGCTGTTGTCCCATCCTACAGCGGTGGTCTGTGTTCCACTGTGGTCCCATCCTACAGCTGTGGTCTGTGTTCCACTGTTGTCCCATCCTACAGCGGTGGTCTGTGTTCCACTGTTATCCCATCCTACAGCGGTGGTCTGTGTTCCACTGTGGTCCCATCCTACAGCGGTGGTCTGTGTTCCACTGTTGTCCCATCCTACAGCGGTGGTCTGTGTTCCACTGTTGTCCCATCCTACAGCGGTGGTCTGTGTTCCACTGTTGTCCCATCCTACAGCGGTGGTCTGTGTTCCACTGTTGTCCCATCCTACAGCGGTGGTCTGTGTTCCACTGTTGTCCCATCCTACAGCGGTGGTCTGTGTTCCACTGTGGTCCCATCCTACAGCGGTGGTCTGTGTTCCACTGTTGTCCCATCCTACAGCGGTGGTCTGTGTTCCGCTGCAGTAGTGCACTACATTTGATCACTGCCCTATGGAACCGGGTCTGCAGTAGTTATTCTGCATTGATCCATAATGGTGTTATTCTGCATTGATCCACAATGGTGTTATTCTGCATTGATCCACAATGGTGTTATTCTGTATTGATCTACAATGGTGTTATTCTGCATTGATCTACAATGGTGTTATTCTGCATTGATCCACAATGGTGTTATTCTGTATTGATCTACAATGGTGTTATTCTGCATTGATCTACAATGGTGTTATTCTGCATGTACACTAGGGCTGTGTCTAAATCTACATATAGGCGGTACGGCCAACTTAATTCCCAAACTCCCTCCCTGTATGGCTCTGCTTCCACCTATCAAACTCCCTCCCTGTATGGCTCTGCTTCCACCTATCCTGTGTTCTTCCAGATACTATGTGAAGGGGACTAGACAAGGAGAGGGGGTGAAGAAGCACTATTGAGATGCCCCCCTTGGCCCTGTTTTAATACTTAACCAATGCATCCTTCCCCTCCTTCAGGACCCAGTGAGGGGCTGCCCCAAGGAGATCCCTCACAACGAGAAGCTGCTGTCACTCAAATATGAGGTAAACCCTTGGGTCTGCCGTCTCTGGGCCCTTGGACCTAGTCTGAATGGTGTTCAACGTAGCTAATCAAAATCAAACAAAGTTCTATAAATAGAGTAACACAATGTTTATCATATTCATATGCTGACCCTGTCTGTCATACAAATGATTTCCAAAACACGAGTGCTATCTTTACATGGAATATGTTTGTTTAGCTGTTACTGTATCAAGAGTCCAAAGTCATCTCAGGTTTACCACATCTCAATAGATAGTTGTTTTCTTCAATGAGCAGTATAGCTTGTGTACAGTAAATCATCTCTATAGATAGTTGTTTTCTTCAATGAGCAGTATAGCTTGTGTACAGTAAATCGTGTGTGTGTGTTTCAGAGTCTGGACTATGACAACAGTGAGAACCAGCTGTTTCTGGAGGAGGAGAGACGGATGAGCTTCATAGTGAGTAGAGAACCCCACCCCCACCACCCCCCTCCACCCCCCACCACCCCCACCACCCCCACCACCCCCCACCACCCCCCCCACCCCCCCCCACCCCCCACCCCCCCCCACCCCACCCCCCTCCACCCCATCCCCACACACTGACAGACGTCTCCTCTCTCTCTCCCCTCCTTCCCCCTCTCCTCCTCAGGGGTTCAGGTGTTTGGAGATCAGTCGGTGGGTGGTCTGTGGTCTGATTGGGTTCCTGACTGGACTCATCGCCTGTTGCATAGATATCGCTGTGGAAAACCTGGCTGGGGTCAAGTACTTCGTTGTCAAACAGAGTATCCTTCCACTCACTGACCCCATCACAGAACTGTCATATCCTTTCACACACTGACCCCATCACAGAACTGTCATATCCTTCCACACACTGACCCCAATCACAGAACTGTCATATCCTTCCACACACTGACCCCATCACAGAACTCTCATATCCTTCCACGCACTGACCCCAATCACAGAACTGTCATATCCTTCCACACACTGACCCCATCACAGAACTGTCATATCCTTCCACACACTGACCCCCATCACAGAACTGTCATATCCTTCCACACACTGACCCCATCACAGAACTCTCATATCCTTCCACGCACTGATCCCCAGTTCAGAAGGTGTTCCATACACTTAACTGTCATGTGAACTATTGTCTGTGTAGAAAAGATGATGTGATTGTGCACATGCTACAGCGGTGGTCTGTGTTACGCTGTGGTCCCATCCTACAGCGGTGGTCTGTGTTCCACTGTGGTCCCATCCTACAGCGGTGGTCTGTGTTACGCTGTGGTCCCATCCTACAGCGGTGGTCTGTGTTCCACTGTGGTCCCATCCTACAGCGGTGGTCTGTGTTCCACTGTTGTCCCATCCTACAGCGGTGGTCTGTGTTACGCTGTGGTCCCATCCTACAGCGGTGGTCTGTGTTCCACTGTGGTCCCATCCTACAGCGGTGGTCTGTGTTCCACTGTGGTCCCAGCCTACAGCGGTGGTCTGTGTTCCACTGTGGTCCCATCCTACAGCGGTGGTCTGTGTACCACTGTGGTCCCATCCTACAGCGGTGGTCTGTGTTCCACGAGAGACTAGCCTTCCTCTCACTCACCAACAGGTCAGTCATGTCCAGTTTAGTTTCTGAAATCCCAGATCATGTTGGATTTTCTTGGCCAATTCCGGGAGGGCACTCTGCAGACAGACCACTCTCCCAACAAATCAAGAGTTTGGGTAGGCAGAGTTTAAAAATAATCCCCTCGAAAACATGACAGAGGTGGACACACAATGTCAAGGCAGATAGCTAGGCTAATTTTAGCCACAGCCAGCCAGTGGTTGTTAGCTTGTAACGCTAAATTCATAGTGCATGTAAACTACTCACCGCAAAATACAATATACACAATCTAGCTAGCTTACAGGTTTGTTTACGGCGGGTCTCTGGATGGATTTCCAGGCGCCCAACTCCGCCCTTTTCTCTCTGCCAAACTGGCATTGGTCTAAGTACAGGCTTGTAATGCTGGAACATTGGTGCATTGTGGGAGTCAATCCCTAGAGAGACCAGGTCCAGTTCAGTGTTGTCTTTGTTCAGCCATTGACATTTTGTCTCAAAATGAGTTTAGGAATATTGTGGATTCAGAGCTATCAATCTAATGGAACTCGGAGGGTTTTCTTTAATGGAAGCTTCTCTAATGTCAAACATGTAGGGTGTGGTGTACCGCAGGGCAGCTCTCTAGGCCCTCTACTCTTTTCTATTTTTACCAATGACCTGGCATTAAACAAAGCATGTGTGTCCATGTATGCTGATGATCAGCATCAGAAACCACAGCTAATGAAGTCACTGAAACCCTTAACAAAGAGTTAGTCTGTTTTGGAATGGGTGGCCAGTAATAAACTGGTCCTGAACATCTCTAAAACTAAGAGCATTGTATTTGGTACAAATCATTCCCTATGTTCTAGACCTCAGCTGAATCTGCTAACGAATGGTGTGGCTGTTGAACAAGTTTAGGAGACTAAATTACTTGGCGTTACCTTAGATTGTAAACTGTCATGGTCAAAACGTATAGATTCAGTGGTTGTAAAGATGGGGAGAGGTCTGTCCGTAATAAAGAGATGCTCTGCTTTTTTGACTCCACACTCCACAAAGCAAGTCCTGCAGGCTCTAGTTTTGTCTTGATTATTGTCCAGTGATATGGTCAAGTGCTGCAAAGAAAGACCTAGTTAAGCTGCAGCTGGCCCAGAACAGAGCGGCACGTCTTGCTCTTCATTGTAATCAGAGGGCTGATATTAATACTATGCATGCCAGTCTCTATTGGCTAAGAGTTGAGGAGAGACTGACTGCATCACTTCTCCTTTTTATAAGAAACATTGTGTTGGAAATTCCAAATTGTTTGCATAGTCAACTTACACACAGCTCTGACACACACACCCTTACCCCACCAGACATGCCACAAGGGGTAATTTCACAGTCCCCAGGTCCAGAACAAATTCAAGGAAACGTACAGTATTATACAGAGCCATGAGTGCATGGAACTCCCTTCCACCTTATATAGAGCAAATGAACAGCAAACCTGGTTTAAAAAAACCCAAATAAATCAATACCTCATGGCACAATGCCTCTCCCCCATGTGACCTACTTGTGTGTATGTACTGACATGTACAGTGCATTGGGAAAGTATTCAGACCCCTTGACTTTTTCCACATTTTGTTACGTTACAGCCTTATTCTAAAATTGATTAAATTAAAAACAATCTACACACAATACCCCATAATGACAAAGCGATAACAGGTTTGCAAATGCAGACCCTTTGATATGAGACTCGAAATTGAGCTCAGGTGCATCCTGTTTCCATTGATCATCCTTGAGATGTTTCTACAACTTGATTGGAGTCCACCTGTGGTAAATTCAATTGATTGGACATGATTTGGAAAGGCACACACCTGTCTATATAAGGTCTCACAGTTGACAGTGCATGTCAGAGCAAAAACCAAGCCATGAGTTTGAAGGAATTGTCCGTAGAGCTCCGAGACAAGATTGTGTCGAGGCACAGATCTGGGGAAGGGTACCAAAACATTTCTGCAGCATTGAAGGTCCCCAAGAACACAGTTGCCTTCATCATTCTTAAATGGAAGAAGTTTGGAACCACCAAGACTCTTCTTAGAGCTGGCTGCCCGGCCAAACTGAGCAATCGGGGGAGAAGGGCCTTGATCAGGGAGGTGACAAAGGCACCTAAAGGACTCTGACCATTAGAAACCAGATTCTCTGGTCCGATGAAACCAATATTGAACTCTTTGGCCTGAATGCCAAGTGTCACGTCTGGAGGAAACCTGGCACCATCCCTACGGTGAAGCATGGTGGTGGCAGCATCATGCTGTGGGGATGTTTTTCAGCGGCAGGGACTGGGAGACTAGTCAGGATCGAGGGAAAGATGAACGGAGCAAAGTACAGAGAGATCCTTGATGAAAATCTGCTCCAGAGCTCTCAGGACCTCCGACTGGGGCGAAGGTTCACCTTCCAAGACCTTGCAGAAGTGGCTTCGGGAAAAGTCTCTGAATGTCCTTGAGTGGCCCAGAGCCTTGTCTTGAACCCGATCGAACATCTCTGGAGAGACCTGAAAGTAGCTGTGCAGCGACGCTCCCCATCCAACCTGACAGAGCTTGAGAGGATCTGCAGAGAAGGATGGGAGAAACTCCCCAAATACAGGTGTGCCAAGCTTGTAGCGTCATACCCAAGAAGACTTGAGGCAGTAATCGCTGCCAAAGGGTCTGAATACTTATGTAAATAAGGTATCAGTTTAATTTTTTATACATTTGCAAAAATTTCTAAAAACCTGTTTTTGATTTGTCATTATGGGGTATTGTGTGTAGATTGATGTGTAAAAAATAATTTCATCAATTTTAGAATAAGGCTGTATCGTAACAAAATGTAGAAAAAAGTCAAGGGGTCTGAATACTTTCCAAATGCACTGTATATGTAACTGATAGATGCACACACACTACATGTTAGTGTTTTTAAATGGATGGAAATTGTAAAGTATTTATCATTATGATGGACCTCAGTAATCCTAGTTGTCGCCATTGGCGTCGGCTAATGGGATCCTAATAAATCTAATCAATACCTCATTGATCTGGATGCTGCCAATCATCCCCACCTAATTTAGATATTTAGCCCTTCAGACAGAAGGTCATGAAGCCATAGAGATGGTTGGTCGGAGAGGACTGGACCTTGCAGCGTGGTGGCGTGTGATTGGTTGTTACCGGTCCTTGACCCTCTGCCCCCCTCCCAGACATCGAGAAGTTTACGGAGGTGGGCGGTCTCTCCATCTCGCTCATCCTCTGGGCTGTACTTAACTCTGCCTTCGTCATGGTGGGGGCTGTTATAGTGGCGTTTTTCGAGGTAAGAGGGAGACGTGCGTTTGTGGCCTTGTTTTGAGGTAAGTGCTCAAGGTGTGAGATATAACCAGTCAAACTGTCCTGCCTAGCCAGGGGATCGGAAACTAACAGACCAGGGACGTAAACAGCTGTAGTAAACAGACCAGGGAAGTAAACAGCTGTAGTAAACAGTCCAGGGAAGTAAACAGCTGTAGTAACTGTATTAGTTGAAACTAACAGACCAGGGAAGTAAACAGCTGTAGTAACTGTATTAGTTGAAACTAACAGTCCAGGGAAGTAAACAGCTGTAGTAACTGTATTAGTTGAAACTAACAGACCAGGGAAGTAAACAGCTGTAGTAACTGTATTAGTTGAAACTAACAGACCAGGGAAGTAAACAGCTGTAGTAACTGTATTAGTTGAAACTAACAGACCAGGGAAGTAAACAGCTGTAGTAACTGTATTAGTTGAAACTAACAGTCCAGGGAAGTAAACAGCTGTAGTAACTGTATTAGTTGAAACTAACAGACCAGGGAAGTAAACAGCTATAGTAACTGTATTAGTTGAAACTAACAGACCAGGGAAGTAAACAGCTGTAGTAACTGTATTAGTTGAAACTAACAGACCAGGGAAGTAAACAGCTGTAGTAACTGTATTAGTTGAAACTAACAGACCAGGGAAGTAAACAGCTGTAGTAACTGTATTAGTTGAAACTAACAGACCAGGGAAGTAAACAGCTGTAGTAACTGTATTAGTTGAAACTAACAGACCAGGGAAGTAAACAGCTGTAGTAACTGTATTAGTTGAAACTAACAGACCAGGTGGACACTTTTTTTAGCATGTAATAATATATATAATATATAACGTATATAATTTAGCAGACACATTTATCCAAGCCACTTACAGTCATGTGTGCGTACATCGTTATGGTGGTTACGCCACTTCCTCTGTTGGCACTGGGGTGGTGAACCACCATGTTACGGTGTGATCACGCTCTCCGTAGCCGATGTAAGTCCTTTAAACAGGTCAACATTCACAAGGCCGCAGGCCCAGACGGATTACCAGGACGTGTACTCCCAGCATGCGCTGACCAACTGGCAAGTGTCTTCACTGACATTTTCAACCTCTCCCTGTCTGAGTCTGTAATACCAACACGTTTCAAGCAGACCACCATAGTCCCTGTGCCCAAGAACACTAAGGTAACCTGCCTAAATGACTACCGACCCGTAGCGCTCACGTCTGTAGCCATGAAGTGCTTTGAAAGGCTGGTTATGGCTCACATCAACACAATTATCCCAGAAACCCTAGACCCACTCAAATTTGCATACAGCCCCAACAGATCCACAGATGATGCAATCTCTATTGCGCTCCACACTGCCCTTTCACACCTGGACAAAAGGAACACCTATGTGAGAACGCTATTCATTGACTACAGCTCAGCGTTCAACACCATAGTGCCCTCAAAGCTCATCACTAAGTTAAGGACCCTGGGACTAAACACCTCCCTCTGCAACTGGATCCTGGACTTCCTGACGGGCCGCCCCCAGGTGGTAAGGGTAGGTAACAACACATCCGCCACGCTGATTCTCAACACATGGGTCCATCAGGGGTGCGTGCTCAGTCCCCTCCTGTACTCCCTGTTCACCCATGACTGCATGGCCAGGCACGACTCAAACACCATCATTTAAGTTTGCTGATGACACAACAGTGGTAGGCCTGATCACCGACAACGATGAGACAGCCTATAGGGAGGAGGTCAGAGACCTGGCCGTGTGGTGCCAGGATAACAACCTCTCCCTCAACGTGATCAAGACAAAGGAGATGATTGTGGACTACAGGAAAAATAAGAGGACTGAGCACGCCCCCATTCTCATCGACTGTAGTGGAGCAGGTTGAGAGCTTCAAGTTCCTTGGTGTCCACATCACCAACGAACTAACATGGTCCAAGCACACCAAGACAGTCGTGAAGAGGGCACGATAAAGCCTATTCCCCCTCAGGAGACTGAAAAGATTTGGCATGGGTCCTCAGATCCTCATAAAGTTATACAGCTGCATTATTGAGAGCATCCTGACTGGTTGCATCACCGCCTGGTATGGCAACTGCTCGGCCTCCGACCGCAAGGCACTACAGAGGGTAGTGCGTAAGGCCCAGTACATCACTGGGGCCAAGCTTCCTGCCATCCAGGACCTCTATACCAGGCAGTGTCAGAGGAAGGGACCAGCCACCCTAGTCATAGACTGTTCTCTCTGCTACCGCTCGGCAAGCGGTACCGGAGCGCCAAGTCTAGGTCCAAGAGGCTTCTAAACAGCTTCTACCCCCAAGCCATAAGACTGCTGAACATCTAATCGAACCCCTGCCTTCCTCTGTTGGCACTAGTGTGGGTGAACCCCGTGTAGCTCTGTTGGCAGAGCATGGCGCTTGCAACGCCAGGGTTGTGGGTTCGTTTCCCACGGGGGGCCAGTATGAAAAAATGTATGCGCTCACTAACTGTAAGTCGCTCTGGATAAGAGCGTCTGCTAAATGACTAAAATGTAAACCACCATGTTACTCTACGGTCTCATAGTTCTCTGACTGGAACTAACATCTCTCTCCTCCCTTCCCCATCTCTCCTTTATCTCTCCGCCTCCTCCCTTCCCTCAGCCAGGAGCAGCAGGAAGTGGCATACCTCAGATAAAGTGTTACCTGAACGGAGTGAAGATACCTCGGGTGGTACGACTCAAGGTACACACAGTCAAACTGATCACTGGGTGCTTGGAGACAAAATATTATATATAGGTCAGGGGGTCACAGTGTGTTGATCTGATTTTTCTGTTGATCTCTCGTGTGTGTCCTGCAGACCCTAGTGGTGAAGGTGTTTGGTGTGATCTGCTCTGTCGCCGGAGGACTCGCTGTCGGAAAGGTAAACGCTAGGGGTGTGTGTGTGTGTATGAGTGTGTGTGAGTGTTCATTGTCTTGTGGAGATTAGGGCTGTGACCGTCATGGAATTTTGGATGATGGTAATTGGACCGTGGTCACCGTAAAACCGTTCAAATAGCAACAACAACAAAAAAACTCATGTTCTCCTGTCCTCCGCTCCTGACTGCATGTGTTGCCATAGAAACAGAATGAATAGAACGGGTCCTCATTCAAGTCAATGAATTGTTACGTTCCCCGGCTAAAAAAAACCCAAATGTCGCTCAAACAGAAGGGGAAACTAACAAAGAGTCACTGACAACAACCAAAAACGAAACAGGTGGGGTTTTAGGAGGGGTTCTGAAAGACACCCATGGGGGTGTCCCAAGAATGTTTGCTAGCAACAACAACTGGGACCTAAAAGACACCCACTATGAGCGTGTGTGTGTGTGTGTGTGTGTGTGTGTGTGTGTGTGTGTGTGTGTGTGTGTGTGTGTGTGTGTGTGTGTGTGTGTGTGTGTGTGTGTGTGTGTGTGTGTGTCTAACGTGTTCTCTATCCCTGTGTGTGTAGATCTTTTAGTATTTCTGTAGACACAGAGAAGAGGGACTTTGTATTCCACTACATTTGCCAGGAACAGGCAAACCAAATGAAAAGCCAGACCAAACTTAAAGACAGGAAGCAAACCAAAAGGTGGAGAAAAGTGAAATCAGGAGGATCAGATAAAGGTTGTTTCTCAAGTAGAGAGAGAGACAACTAAATATGAAAATAGCACCTGGGCCAGCACAGGTGAAACACCTTCCCACTAATGAGATGGCAACCATCACAGGTGTAACACATTCTGACTAACGAGGTGACACCAATCGGTGCGCCCCACGTGCTAATGTCCAACCTCAAAATATAAATGGAAAATCCAAAGCCTTTAACTTATAGTATAATGGATGGACTGGTGGCCATTGCGAGGGTACCCATGGGAGCAAAGCAGGAAGTAAAATATGTGGCGTGATTTGTTGATTCAACTGATATTACAAAAAATACATTCCATTGCATGAGCCACATCACTTAACATCATTTGAATGGACATTCTACATTACCATGGAATTTATTGCATCCCAATACCAGACAGCCATTGTGAGTGTACCCATGAGTTGACCAGTCAAATTGCCAGGGATAGAGGTTCCAAGCCTGTTCTCTTCATTATATTTCTATGTATGCTGCTGCATTGTGGGGGGTGTTGCCTAGGCAACCGAAGACCCGTTTGCTATTTTCTTGTTGCAGCAAGGAGCAACAAAGTTTCATTATGTTGTTAAGAGTCCATGTTACCGCAGAAACGGACTCAACCGCACAAATGCCCTGCCGTCCCACCTCCAGTCAGCTGTTTGTTCCACGGTTATTTTATATAACATAACGGTCTTCATCCATAACCCTGTGTGGGTGTGTGTATCTGACACCCTGTGTGGGTGTGTATATGACGCCCTGTGTGGGTGTGTATCTGACGCCCTGTGTGGGTGTGTATATGACGCCCTGTGTGGGTGTGTGTATCTGACGCCCTGTGTGGGTGTGTGTATCTGACGGCCTGTGTGGGTGTGTATCTGACGGCCTGTGTGGGTGTGTATCTGACGCCCTGTGTGGGTGTGTGTATATGACGCCCTGTGTGGGTGTGTGTATATGACGCCCTGTGTGGGTGTGTATATGACGCCCTGTGTGGGTGTGTGTATCTGACGCCCTGTGTGGGTGTGTGTATCTGACGGCCTGTGTGGGTGTGTATATGACGCCCTGTGTGGGTGTGTGTATATGACGCCCTGTGTGGGTGTGTATCTGACGCCCTGTGTGGGTGTGTGTATGACGCCCTGTGTGGGTGTGTGTATCTGACGCCCTGTGTGGGTGTGTGTATCTGACGGCCTGTGTGGGTGTGTATATGACGCCCTGTGTGGGTGTGTGTATATGACGCCCTGTGTGGGTGTGTATATGACGCCCTGTGTGGGTGTGTGTATCTGACGGCCTGTGTGGGTGTGTATCTGACGCCCTGTGTGGGTGTGTGTATATGACGCCCTGTGTGGGTGTGTGTATCTGACGGCCTGTGTGGGTGTGTATCTGACGCCCTGTGTGGGTGTGTATATGATGCCCTGTGTGGGTGTGTATCTGACGCCCTGTGTGGGTGTGTATATGACGCCCTGTGTGGGTGTGTGTATATGACGCCCTGTGTATCTGTATCTGACGGCCTCTGTCTCCCTACCCATAATCCCGTAGGAAGGTCCCATGATCCACTCTGGTGCAGTGGTGGCAGCAGGAGTCTCCCAGGGACGCAGTACCTCCCTGAAGAAAGACTTCAAGGTAGGAGTGTGTTGTACAGTGTGTTTGTAGCATATTCTCTTTACATGTGTAGGACATATTGTGTAATGTGTGTTGTTGTTATCTAGTGTCTAATGTGCTCTCTCCCTGTGTGTGTGTGTCTTAACATGTTATCTCCCTGTGTGTGTGTGTCTTAACATGTTATCTCCCTGTGTGTGTGTGTCTTAACATGTTATCTCCCTGTGTGTTTGTGTGTGTGTCTTAACATGTTATCTCCCTGTGTGTTTGTGTGTGTGTCTTAACATGTTATCTCCCTGTGTGTTTGTGTGTGTGTCTTAACATGTTATCTCCCTGTGTGTTTGTGTGTGTGTCTTAACATGTTATCTCCCTGTGTGTTTGTTTGTGTGTGTGTCTTAACATGTTATCTCCCTGTGTGTGTGTGTCTTAACATGTTATCTCCCTGTGTGTGTGTGTCTTAACATGTTATCTCCCTGTGTGTGTGTGTCTTAACATGTTATCTCCCTGTGTGTTTGTGTGTGTGTCTTAACATGTTATCTCCCTGTGTGTTTGTTTGTGTGTGTGTCTTAACATGTTATCTCCCTGTGTGTTTGTGTGTGTGTCTTAACATGTTATCTCCCTGTGTGTTTGTGTGTGTGTCTTAACATGTTATCTCCCTGTGTGTTTGTGTGTGTGTCTTAACATGTTATCTCCCTGTGTGTTTGTGTGTGTGTCTTAACATGTTATCCCCCTGTGTGTTTGTGTGTGTGTGTCTTAACATGTTATCTCCCTGTGTGTGTAGATCTTTGAGTATTTCCGTAGAGACACAGAGAAGAGGGACTTTGTATCAGCTGGAGCGGCTGCAGGAGTATCTGCTGCTTTTGGAGCACCAGTCGGTACACACACACACACACACACACACACACACACACACACACACACACACTCACACACACACACACACACACACACACTCACACACTCACACTCTCTTCCAACTCAGCACCAACTGCTAAGCATACTATTATAATGAGTTTCTAAATGTTCGTCCCAATAAAGTTTTCACCTGTTACTTTCTCTCTCTCTCTCTCTCTCTCCTTCCTTCCTTCCTTCCTTCCTTCCTTCCTTCCTTCCTTCCTTCCTTCCTTCCTTCCTTCCTTCCTTCCTTCCTTCCTTCCTTCCTTCCTTCCTTCCTTCCTTCCTTCCAGGTGGTGTGTTGTTCAGTTTAGAGGAGGGGGCTTCTTTCTGGAACCAGATGCTCACATGGAGGATAGTAAGTACAGGACGGGAGAGGAAGAGGAGGAGAGATGAGAGGAAGGCTTGGCTCAGTCTGGTGTCTGGAGGAAGAGGAGGAGAAATGAGAGGAAGGCTTGGCTCAGTCTGGTGTCTGGAGTAGAGGAGGAGAGATGTTGGGTTCTCTCTTTCCTTTATCAGGTGAAGCTTAATGCCCTCTATCTGTTCCTTCTCTCTGTCTCTCTCCCCCCCCCCCCCCCCTTCCTCTCCAGTTCTTTGCGTCCATGATCTCAACGTTCACTCTGAATTTCTTCCTGTCCATCTACAATAAGAAACCTGGAGAGCTCTCCAGCCCTGGTCTTATCAACTTCGGACGCTTCGAGAGTGAGGTGAGGCCCTGTGTGTCTGTCTCTGTCAGTGAGGTGAGGCCCTGTGTGTCTGTCTCTGTCAGTGAGGTGAGGCCCTGTGTGTCTGTCTCTGTCAGTGAGGTGAGGCCCTGTGTGTCTGTCTCTGTCAGTGAGGTGAGGCCCTGTGTGTCTGTCTCTGTCAGTGAGGTGAGGCCCTGTGTGTCTGTCTCTGTCAGTGAGGTGAGGCCCTGTGTGTCTGTCTCTGTCAGTGAGGTGAGGCCCTGTGTGTCTGTCTCTGTCAGTGAGGTGAGGCCCTGTGTGTCTGTCTCTGGCAGTGAGGTGAGGCCCTGTGTGTCTGTCTCTGTCAGTGAGGTGAGGCCCTGTGTGTCTGTCTCTGGCAGTGAGGTGAGGCCCTGTGTGTGTGTGTGTCTCTGTCAGTGTGTTAAGTGTGTGTCTAGTCCTAAGCCCTGTGTTATCTCTCTGTCTACAGAGTGTGGCCTACAACATCTATGAGATTCCCTTGTTCATCGTTATGGGGGCTATAGGTAAGAATACACTTCTACTCTGCTTCTGTTGTTTTATAGCCCTGTGGTTGGTCCTTCCTCTACGGTAGGGTTTAGAATTACCTTCACACAAGTGACATGAAAAAGGCAGAGGCTGGTGTTGTATTGAATCATATATGTGGTTGTCTTAACTACCTTACTTACTCATATATGTGGTTGTCATAGCTACCTTAGTTACTCATGTGGTTGTCATAACTACCTTAGTTGAATGCACTTCACTGTAAGGCCCAATCCCCAATGGACCCCTACACCCTATGCACTTGTGGAGATCTGAGGGGATCTGACCGGTGTAAGTAATATGGTAATAGCTCCATCTTCTCTTCTGATAGGCTAGGTGAATGTTTAAACCATATTGCTTCTACCTATCAAATCCTCTCAGATCTCCACAAGTGCATGGGGCTTAGGGGTCCATTTGGGATTGGGCCAAAGTCTCTATGGATAAGAGTGTCTGCTAAATGACCAAAATGTACATGTTATATGTTGATTGATGTCTTTCTATATGTCCATCTAAACAGGTGGATTGCTAGGAGCACTGTTCAA
>NC_140015.1:41778564-41803564 GCF_964263955.1 Coregonus lavaretus | reverse complement strand
CTCCACCATGGCCAAGACCAAAGAGCTCTCCAAGGATGTCAGAGACAAGATTGTAGACCTACACAAGGCTGGAATGGGCTACAAGTCCATCGCCAAGCAGCTTGGTGAGAAGGTGACAACAGTTTGTGCAATTTTTCGCAAATGGAAGAAACAAAATAACTGTCAATCTCCCTCGGCCTGGGCCTCCATGCAAGATCTCACCTCGTGGAGTTGCAATGATCATGAACGGTGAGGAATCAGCCCAGAACTACACGGGAGGATCTTGTCAATGATCTCCAGGCAGCTGGGACCATAGTCACCAAGAACACAATTGGTAACACACTACGCCGTGAAGGACTGAAATCCTGCAGCGCCCGCAAGGTCCCCCTGCTCAAGAAAGCACATATACAGGCCCGTCTGAAGTTTGCCAATGAACATCTGAATGATTCAGAGGAGAACTGGGTAAAAGTGTTGTGGTCAGATGAGACCAAAATCGAGCTCTTTGGCATCAACTCAACTCGCCGTGTTTGGAGGAGGAGGAATGCTGCCTATGACCCCAAGAACACCATCCCCACCGTCAAACATGGAGGTGGAAACATTATGCTTTGGGGGTGTTTTTCTGCTAAGGGGACAGGACAACTTCACCGCATCAAAGGGACGATGGACGGGGCCATGTACCGTCAAATCTTGGGTGAGAACCTCCTTCCCTCAGCCAGGGCATTGAAAATGCGTCGTGGATGGGTATTCCAGTTTGACAATGACCCAAAACACACAGCCAAGGCAACAAAGGAGTGGCTCAAGAAGAGGCACATTAAGGTCCTGGAGTGGCCTAGCCAGTCTCCAGACCTTAATCCCATAGAAAATCTGTGGAGGGAGCTGAAGGTTTAAGTTGACAAATGTCAGCCTCGAAACCTTAATGACTTGGAGAAGATCTGCAAAGAGGAGTGGGACAAAATCCCTCCTGAGATGTGTGCAAACCTGGTGGCCAACTACAAGAAACGTCTGACCTCTGTGATTGCCAACAAGGGTTTTGCCACCAAGTAATAAATCATGTTTTGCAGAGGGGTCAAATACTTATTTCCCTCATTAAAATGCAAATCAATTTATAACATTTTTGACATGAGTTTTTCTGGATTTTGTTGTTGTTATTCTGTCTCTCACTGTTCAAATAAACCTACCATAAAAATTATAGACTGATCATGTCTTTGTCAGTGGGCAAACGTACAAAATCAGCAGGGGATCCAATACTTTTCCCCCTCTCTGTATCAACATGATAGTTTTAACCCCATGTAGAGGCTGTACAGTGTTTATGTTTACAGATGTTAGACTAGCTTATCGTTTGTCTTCTGATGGGGTTCAACAATTCAATTGATATAAGGTCATGATGCAAGTTATTTTCTTCAACAACCAATTAGGCATTTATTATTAATCTAGAAATCCAAAAATGGATGTAGCATCTGCGGATTGCGTTAACAGCAATATCCCCGTCAATGAAGTGCGTTGGAGGATGGGGCTAAACTTCTCCGTTGTCTTGGTGACGTAGCTACCACGTTGTAGCAGCCTGAAGCACTCCTGTGCACATGCACAGTCTTGCATCACGCTCATCTCAATATCTGTGGTGCTGCTCGTGGCAACGTAAGCGCTGAGTCTCAGTTGACCGTTTGGCGTTATGAGGTTCAGTCTGTGTGTTTAGTAATCCATCTGTTTGTTTCTTAGGGTCTGTATGACATCCACATCAAGCTACAGAGTGTTCCCTTCCTACACTGGGAGGCCCCCGCCACCTCCCACTGGCTAACAGCCAGGTAAGCCCCTCTCTCATTGGCCGACTGCTAAGTAAGCCCTTCTCCTATTAGCTTACTGGCCGATGAGCCCGTTTCACTACCAGTTGATCTTGCCCTCTGACCTCACCACTCTCTTCCTCTTCTCTCTCTCCTTCCATCTCTCTCTCTGTCTCTGTCTCTCTCTCTCTCTCTCTCTCTTTCTCTCTCTCTCTCTCTCTCTTTCGCTCTCTCTCCCATCTCACGCTCTCTCCTTCCATCTCTCTCGCTCTGTCCTTCCATCTCTATCTCTCTCTCTCCCATCTCTCTCTCTCTCTCTCTCTCCCATCTCGCGCTCGCTGTCTGTCTGTCTCTCTCTCTCTTTCTCTCTCTTTCTCTCTCTCTCTCTCCCATCTCGCGCGCTCTCTCGCTCTTTCTCTCTCTCTCCCATCTCGCGCGCTCTCTCGCTCTCTCTCCTTCCATCTCTCTCTCTCTCTCTCTCCTTCCATCTCTCTCTCTCCTCCCATCTCTCTCTCTCTCTCTCTCTCTCTCTCTCTCTCTCTCTCTCCTCTCTCTCTCTCTCTCTCTCTCTCTCTCTCTCTCTCTCTCTCTCTCTCTCTCTCTCTCTCTCTCTCTCTCTCTCTCCCAATCTATCTATCTGGCCCTCTCTTCATCCTTCGTCTCTCTCAGGGAGGTGATGAGTGCTCCAGTCACCTGTTTTAAACGTATAGAAAAAGTTGGCACCATCGTGGACGTCCTTAGCAACACCTCCACCAATCACAACGGCTTCCCTGTCGTCGTGCCGGTCGCCGCTAGCGACGATGTATGGAAAGCTCCGCCTGAAGACCATTATTGTCTTATAATTGGCTGAGAAAGTTGATTTCTCTCTGAACTGTCTATGACTTATTCATCCCTGCTTTCTCTCTTCTCTTTCATTCATCTCTTCATCCTCTCCTCAGCCGGGGAAGATCTGTGGACTCATCCTTCGTTCTCAGATCATCGTTCTGCTCAAACACAAGGTCACTGTCTGTCCTGTCCCTGTCTGTCCCTGTCTGTCCCTGTCTGTCTCTGTCCCTGTCTGTCCTGTCTGTCTCTGTACTAATCTCTCTCTCTCTCTCTCCTTCTCTCCTTCTCTCCTTCTCTCTGTCTCTGTCTCTCCCCAGGTGTTTGTAGAGCTGGCTCGATCCAGGTTGACCCAGAGAAAGCTACAGCTGAAGGACTTTAGGGATGCCTACCCTCGCTTCCCCCCTATCCAGAGTATCCACGTATCACAGGATGAGAGGGAGTGCATGATGGACCTTACAGAGTTCATGAACCCTACACCCTACACCGTACCACAGGTAGATACAGGGCCTTCAGAAAGGATTCATACCCCTTGCACCCATCTAGACACAATACCTCATTATGACAAGGTGAAAACATGTTTTTGGAAATGTTAGATTTTTTTTGGAAAATGAAATACAGAAATATCTAATTTACGTAAGTATTCAGACCCCTTGAGTCAATACTTTGTAGAAGCACCTTTGGCAGCGATTACAGCTGTGAGTCTTTCTGGGTAAGTCTCTAAGAGCTTTCCCCACCTGGATTGTGCAACATTTGCCCATTTTATAATTTTCAACATTCTTCAAGCTCTGTCAAATTGGTTGTTGATCATTGCTAAACAACCATTTTCAGATCTTGCCTTAGATTTTCAATCCGATTTAAGTTAAAACTGTAACTCGGCCGCTCAGGAACATTCACTGTCTTCTTGGTAAGCAACTCTAGTGTAGATTTTGCCTTGTGTTTTAGGTTATTGGCCTGCTGAAAGGTGAATTCATTTCCCAGACTGAACCAGGTTTTCCTCTAGGATTTTGCCTGTGCATAGCTCCATTCCATTAATTTTCTTATCCTCGAAAAACTCCCCAGTCCTTAATGATTACAAGCATACCCTTAACATGATGCAGCCACCACTGTGCTTGAAAATATGGAGAGTGGTACTGAGTAATGTGTTGTATTGGATTTGCCCCAAACATAACACCTTTGTATTCAGGACAAAAAGTGAATTGCTTTGCCATATTTTTTGCAGTATTACTGTAGTGCCTTGTTGCAAACAAGATGCATGTTTGCAACCATTAGGTTAGTATTGTGGAGTAACTACAATGTTGTTGATCCATCCTCAGTTTTCTCCTATCACAGCCATTAAACTCTGTAACTGTTTTAACGTCACCATTGGCCTCTTGGTGAAATCCCTGAGCGGTTTCCTTCCTCTCCGGCAACTGAGTTAGGAAGGACGCCTGTATCTTTGTAGTGACTGGGTGTATTGATACACCATCCAAAGTGTAATTAATAACTTCACCATGCTCAAAGGGATATTCAATGTCTGCTTCTTCTTTTTTTATCTACCAAAAGATGCCCTTCTCATCATCATTATCTATCTCCCTCTCTCTCTCTCATATGAATCAAATTTCATTTGCCACATGCGCCGAATACAACAGATGTAGACATTACAGTGAAATGCTTACTTACAAGCCCTTAACCAACAGTGCATTTATTTCTTAATAAAAAAGTAAAATAAAACAACAACAAAAAAGTGTTGAGAAAAAAAGAGCAGAAGTAAAATAACAGTAGGGAGGCTATATATACAGGGGGGTACCGGTGCAGAGCCAATGTGCGGGGGGCACCGGCTAGTCGAGGTAATTGAGGTAATATGTACATGTGGGCAGAGTTAAAGTGACTGCATAAATAATTAACAGAGTAGCAGCAGCGTAAAAAGATGGGGTGGGGGTGGGGGGGGCAGTGCAAATAGTCTGGGTAGCCATGATTTAGCTGTTTAGGAGTCTTATGGCTTGGGGGTAGAAGCTGTTGAGAAGCCTTTTGGACCTAGACTTGGTCCAAAAGTCTTTGACAATTTTGAGGGCCTTCCTCTGACACCGCCTGGTATAGAGGTCCTGGATGGCAGGAAGCTTGGCCCCAGTGATGTACTGGGCCGTACGCACTACCCTCTGTAGTGCCTTGCGGTCGGAGGCCGAGCAGTTGCCATACCAGGCGGTGATGCAACCAGTCAGGATGCTCTCGATGGTGCAGCTGTATAATTTTGAGGATCTGAGGACCCATGCCAAATCTTTTCAGTCTCCTGAGGGGGAATAGACTTTGTCGTGCCTTCATTGAGGGACCTTACAGATAATTGTATGTGTGAGGTACAGAGATGAGGTAGTCATTGAAAAATCATGTTAAACACTATTATTGCACACAGAGTGAGTCCATGCAAGTTATTATGTGACTTGTTAAGCAAATGTTTACTCCTGAACTTATTTAGGCTTGCCATAACAAAGGGGTTGAATACTTATTGACTCAAGACATTTCAGCTCTTCATTTGTAATTATATGTACAAATTACTAAACATAATTCCACTTTGACATTATGGGGTATTGTGTGTAGGCCAGTGACCAAAAATCTGAATTTAGTCCTTTTTTAAAACTGTAACACAACAAAATGTGGAAAACGTCAAGGGGTGTGAATACTTTCTGAAGGCACCACACACACGCACACACACACAGAGTACACACTTTTCATCATCACCCCTCTCTCTCTCCCCTCCCCCCCCTCCCCCCCCCCTCCTCCCAGGAGACGTCTCTTCCTCGTGTGTTTAAGCTGTTCAGAGCTCTGGGTCTCAGACACCTGGTGGTGGTGGACAATGAGAACAGGGTGAGTTACTGTGTGTGTATGCATGTGAGAGTATATAAGCTGGTGTGTATGGGACCAGTCCTTGTTCTCTAATAATAATACATTCAATTAGGCTGTGGCTGCAGATCTGACTTTTCGGGATCTTTAGTCCGCTGCATTAAAAGATCCCGAGCTTCCTGAGGCTTCTGAGCATGTGTAGATCACGTTCTGTGCATACGCTCCACTTTAGGAGTAGAGAACAGGCGACACAGGATAACGGTGCTGTTTAACAACGTTAGATCAAGCTGAATCAATGTCTGCCAGATCACATAATGATCACAGTATTCTACAGAACACAACCCAATATAATAGCATAGTATAACTTTACTGGAAGACTGAAACACCACCAGCATTCAATCGGGAATGATCATTGTTCAAGTTCTACATCCATGCAGCATAGTAACCATTCGGTCAGTTTCATGGGGATATGCATTTAGGTCTTCTCGAGATATACAGTCAGTTTCATGGGGATATGCATTTAGGTCTTCTCGAGATATACAGTCAGTTTCATGGGGATATGCATTTAGGTCTTCTCGAGATATATACAGTCAGTTTCATGGGGATATGCATTTAGGTCTTCTCGAGATATATACAGTCAGTTTCATGGGGATATGCATTTAGGTCTTCTCGAGATATACAGTCAGTTTCATGGGGATATGCATTTAGGTCTTCTCGAGATATACAGTCAGTTTCATGGGGATATGCATTTAGGTCTTCTCGAGATATACAGTCAGTTTCATGGGGATATGCATTTAGGTCTTCTCGAGATATATACAGTCAGTTTCATGGGGATATGCATTTAGGTCTTGAGTTATACAGTTTTGATTTGAAGTAGCATACAGTGTTTACCATAGCCTACCTACCTGTGTATTGTAGAGCAGATGGTGTTAGCTGTAGCATAGCCTACCTACCTGTGTATTGTAGAGCAGATGGTGTTAGCTGTAGCATAGCCTACCTACCTGTGTATTGTAGAGCAGATGGTGTTAGCTGTAGCATAGCCTACCTACCTGTGTATTGTAGAGCAGATGGTGTTAGCTGTAGCATAGCCTACCTACCTGTGTATTGTAGAGCAGATGGTGTTAGCTGTAGCATAGCCTACCTACCTGTGTATTGTAGAGCAGATGGTGTTAGCTGTAGCATAGCCTACCTACCTGTGTATTGTAGAGCAGATGGTGTTAGCTGTAGCATAGCCTACCTACCTGTGTATTTTGCCTTGAGGCGCGGCCCCATGAGAGGGAAATGCTGGTGGTGTTTGTCTTCCAGTAACATACTATGCTATTATATTATATTATATTGGGTTGTGTTCTATAGAATACTGTGATCATTACGGGATCTTGCAGACATTGATTCAGCTTGATCTAACGTTATTAAACGGGCACCATTCGCCTGAGTAGCGCAGAAGCTTCGGGAAGCACCGGGTCTTTTTAATGTGGTGTCCTAAAGATACCGAAAAAGTGGGATCCGCAGCCGCTCTGTTCAATTTTAAAACACCTTTAGAAAAAACGAAGGATGCTGTACAGAAAAAGAAAGTGAAAACAGCAAAGATAAGACAATAACAACTAGGGTTAAAATACGTAGACTGATGTCAGTGGAACCTGTGGGTGTGATGTCAGTGGAACCTGTGGGTGTGATGTCAGTGGAACCTGTGGGTGTGATGTCAGTGGAACCTGTGGGTGTGATGTCAGTGGAAACCTGTGGGTGTGATGTCTGTGGAACCTGTGGGTGTGATGTCAGTGGAACCTGTGGGTGTGATGTCAGTGGAACCTGTGGGTGTGATGTCAGTGGAAACCTGTGGTTGTCTTCTCTCCAAAGGTTGTGGGTCTGGTGACTCGGAAGGACTTGGCTCGCTACCACCTGGGGAAGCACGGGCTGGAGGAAATGCAACTGGCTCAGACATGATACACACACACTATTATTATTATTATTATTATTATTATTATTATTATTATTATTATTATCACACACACACACACACACACACACACACACACACACACACACGACCAAGAGACTACATTGGTCACCTGTTGCCTAGTTACTTGTGAGAACCCCATCTATGCATTCTGAAACTCCTGGGGTTAAAGGTCAGGGCTCCCTGTCAATCACCGCTGCAGTCCCTCTGACTTTCACCATAACAGCATAACAACTACAGCGTCTCTCTCCCTGCCTGCTCCACCAGGCTATAATGCATCATAAGGCAGTCATAATGCTTCATAAGACTTGTAAGATGATCTTGTCTTTCTATCATTTTATAATGATCCTGACTTGTTACTATCAGCCGTTTTGAGTCCGTTGATAAGTTGCCTTATAGAAAGACGTTATGAGTTTATAAAGCATTATAAGGGCTTATATAGATGCACTATAATGCATTATACCTGTTGGCATTCACGGTCTGGCCCTTCAATTACATTTACATTTACGTCATTTAGCAGACGCTCTTATCCAGAGCGACTTACAAATTGGTGCATTCACCTTATAGCCAGTGGGATAACCACTTTACAATGTTTTTTTTTTTTTTTTTTTTTTTTGGGGGGGGGGTTGGAGTAAAGGGGGGAGGGGGTAGAAGGATTACTTTATCCATTCAATCAAGTCTCTCCCTGACGCAACACGTTAAACCTGTTGATACATCTGTTTTGCACTGTGGGAAAGAAGGAGAGAAAGAAGGAGAAGAAGGAAGAAAGGAAGGAAGGAAGGAAGGAAGCTGTTATTTATTCTAAACCTGTTTTCTGGTAGTCTGTAGACGACTGGGAGAGGCTGGTGGGCTACACACACCAAACCTTGTTCATGTCTTCTGTTATGTCATTTCCAATTAAATTAAGTCTATGAGTTCAGACTGCAGGTATATTTTGTACTTTGCGGAGGTTTCACAACATGGAATTAGAATGAAGGAATTGAATTGAAATGAATAGAATTGATTGTTTTTCATTGGATCACTCCGGTTAACAGTTGGACTGCAGTGATTGTCTGCGTCCACTAGGTGGGGTGTGTGAGGTCTGCAGCGTTCGTAGTGTTATTGAAATGAAGGTCATTTTGACAGTCTATACAGCATGTACCGGGACAGGCGTTTTTCCTGACATAACCAAACCAGGGAAACCTCTGGGCTAGGGTTAGACGCTATCCAGATTTTCATACCTTCATACCATTTCTGTACATACTGAGGTATACGGTACTACCGGAAGTGCACACAAATGACGCTATTACCGTAAAAAAACATTTTACGGTAATTGAAAATCATACCGTCGGTATTTTGAAATACCCCGGTATACGGTATATCGGTCAAGCCTACTCTGGACCCTCGTCATTATAAACTACTGCCCGTATAGTAATGTTGGGGAACCTACAAAGAACACTGCTTCTGTCCCAAATGGCACCCTATTCCCTATACAGTGCAATTTCTCTCTCTCTCTCTCTCTCTGTCTCTCTCTCTCTCTCTCTCTCTCTCTCTCTGTCTCTCTCTGTCTCTCTCTCTCTCTCTCTCTCTCTCTCTCTCTCTCTCTCTCTCTCTCTCTCTCTCTCTCTCTCTCTCTCTCTCTCTCTCTCTCCTCTCTCTCTCTCTCTCTCTCTCTTCTCTCTCTCTCTCTCTCTCTCTCTCTCTCTCTCTCTCTCTCTCTCTCTCTCTCGTCCTCTGTCTCTGTCTCTGTCTCTGTCTCTGTCTCTGTCTCTGTCTCTGTCTCTGTCTCTGTCTCTGTCTCTGTCTCTGTCTCTGTCTCTGTCTCTGTCTCTGTCTCTGTCTCTCTCTCTCTCTCTCTCTCTCTCTCTCTCTCTCTCTCTCTCTCTCTCTCTCTCTCTCTCTCTCTCTCTCTCTCTCTCTCTCTCTCTCATTCATATATATGGTGCCATTTGGGACAGTCTATTTATTTTTTCTCAAGATGTTTTGCACTCTGACCTCCTACTATAGAAACCTATACATTGCCAATCCTTCTAAACAGTGTCCTATGTGGATGAATAATCAAAGTAAAAATCTATACTCTGTTTCCCTGATGTATAGATCTGAAGGACAGTATTCAGACAGGGTGGGCTCTGGTCAAAGGTAGGGCATTATATTGGGAATAGCCGTTTGGGGAAACAGATGGTCTGTTTGAATTTGTTGGTGTGTCAGTCATTGCTAGCCAGGTTGCCAGATATGTTTGTTGTGACAACCACAGAGAAATCTGGCTTGTGCAGAGACAGACCTGGCAACCCGGCTGAATAATTTTAAACAGGGATGACTAATCTTCTCTACATAAGGCCTGCTGTATTGCCTGGTTACCCAGACTCCTTGCTCCGGCCAAACGCTACGCCTCGCCCACAGACGTTAGTTTCTTCTCCACAATGAGTCTGGATCAGAGTATTTCCCCGACGATTTGTAGAATGGAAATCCATTCTAGACCGTCTGATTGGTCCCAGAAACTGATGTGTCAAGCCAGGACACACGTGGCTATAGCAGCGTTTTGAGAATTTGTCATTGGCTTTGATACTCTGATTGGTTAGAGATGATCCAATCGCTGAGGACCTGTTGTTGTTTTGTACAACACCCCCTCATTTTGACGTCACCGCAAACGACTTCAATGATGGCAGAATCAGACTGAAGTATGTAGCGAACATAGAGCAGCGGAATAATTCAGTTTGAGTCATCAGGCAACCTGCTGGAAGTATAGGCTTTTGTTCCAGCCAAGCGCTAACACACCTGATTCAACTAATCGGTCTTAAATTATAATAACAATAATTGATTGCGTTTATATAATAAAGACCTTGATTAGTTGAATTAGTTGTTACTGTTGGGTTGGAACAAAAACCTGCACATGTAGGGTTAGATCGGACCCCCTGGTTTATTCTTTGTGATGTGGTCATTCAGATTTAGAATTGACTCAAAACCCATTTTGGAATCAGCAAATCAACTAGTTTTTTTACCCCATACATTTCTCACATTATTTAGAAAGAGTTGTTTTTCTTTCAATCCTCAGTTGTTTTGAAGCACTGCCTCGATCACTGGATGATTTAGGATGCGTCTGAAATCCACCCTATTCCCTATGTAGTGCTCTGATCAAAAGTAGTGCACTATGTAGGGAATGTGGGATGCTGCCTCACTGTCTCCTGCTGTTTGTTTGTTTGTACAGTTCTAGATGTCCAGTAAAGATTATGCCCTATTTTATAACCATTTGAAAACCCCTTTTGTGAACTAATAAAGTTATGTATTAATATCTGACTCATGTTGTCTCTTAAAGAGAAAATTGGCGGCGCCAACTGTAATTGGCAGCGGATGTCCGTCCTATTGCCTCTGACCACCGAACATTGGCCACCACTTTGTATACATTTTCTTGACGATTCTACATGTTCGACCCAGCAGCTGATTTACTGCACACAGTCATCTTATTGAATTTTATACTGTACTATAAATCAAGGGACTGACAGAATGACAAGAAGCACAAAAACAGTTCAGCATCACAGAGCAATCTGAAGTCAATCAGGAAGTCGTTCATATTTAGACAGCAGGAGGTGTTAAGCCGCAGCACGGAGCAATCTGAAGTCAATCAGGAAGTCGTTCATATTTAGACAGCAGGAGGTGTATAGCAGACAGACGTCTCTATAAATCTCTAAAACATTTAAAAACAAACTTACATGTTACGGCTCTTAACCTTATCAGACATTTAAAGTATAAGAACCAATGTCCCAGATCATGAAGTGATAGAGGAAACACGTGACTGTAGACAGGTAACAATGTATTGTCTGGGCCTTAGCTTATGTTTCATCACATTCATCTTAGAGGACTCCCTGTTCATGCACTTGCATGGATTAGTGCAGTGTTCCCCAACAGGTGGCCCCAGGGTGCTTTTATTTGGCCCCCCGCGTTTAAAAAAAAAGTTTATTATTGGACATAAAATACTATAAAAAAACACCAGGAAATCAGCTCCAATTGATTTTAATTTTGGAAATCTGTTCCCAAGTATTCCCACTCGTAATAGAGATACGTGATCACAAGATTTGAAATGATTATGTTTTAGGCCAATATTATATCTGTGGTCAATTTGCAGTCTACAAATGATTTTGTAATTATGTGTGTTCATAAATTCACTCTGGAGTGCCAGATTGCGCTCAGAGTGCGCTCTGGGTGTTTGTAAATTCAGAGCACTGTCAGATTGTCCATTCAAAGCGTTTCACCCTTGGACAGAGTCTGTGAGTGGAGCGGAGAGTGCGCAATTTGGCTGGAGCCCGGCGTGAGATTCCCAAAGGCTCGAGCATCGGTGTCGTCCTTCTCGCCCCTCCAATTTCTCTCCAGTAGCGAGGGCGTTCCCGGCCCAGCATGCATTTGTAGTCTACTTGTGTGCTGCTATAGCCCTTTGTTTTAGCAGCTGTCATGGAGTTCGCTAAATATTTTCATATAGAAACTGATAAAACAAACGGGTGCTAAATCAAGGTGACTTACAAAGATGAGGAGCAAGAGAGGGAGTGTGGTGATGTAATGTCCACAACTAAATAATCATTGTGGAATCTGAAAAGACACGTATCCCCGAAAGCATGATGGTGTACTAACTACGTGCACACGCTAACAGAAAGGAACGAGGTGGGTAGATAAATGCTACAATGACACACTTAGTTAAGTATTTATATAAACTAAAAATCGGATCTCTTAAACGTTTCCTTCATTTCGTTCTATATCTATACAATAGGCTATCGTTGGTTTTGGACCTGGCATATTCCCATGTTCAAGGCGCTTATTGTTTTTATTGGATTATTTTGCCTAAAAGCCTTCAGGCCCACCTATAGACAAAATAAATAAAAACAACTGCATCCCTGCCCAGCCTGGCAAGAGTGGCCAAAAGGGTGTTCAGCATCCCCAGTGGCCCTGGAGGGGTGGAGAGGGTGTTCAGCATCTGGAGGGGCGGAGAGGGTGTTCAGCATCCCCAGAGGTTCTGGAGGGGTGGAGAGGGTGTTCAGCATCCCCAGAGGTTCTGGAGGGGTGGAGAGGGTGTTCAGCATCTGGAGGGGCGGAGAGGGTGTTCAGCATCCCCAGAGGTTCTGGAGGGGTGGAGAGGGTGTTCAGCATCTGGAGGGGCGGAGAGGGTGTTCAGCATCCCCAGTGGCTCTGGAGGGGTGGAGAGGGTGTTCAGCATCCCCAGTGGCTCTGGAGGGGTGGAGAGGGTGTTCAGCATCCCCAGTGGGGTGGAGGGGTGGAGAGGGTGTTCAGCATCCCCAGTGGCTCTGGAGGGGTGGAGAGGGTGTTCAGCATCCCCAGTGGGGTGGAGGGGTGGAGAGGGTGTTCAGCATCCCCAGTGGGGTGGAGGGGCGGAGAGGGTGTTCAGCATCCCCAGTGGCTCTGGAGGGGTGGAGAGGGTGTTCAGCATCCCCAGTGGGGTGGAGGGGTGGAGAGGGTGTTCAGCATCCCCAGTGGCTCTGGAGGGGTGGAGAGGGTGTTCAGCATCCCCAGAGGGGTGGAGGGGCGGAGAGGGTGTTCAGCATCCCCAGTGGCTCTGGAGGGGTGGAGAGGGTGTTCAGCATCCCCAGAGGGGTGGAGGGGTGGAGAGGGTGTTCAGCATCCCCAGTGGCTCTGGAGGGGTGGAGAGGGTGTTCAGCATCCCCAGTGGGGTGGAGGGGTGGAGAGGGTGTTTAGCATCCCCAGTGGGGTGGAGGGGTGGAGAGGGTGTTCAGCATCCCCAGTGGGGTGGAGGGGTGGAGAGGGTGTTCAGCATCCCCAGAGGGGTGGAGGGGTGGAGAGGGTGTTCAGCATCCCCAGTGGGGTGGAGGGGTGGAGAGGGTGTTTAGCATCCCCAGAGGGGTGGAGGGGTGGAGAGGGTGTTCAGCATCCCCAGAGGGGTGGAGGGGTGGAGAGGGTGTTCAGCATCCCCAGAGGGGTGGAGGGGTGGAGAGGGTGTTCAGCATCCCCAGTGGGGTGGAGGGGTGGAGAGGGTGTTCAGCATCCCCAGTGGGGTGGAGGGGTGGAGAGGGTGTTTAGCATCCCCAGAGGGGTGGAGGGGTGGAGAGGGTGTTCAGCATCCCCAGTGGGGTGGAGGGGTGGAGAGGGTGTTTAGCATCCCCAGTGGGGTGGAGGGGTGGAGAGGGTGTTTAGCATCCCCAGAGGGGTGGAGGGGTGGAGAGGGTGTTCAGCATCCCCAGAGGGGTGGAGGGGTGGAGAGGGTGTTTAGCATCCCCAGAGGGGTGGAGGGGTGGAGAGGGTGTTCAGCATCCCCAGTGGCCCTGGAGGGGTGGAGAGGGTGTTCAGCATCCCCAGTGGCTCTGGAGGGGTGGAGAGGGTGTTCAGCATCCCCAGTGGGGTGGAGGGGTGGAGAGGGTGTTCAGCATCCCCAGTGGGGTGGAGGGGTGGAGAGGGTGTTCTCCGCTGCTGGCCCGCATGATCCTGAAGCTACAGACTGGCCAAATTAAAAAATAAATTCAAAGGCACTAATAAGTCATTTTTCATTTCATTTGTATTTAATTCTAAGTAAGTCACAGCCTATATGCACCATTTATAGACTATAATGATTTAATACAAGGAAATGTTGTTTAGGGTACTAGGGGGTAACTAGCCCCCTGGTGACCCTGGACAACACCCTGTCGTTCTCCGCTAACATCAAGGCGGTGATCCGATCCTGCAGGTTCATGCTCTACAACATTCGCAGAGTACGACCCTACCTTACACAGAAAGCGGCACAGGTCCTAATCCAGGCACTTGTCATCTCCCGTCTGGATTACTGCAACTCGCTGTTGGCTGGGCTCCCTGCCTGTGCCATTAAACCCCTACAACTCATCCAGAACGCTGTAGCCCGTCTGGTGTTCAACCTTCCCAAGTTCTCTCATGTCACGCCGCTCCTCCGCACACTCCACTGGCTTCCAGTTGAAGCTCGCATCTACTACAAAACCATGGTGCTTGCCTACAGAGCTGTGAGGGGAACGGCACCTCCGTACCTTCAGGCTCTGATCAGTCCCTACACCCAAACGAGGGCACTGCGTTCATCCACCTCTGGCCTGCTGGCTCCCCTACCTCTGTGGAAGCATAGTTCCCGCTCAGCCCAGTCAAAACTGTTCGCTGCGCTGGCACCCCAATGGTGGAACAAGCTCCCTCACGACGCCAGGACAGCGGAGTCACTCACCAGCTTCCGGAGACACTTGAAACCCTACCTCTTTAAGGAATACCTGGAATAGTATAACAGTAATCCTTCTACCCCCTACCCCACCCCCCCATTAATAAAAAGGGTGGTTGTCCCACTGGCTATCCTAATTTGTAAGTCGCTCTGGATAAGAGAGTCTGCTAAATGACTTAAATGTAAACGTAAATGGGTAACTGGCCCCTCCCCCCACCTGTAATTCACATTAAGACCACAAGATGTCACAATTATTTCCCCAACACTTTCCCTGGCTGACATTGCTCTTGCTCAACAAAGAAATTCCTCTGAGTCACCACAACTTTTGGAGATATTTCAACAAAAAATGATTTTGCGGTAAGTTGATGAAATGTTTTGAAATTTAAAAAAAAAAGTCGTAGATATAATACAATGAAGTTAGATCTATAATTTTTATTAATTTTTTATATCCAGTTAGGAAAGCCTTAAGATAAATAATCCACATTTTTTAGAGAAAAATGTAGATACTTTTTTGGTATAGTAGTAATATGTTGGATGAGTGTGTTGGGGGCAACTTGCCTTAGCTATTTTACACGGCCTTTTCTGTCATATAGCTAGATGGCTAGCTACGTGTTTGAGAGAGCTTTTCAGTTGGCATCTCTCCCCCTGTTTTCAGTCACAGGTGGGGACTGGATTAGGTGTGAGCAGTGCAGGAGGTGGGGACTGGATTAGGTGTGAGCAGTGAAGGAAGTGGACTCATTGTGCTCCAATTTTTACTGGAGATAGCTTTATTTATGATCTATGTACAAATTAGAATCGTGCAATAGCAGAGCATAAGAGAGTTGACACATCATTGTTACACTGAATTTATTAGTTAAGTTATTGTTATTAAATGTTATTCCAATGTTATTAGTTATATTCCATTCCAATATTATATTCCAATGAATATTTTTTTTTTATGAATTAAAAACAACTATTGAAAACCCATTTTAAAGACTACTGAGATTTAAAATCTTGCATTATTCAAATAATATTTAGTGCAATTGTACATAATGGGTTGTATGGAAAAGGTACAACAAAGAAAGAACAAAGAAAATGAATGTGCAGGTGAGTTAAAAAGAGGGACTTTACATAAAATCTCCTCAGTGCGGATATTAATGGTCAGATATTTTATTTAAATAATTAAAATAAGACAACTAGACGGCCCTTTCCTAAAAACATTTCATGAAATAACTCAAGTGTAAACAGTAGCCATTTATTTTCCCTTTATAGTTTAAGCATGATCTTCATTCACATACCAATTTTTTTTCTCAAAACGTTGCTTTTTTGTGTCAGCAATTAGACATTGTTCTTATTTACCCCCTAGTACCCTATATGGTGAGCCCTTTATGTCCTACCAGCCTAGTGTGTCGCACTCGCTAATGCTTCACAATGTATTTCTTTGTAGGCTATAACCTTGAAATAATAATATAGCTTAAATAATTAATTGTCTTCCTTCTTCGACTCCCTGTATGGCTCTTGACCTACTTAGAGTGTTTATATGCTGTTTAATATGACAAATAGTTCTATTTGAAATTATGTTCGCTTCTTACCTTCACCTTTTCATGTTTATTCAAATACTCTTCATTCAAATCCATATGGTTTGGGTTTCGATACTTTTTAAAACCAGGTGGTCACAAAAATAGATGGGTGTTGGTTAAATTGTGATTTTAATGAGTGGAGCGAATTTGGAGTGGTTTTTAGCGGAGAGGTTGGAAAAGATATGGAGCACGTCTGCTCACATGCGCTGTTGTCCACACATGACCTCCCGTTTAAACGTCTAGTTTAGACCAGGGGTCAGCCTGCTGCTGTTTAAACGTCTAGTTTAGACCAGGGGTCAGCCTGCTGCAGGTCCTGGAGAGCTACAGGATGTGCAGGGCAGGTTTTTGTTCCAGCCCAGCACTAACACACTAATTCAACTAATCCAGGTCTTGGTTGATCAGTTGTATCAGGCGTGTTAGTACCGGCTATAGGACCAAAGGCTATACCCTGGAACTCTCCAAGTTATCTCCCTGTGTGTGTATGATAGAGGGAGGGAGAGAGGAACTCTCCAAGTTATCTCCCTGTGTGTGTATGATAGAGGGAGGGAGAGAGGAACTCTCCAAGTTATCTCCCTGTGTGTGTATGATAGAGGGAGGGAGAGAGGAACTCTCCAAGTTATCTCCCTGTGTGTGTATGATAGAGGGAGGGAGAGAGGAACTCTCCAAGTTATCTCCCTGTGTGTGTATGATAGAGGGAGGGAGAGAGGAACTCTCCAAGTTATCTCCCTGTGTGTGTATGATAGAGGGAGGGAGAGAGGAACTCTCCAAGTTATCTCCCTGTGTGTGTATGATAGAGGGAGGGAGAGAGGAACTCTCCAAGTTATCTCCCTGTGTGTGTATGATAGAGGGAGGGAGAGAGGAACTCTCCAAGTTATCTCCCTGTGTGTGTATGATAGAGGGAGGGAGAGAGGAACTCTCCAAGTTATCTCCCTGTGTGTGTATGATAGAGGGAGGGAGAGAGGAACTCTCCAAGTTATCTCCCTGTGTGTGTATGATAGAGGGAGGGAGAGAGGAACTCTCCAAGTTATCTCCCTGTGTGTGTATGATAGAGGGAGGGAGAGAGGAACTCTCCAAGTTATCTCCCTGTGTGTGTATGATAGAGGGAGGGAGAGAGGAACTCTCCAAGTTATCTCCCTGTGTGTATGATAGAGGGAGGGAGAGAGGAACTCTCCAAGTTATCTCCCTGTGTGTATGATAGAGGGAGGGAGAGAGGAACTCTCCAAGTTATCTCCCTGTGTGTGTATGATAGAGGGAGGGAGAGAGGAACTCTCCAAGTTGTGTGTGTGAGCGACGCTCTCATATGTTTAGAGAGATGTAGCTTCTCTCCTGACTAAGCTGATTTCCTGCTTACTGTACTTACTACCTGCCTGCTGTGCTGATAATGCTTCAGGGGTAATGGGATGGAACTGGATCAGACACATAGCTGTGGTGAAGAGGTCAATGAAACTGGATCAGACACATAGCTGTGGTGAAGAGGTCAATGGAACTGGATCAGACACATAGCTGTGGTGAAGAGGTCAATGGAACTGGATCAGACACATAGCTGTGGTGAAGAGGTCAATGGAACTGGATCAGACACATAGCTGTGGTGAAGAGGACAATGGAACTGGATCAGACACATAGCTGTGGTGAAGAGGTCAATGAAACTGGATCAGACACATAGCTGTGGTGAAGAGGTCAATGGAACTGGATCAGACACATAGCTGTGGTGAAGAGGTCAATGGAACTGGATCAGACACATAGCTGTGGTGAAGAGGACAATGGAACTGGATCAGACACATACAGTGGGGGAAAAAAGTATTTAGTCAGCCACCAATTGTGCAAGTTCTCCCACTTAAAAAGATGAGAGAGGCCTGTAATTTTCATCATAGGTACACGTCAACTATGACAGACAAATTGAGAAAAGAAAATCCAGAAAATCACATTGTAGGATTTTTTATGAATTTATTTGCAAATTATGGTGGAAAATAAGTATTTGGTCACCTACAAACAAGCAAGATTTCTGGCTCTCACAGACCTGTAACTTCTTCTTTAAGAGGCTCCTCTGTCCTCCACTCGTTACCTGTATTAATGGCACCTGTTTGAACTTGTTATCAGTATAAAAGACACCTGTCCACAACCTCAAACAGTCACACTCCAAACTCCACTATGGCCAAGACCAAAGAGCTGTCAAAGGACACCAGAAACAAAATTGTAGACCTGCACCAGGCTGGGAAGACTGAATCTGCAATAGGTAAGCAGCTTGGTTTGAAGAAATCAACTGTGGGAGCAATTATTAGGAAATGGAAGACATACAAGACCACTGATAATCTCCCTCGATCTGGGGCTCCACGCAAGATCTCACCCCGTGGGGTCAAAATGATCACAAGAACGGTGAGCAAAAATCCCAGAACCACACGGGGGGACCTAGTGAATGACCTGCAGAGAGCTGGGACCAAAGTAACAAAGCCTACCATCAGTAACACACTACGCAGCCAGGGACTCAAATCCTGCAGTGCTAGACGTGTCCCCCTGCTTAAGCCAGTACATGTCCAGGCCCGTCTGAAGTTTGCTAGAGTGCATCCAGAAGAGGATTGGGAGAATGTCATATGGTCAGATGAAACCAAAATATAACTTTTTGGTAAAAACTCAACTCGTCGTGTTTGGAGGACAAAGAATGCTGAGTTGCATCCAAAGAACACCATACCTACTGTGAAGCATGGGAGTGAAAACATCATACTTTGGGGCTGTTTTTCTGCAAAGGGACCAGGACGACTGATCCGTGTAAAGGAAAGAATGAATGGGGCCATGTATCGTGAGATTTTGAGTGAAAACCTCCTTCCATCAGCAAGGGCATTGAAGATGAAACGTGGCTGGGTCTTTCAGCATGACAATGATCCCAAACACACCGCCCGGGCAATGAAGGATTGGCTTCGTAAGAAGCATTTCAAGGTCCTGGAGTCTCCAGATCTCAACCCCATAGAAAATCTTTGGAGGGAGTTGAAAGTCTGTGTTGCCCAGCGACAGCCCCAAAACATCACTGCTCTAGAGGAGATCTGCATGGAGGAATGGGCCAAAATACCAGCAACAGTGTGTGAAAACCTTGTGAAGACTTACAGAAAACGTTTGACCTGTGTCATTGCCAACAAAGGGTATATAACAAAGTATTGAGAAACTTTTGTTATTGACCAAATACTTATTTTCCACCATAATTTGCAAATAAATTCATAAAAAATCCTACAATGTGATTTTCTGGAATTTTTTTTCTCATTTTGTCTGTCATAGTTGACGTGTACCTATGATGAAAATTACAGGCCTCTCTCATCTTTTTAAGTGGGAGAACTTGCACAATTGGTGGCTGACTAAATACTTTTTTTACCCACTGTAGCTGTAGCTGTGGTGAAGAGGTCAATATATCCAAACGATGGAAAGGTCATGGAAATGTATGGGAAAAAGATCCCAAATCTCCTCATTGTCCCCCCAGCAAAATTAACCTACAGTTAGGCCATTGTTTGTATAGCATGTGTATTTCACACTATGTTGAGTTATAATGCTCGTATGGATGTCAACCCCAATATACAATATGTTCATGTCATCATCACCAATCAACTGCATTACAGTTAACAACAACAGACTATCACCACCCATTTCTGTATGCTAGCTATGCTACAGGACCAACTTAAACAAACACAAGTTAGCATTTAGCAGTTACTTCTAAACCTGAAAAAGGGACAACTTCTAAATGTTATGCAGCAAAAACAGACAAATATATCCAAATCAGACTTTAGTAACTACATTTTTATTTGTATTTATTATGGAACCCCGTTAGTTCCTGCCAAGGCAGCAGCTACTCTTCCTGGGGTCCGGCAAAAATTAAGGCAGTTATACAATTTTAAAACCATTACAATACATTCATTACAGAATTCACAACACATTAAGTGTGTGCCCTCAGGCCCCTACTCCACTACCACATATCTACAACACAACATCCATGTGTACGTGTGTGTATAGTACGTATTATATTATTATATTATATTATTTACGTATGTTATCGTGTGTGTGTATGCATGTGTCTGTGCCTATGTTTGTGTTGCTTCACAGTCCCCGCTGTTCCATAAGGTGTATTTTTATTTGTTTAAATCTGATTCTACTGCTTGCATCAGTTACCTGATGTGGAATAGAGTTCCATGTAGTCATGGCTCTATGTAGTACTGTACGCATCCCATAGTCTGTTCTGGACTTGGGGACTGTGAAGAGACCTCTGGTGGCATATCTTGTGGGGTATGCATGGGCTAATCGTTTAAACAAGACAGCTCTGTGCTTTCAACATGTCAATACCTCTCACAAATACAAGTAGTGATGAAGTAAATCACATTGTGGGCCTGTTACAATACATGAATACGGATTTTACGAATATCCACCTTGTTAGATCAGATTTGTTGACTGTGCCCCAGTGACAGCGTCACAGCATCCTGTGTTCCATTGACCTCTTTACCCCATCTATGGTTTGGTAACATTCCATTCCTTCTATTCCAGTCATTACTATGAGATGTCCTCCTCACCAGCCTCCACTGATGGGTATAATATATAAAAGCATTGTATTGGTGGAGACATCGGCTAGTGAGATTTTCCACCATATTTCTTATACCAGTCATTTCCTTTCAAACCAGTGATAAAAGGAAGTGAACACTTTGGGAGAAAGGATAAATAATTGGGACATAGCCAGTGTCTTTAATTGAATTGGGACTTTAGCGAGTGTCATTAAGTTATATGATCGAACCCGGCTGTGGATATCACAAAGTGGGGCTTTAATTAATCACAGGTGATGCAGTATATAGTGTCCTCTGTCCCCCACCACTACAACAGTAGATAGTGTCCTCTGTCCCCCACCACTACAACAGTAGATAGTGTCCTCTGTCCCCCACCACTACAACAGTAGATAGTGTCCTCTGTCCCCCACCACTACAACAGTAGATAGTGTCCTCTGTCCCCCACCACTACAACAGTAGATAGTGTCCTCTGTCCCCCACCACTACAACAGTAGATAGTGTCCTCTGTCCCCCACCACTACAACAGTAGATAGTGTCCTCTGTCCCCCACCACTACAACAGTAGATAGTGTTCTCTGTCCCCCACCACTACAACAGTAGATAGTGTCCTCTGTCCCCCACCACTACAACAGTAGATAGTGTCCTCTGTCCCCCACCACTACAACAGTAGATAGTGTTCTCTGTCCCCCACCACTACAACAGTAGATAGTGTCCTCAGTCCCCCACCACTACAACAGTAGATAGTGTCCTCTGTCCCCCACCACTACAACAGTAGATAGTGTCCTCTGTCCCCCACCACTACAACAGTAGATAGTGTCCTCTGTCCCCCACCACTACAACAGTAGATAGTGTCCTCTGTCCCCCACCACTACAACAGTAGATAGTGTCCTCCGTCCCCCACCACTACAACAGTAGATAGTGTCCTCTGTCCCCCACCACTACAACAGTAGATAGTGTCCTCTGTCCCCCACCACTACAACAGTAGATAGTGTTCTCTGTCCCCCACCACTACAACAGTAGATAGTGTCCTCTGTCCCCCACCACTACAACAGTAGATAGTGTCCTCTGTCCCCCACCACTACAACAGTAGATAGTGTCCTCAGTCCCCCACCACTACAACAGTAGATAGTGTCCTCTGTCCCCCACCACTACAACAGTAGATAGTGTCCTCTGTCCCCCACCACTACAACAGTAGATAGTGTCCTCTGTCCCCCTGGGTATTAGGACTGGCAGTATGTTCTCTAGGCATTGCCGTGCTCAACTCAACAGTTTACAGTAACAGAAAGGGTGCCGGGTTCAAAAGGCATATAGTGGAAGAAAGGGGGAAACCTGTGCTCACTGTCCTAGTCTTTTAAAAGGCCAATCTGCAGTTGCTACATTCTTTTTTGGACTCATAGATTATTGATACATATACCCGTTGATTCTTGAAGAATATAACTTCTAAATGCCTCATGAGCTTAGTTCAACTGTCGTACCCCATCAGAACCCAGAAAATAAGCTTGTTTACCTCCAATGTTTGTAAACAACATAAATGTAAACAAACCCTGTATAGTAACATGGTTTAAACTATCATTTTGATCTCATGGATGGTCAGTCCTTACATACATAGCTCTGTCTATGAATTTGAGAGTGGTTATATTTCTCCAGCCCCATTGCTCAGGGTTTTTACTGGAACAGTGGCGGGGATTTCGCTTTGTTATTGTTTCTACTGCGGATTGCCCCTTTAATCAGCAGAGGTCAAAGCAAACGGACTGGTTTTGGTGACAGCCTTCGTCAGCATTTCAGTATATTCCTTTTTCCTGTATGTTCTCTCGACTATATAACCCCACCTCTACAGAGAGGTATTAGACCTGGTCCGTTCTCTACAGAGAGGTATTAGACCTGGTCCGTTCTCTACAGAGAGGTATTAGACCTGGTCCGTTCTCTACAGAGAGGTATTAGACCTGGTCCGTTCTCTACAGAGAGGTATTAGACCTGGTCCGGTCTCTACAGAGAGGTATTAGACCTGGTCCGTTCTCTACAGAGAGGTATTAGACCTGGTCCGTTCTCTACAGAGAGGTATTAGACCTGGTCCGTTCTCTACAGAGAGGTATTAGACCTGGTCCGTTCTCTACAGAGAGGTATTAGACCTGGTCCGTTCTCTACAGAGAGGTATTAGACCTGGTCCGTTCTCTACAGAGAGGTATTAGACCTGGTCCGTTCTCTACAGAGAGGTATTAGACCTGGTCCGTTCTCTACAGAGAGGTATTAGACCTGGTCCGTTCTCTACAGAGAGGTATTGGACCTGGTCCGTTCTCTACAGAGAGGTATTGGACCTGGTCCGTTCTCTACAGAGAGGTATTGGACCTGGTCCGTTCTCTACAGAGAGGTATTGGACCTGGTCCGTTCTCTACAGAGAGGTATTGGACCTGGTCCGTTCTCTACAGAGAGGTATTGGACCTGGTCCGTTCTCTACAGAGAGGTATTGGACCTGGTCCGTTCTCTACAGAGAGGTATTGGACCTGGTCCGTTCTCTACAGAGAGGTATTGGACCTGGTCCGTTCTCTACAGAGAGGTATTGGACCTGGTCCGTTCTCTACAGAGAGGTATTGGACCTGGTCCGTTCTCTACAGAGAGGTATTGGACCTGGTCCGTTCTCTACAGAGAGGTATTGGACCTGGTCCGTTCTCTACAGAGAGGTATTAGACCTGGTCCGTTCTCTACAGAGAGGTATTAGACCTGGTCCGTTCTCTACAGAGAGGTATTAGACCTGGTCCGTTCTCTACAGAGAGGTATTAGACCTGGTCCGTTCTCTACAGAGAGGTATTAGACCTGGTCCGTTCTCTACAGAGAGGTATTAGACCTGGTCCGTTCTCTACAGAGAGGTATTAGACCTGGTCCGTTCTCTACAGAGAGGTATTAGACCTGGTCCGTTCTCTACAGAGAGGTATTAGACCTGGTCCGTTCTCTACAGAGAGGTATTAGACCTGGTCCGTTCTCTACAGAGAGGTATTAGACCTGGTCCGTTCTCTACAGAGAGGTATTAGACCTGGTCCGTTCTCTACAGAGAGGTATTAGATCTGGTCCGTTCTCTACAGAGAGGTATTAGACCTGGTCCGTTCTCTACAGAGAGGTATTAGACCTGGTCCGTTCTCTACAGAGAGGCATTAGACCTGGTCCGTTCTCTACAGAGAGGCATTAGACCTGGTCCGTTCTCTACAGAGAGGCATTAGACCTGGTCCGTTCTCTACAGAGAGGCATTAGACCTGGTCCGTTCTCTACAGAGAGGTATTAGACCTGGTCCGTTCTCTACAGAGAGGTATTAGACCTGGTCCGTTCTCTACAGAGAGGCATTAGACCTGGTCCGTTCTCTACAGAGAGGTATTAGACCTGGTCCGTTCTCTACAGAGAGGTATTAGACCTGGTCCGTTCTCTACAGAGAGGTATTAGACCTGGTCCGTTCTCTACAGAGAGGTATTAGACCTGGTCCGTTCTCTACAGAGAGGTATTAGACCTGGTCCGTTCTCTACAGAGAGGCATTAGACCTGGTCCGTTCTCTACAGAGAGGCATTAGACCTGGTCCGTTCTCTACAGAGAGGCATTAGACCTGGTCCGTTCTCTACAGAGAGGCATTAGACCTGGTCCGTTCTCTACAGAGAGGCATTAGACCTGGTCCGTTCTCTACAGAGAGGCATTAGACCTGGTCCGTTCTCTACAGAGAGGTATTAGACCTGGTCCGTTCTCTACAGAGAGGTATTAGACCTGGTCCGTTCTCTACAGAGAGGTATTAGACCTGGTCCGTTCTCTACAGAGAGGTATTAGACCTGGTCCGTTCTCTACAGAGAGGTATTAGACCTGGTCCGTTCTCTACAGAGAGGTATTAGACCTGGTCCGTTCTCTACAGAGAGGTATTAGACCTGGTCCGTTCTCTACAGAGAGGCATTAGACCTGGTCCGTTCTCTACAGAGAGGCATTAGACCTGGTCCGTTCTCTACAGAGAGGCATTAGACCTGGTCCGTTCTCTACAGAGAGGCATTAGACCTGGTCCGTTCTCTACAGAGAGGCATTAGACCTGGTCCGTTCTCTACAGAGAGGCATTAGACCTGGTCCGTTCTCTACAGAGAGGTATTAGACCTGGTCCGTTCTCTACAGAGAGGCATTAGACCTGGTCCGTTCTCTACAGAGAGGCATTAGACCTGGTCCGTTCTCTACAGAGAGGCATTAGACCTGGTCCGTTCTCTACAGAGAGGTATTAGACCTGGTCCGTTCTCTACAGAGAGGTATTAGACCTGGTCCGTTCTCTACAGAGAGGTATTAGACCTGGTCCGTTCTCTACAGAGAGGTATTAGACCTGGTCCGTTCTCTACAGAGAGGTATTAGACCTGGTCCGTTCTCTACAGAGAGGCATTAGACCTGGTCCGTTCTCTACAGAGAGGCATT
>NC_140015.1:41731064-41773564 GCF_964263955.1 Coregonus lavaretus | reverse complement strand
GAGGGTGAATCCCTCATAACAATCTCCAGAGTGGCGCAGTGCATAAGGCACTGCATCGCAGTGCTAGCTGTGCCACTAGAGATCCTGGTTCGAGTCCAGGCTCTGTCGCAGCCGGCCGCGACCGGGAGACCCATGGGCGGCGCACAATTGGTCCAACGTAGGGGAGGGTTTGGCCGGCAGGGATGTGGGTTCGTTTCCCATGGGAAAAAATAAACAAAACATGTATGCATAAACAAAACATGTATGCATTCACTAACTGTAAGTCGCTCTGGATAAGAGCGTCTGCTAAATGACTAAAATGTAAATGTAAACAATGTGTTTCTGCAGATAAATTACCAAATGATTCTCTAAAGAATTGCAAAATTATTCTCTAAAGAGGGTGAATCACTCAAAACAATGAATCCTCACTGCAGAAACAATAAATCGTGGGGAGAGCGTGTCAACCTTGTCCAAGCTGATATTTTCAGTACAGGCATCTAATAATTTGGCCAGCTAAAAATGTATTTGATCCCGCATTTCACGATCTGACATAATGGTAGCCTACCTTTTGGGCTTTAGATAGATTATTAAGCCTTTTGAACAAAGAGCCGTTTGGGAGCCATCCCTACGCATTTAAACAGCACCCTAGATTGGTCCCATCCCTACGTAGGTGTTTAAACAGCACCCTAGATATATCCCATCCCTAAGTAGGTGTTTAAACAGCACCCTAGATATATCCCATCCCTAAGTAGGTGTTTAAACAGCACCCTAGATATATCCCATCCCTAAGTAGGTGTTTAAACAGCACCCTAGATATATCCCATCCCTAAGTAGGTGTTTAAACAGCACCCTAGATATATCCCATCCCTAAGTAGGTGTTTAAACAGCACCCTAGATATATCCCATCCCTAAGTAGGTGTTTAAACAGCACCCTAGATATATCCCATCCCTACGTAGGTGTTTAAACAGCACCCTAGATATATCCCATCCCTAAGTAGGTGTTTAAACAGCACCCTAGATATATCCCATCCCTAAGTAGGTGTTTAAACAGCACCCTAGATATATCCCATCCCTAAGTAGGTGTTTAAACAGCACCCTAGATATATCCCATCCCTACGTAGGTGTTTAAACAGCACCCTAGATATATCCCATCCCTAAGTAGGTGTTTAAACAGCACCCTAGATATATCCCATCCCTAAGTAGGTGTTTAAACAGCACCCTAGATATATCCCATCCCTACGTAGGTGTTTAAACAGCACCCTAGATATATCCCATCCCTAAGTAGGTGTTTAAACAGCACCCTAGATATATCCCATCCCTACGTAGGTGTTTAAACAGCACCCTAGATATATCCCATCCCTAAGTAGGTGTTTAAACAGCACCCTAGATATATCCCATCCCTAAGTAGGTGTTTAAACAGCACCCTAGATATATCCCATCCCTAAGTAGGTGTTTAAACAGCACCCTAGTAGGCCTAGAGGGCCGTGACATGTGCTTTAGCCTCACTGACATCAGCACTCTGCTCGTATCCTAAATGGCACCCTACAAAGGTTGGCACCCTACTAAGGTTGGCACCGTACCAGTGTCGTGATACTCAGAGGTATCGTGGTAAGGAAGCGAAACATGAAGCGCACTGGAATTTCCTGAGGAAAACAGTCCTAATGGTGGAAACAAACAGCTGTATGTTGTCGCCCAGAATCACGTTTATGTTCCAAACAGCTGTACGTCTCCCGAGTGGCGCAGCGGTCTAAGGCACTGCATCGCAGTGCTAGCTGTGCCACTAGAGATCCTGGTTCGAGCCCAGGCTCTGTCGTAGCCGGCCGCGACCGGGAGACCCATGGGGCGGCGCACAATTTGCCCAGCGTCGTCGAGGGTAGGGGAGGGAATGGCCGGCAGGGATGTAGCTCAGTTGGTAGAGCATGGCGTTTGCAACCCCAGGGTTGTGGGTTCGATTCCCACGGTGGGCCAGTATGAAACAATTTAAAATATATAATAATAATGTATGCACTCGCTAACTGTAAGTCGCTCTGGATAAGAGCGTCTGCTAATTGACTAAAATGTAATGTAAATGTATGTTGTCACCCAGAATCACGTTTCTGTCCCGAGCTATAGACTATATGCTCCATAGGTTCTGAAGGACCAGAGAGTTTAGTCTGCTTTGGGTTTTCCTTTTTACCAAAGAAAATCATGTATCGTGGTATCACCATACTGGTATAGTGAAAACCCTACACCCTATTCCCTGTGGGCCCTGGTCAAAAGTAGTGCACTATACAGGGAACCATTTAGGACACAGACTCTGACCACCTCCTGAGTTTAGACACAGATTGATGAAACAGATTGACTTTAAAGAGAAGATTCACCCTCATTACATTTATAGGACTATTTATTATTCCTCTGAATAATCCTACATTATTGATGTTAAACGCTGGTCAGAAAAATCTGGTCGAGGGTAGAAGGGGTTGTCAAGACCTGCCGCTCCAAGTGGCACTCTATTCCCTTTGGCCGATGCCCGTAGGATCCAGATTTTTCACCTAGTCGGCTCGGGGATTAGAACCAGCGACCTTTCGGTTACTGGCACAACGCTCTTACCCACTAAGCTACTGGCCGCCCCGTACTGTAGAGGGGAATAGCAGGGGCCCATTTGGGAGGCAGTTCGCCCCTAGAGACACTGATCTAAGGCCGGTTTTATGTTCTGCCCTCCAATGGTTAATGTTGGTGTTGGGGGAGGGGGGAAGCTGATCCGAGATCTGTAGTTAAGGTTAGTATTGGGGGAGGGGAAGCTGATCCTAGATCTGTAGTTACGGTTGGTGTTGGGGGAGGGGAAGCTGATCCTAGATCTGTAGTTAAGGTTGGTATTGGGGGAGGGGAAGCTGATCCTAGATCTGTAGTTAAGGTTGGTATTGGGGGAGGGGGAAGCTGATCCGAGATCTGTAGTTAAGGTTGGTGTTGGGGGAGGGGAAGCTGATCCGAGATCTGTAGTTACGGTTGGTATTGGGGGAGGGGGAAGTTGATCCGAGATCTGTAGTTAAGGTTGGTGTTGGGGGAGGGGAAGCTGATCCGAGATCTGTAGTTACGGTTGGTGTTGGGGGAGGGGGAAGCTGATCCTAGATCTGTAGTTAAGGTTAGTATTGGGGGAGGGGAAGCTGATCCTAGATCTGTAGTTAAGGTTAGTATTGGGGGAGGGGAAGCTGATCCTAGATCTGTAGTTAAGGTTAGTATTGGGGGAGGGGAAGCTGATCCTAGATCTGTAGTTAAGGTTAGTGTTGGGGGAGGGGAAGCTGATCCTAGATCTGTAGTTAAGGTTAGTATTGGGGGAGGGGGGAAGCTGATCCTAGATCTGTAGTTAAGGTTAGTATTGGGGGAGGGGGAAGCTGATCCTAGATCTGTAGTTAAGGTTAGTATTGGGGGAGGGGAAGCTGATCCGAGATCTGTAGTTACGGTTGGTATTGGGGGAGGGGAAGCTGATCCGAGATCTGTAGTTAAGGTTAGTATTGGGGGAGGGGGGAAGCTGATCCTAGATCTGTAGTTAAGGTTAGTATTGGGGGAGGGGGGAAGCTGATCCTAGATCTGTAGTTACGGTTGGTGTTGGGGGAGGGGGAAGCTGATCCGAGATCTGTAGTTACGGTTGGTGTTGGGGGAGGGGAAGCTGATCCTAGATCTGTAGTTACGGTTAGTATTGGGGGAGGGGAAGCTGATCCTAGATCTGTAGTTAAGGTTAGTATTGGGGGAGGGGGGAAGCTGATCCTAGATCTGTAGTTACGGTTAGTATTGGGGGAGGGGAAGCTGATCCTAGATCTGTAGTTACGGTTAGTATTGGGGGAGGGGAAGCTGATCCTAGATCTGTAGTTACGGTTAGTATTGGGGGAGGGGAAGCTGATCCTAGATCTGTAGTTACGGTTAGTATTGGGGGAGGGGGGAAGCTGATCCTAGATCTGTAGTTACGGTTGGTGTTGGGGGAGGGGGAAGCTGATCCTAGATCTGTAGTTACGGTTAGTATTGGGGGAGGGGGAAGCTGATCCTAGATCTGTAGTTAAGGTTAGTATTGGGGGAGGGGGGAAGCTGATCCTAGATCTGTAGTTAAGGTTAGTATTGGGGGAGGGGAAGCTGATGCTAGATCTGTAGTTACGGTTAGTATTGGGGGAGGGGAAGCTGATCCTAGATCTGTAGTTACGGTTAGTATTGGGGGAGGGGAAGCTGATCCTAGATCTGTAGTTAAGGTTGGTGTTGGGGGAGGGGAAGCTGATCCTAGATCTGTAGTTACGGTTGGTGTTGGGGGAGGGGGAAGCTGATCCTAGATCTGTAGTTACGGTTAGTATTGGGGGAGGGGGAAGCTGATCCTAGATCTGTAGTTAAGGTTAGTATTGGGGGAGGGGGGAAGCTGATCCTAGATCTGTAGTTACGGTTAGTATTGGGGGAGGGGGGAAGCTGATCCTAGATCTGTAGTTAAGGTTAGTATTGGGGGAGGGGAAGCTGATCCTAGATCTGTAGTTAAGGTTAGTATTGGGGGAGGGGAAGCTGATCCTAGATCTGTAGTTAAGGTTAGTATTGGGGGAGGGGAAGCTGATCCTAGATCTGTAGTTAAGGTTAGTATTGGGGGAGGGGGGAAGCTGATCCTAGATCTGTAGTTAAGGTTAGTATTGGGGGAGGGGGGAAGCTGATCCTAGATCTGTAGTTACGGTTAGTATTGGGGGAGGGGGAAGCTGATCCTAGATCTGTAGTTAAGGTTAGTATTGGGGGAGGGGAAGCTGATCCTAGATCTGTAGTTAAGGTTAGTATTGGGGGAGGGGGGAAGCTGATCCTAGATCTGTAGTTACGGTTAGTATTGGGGGAGGGGGAAGCTGATCCTAGATCTGTAGTTAAGGTTAGTATTGGGGGAGGGGGGAAGCTGATCCTAGATCTGTAGTTAAGGTTGGTGTTGGGGGAGGGGAAGCTGATCCGAGATCTGTAGTTACGGTTGGTGTTGGGGGAGGGGAAGCTGATCCTAGATCTGTAGTTACGGTTGGTGTTGGGGGAGGGGAAGCTGATCCGAGATCTGTAGTTACGGTTGGTGTTGGGGGAGGGGAAGCTGATCCTAGATCTGTAGTTACGGTTGGTGTTGGGGGAGGGGGAAGCTGATCCTAGATCTGTATCTGAAGACAGCTGAAGATCATGGTGGAGAGGAGAGGAGAGGAGAGATCATGGTGGAGAGGAGAGGAGAGGAGAGATCATGGTGGAGAGGAGAGGAGAGGAGAGATCATGGTGGAGAGGAGAGGAGAGGAGAGGAGAGATCATGGTGGAGAGGAGAGGAGAGGAGAGATCATGGTGGAGAGGAGAGGAGAGGAGAGATCATGGTGGAGAGGAGAGGAGAGGAGAGATCATGGTGGAGAGGAGAGGAGAGGAGAGATCATGGTGGAGAGGAGAGGAGAGGAGAGATCATGGTGGAGAGGAGAGGAGAGGAGAGATCATGGTGGAGAGGAGAGGAGAGGAGAGGAGAGATCATGGTGGAGAGGAGAGGAGAGGAGAGGAGAGATCATGGTGGAGAGGAGAGGAGAGGAGAGATCATGGTGGAGAGGAGAGGAGAGGAGAGATCATGGTGGAGAGGAGAGGAGAGGAGAGAGGTCAGTTGGAATGTTGTTAACACTTTGAGTCAGTCTGTGGAAAAATGGCCGCAGAGAAAGACATCATGTGTTATGAGTTGATAATAAATGATTATAAGGGAATATTATATCTTACTATGATAAGTATATATAAGAACTAAGTTATAACCAGTAATAATTTATTCAAGTCTTTTCTGTCAGCAGTTGGTATCAAACTACAAGTTGATATTGTTGAGCAACCCACTGTTGAGAAATGTAGGTCTGGCTTCCTCTTTTGAGTCAGCGTGTGTGTGTGTGTGTGTGTGTGCGTGCGTGTGTGTGTGCGTGTGTGTGTGTGTGTGTGTGCGCTTGCGTACGTGTGTGTGTGTGTGTCTTCCGCCCCTTTTGAAAGTATTTTTTTGGCATCTTCATTTCATTTCCTCCTGAACTGTAGCTAGCAGAAACACCAGTCAGACCAGCCTCACTGAACACTGAACAGGCCTACAAACAAGCTCACAGTCCTGGAGAATTATTGTTCTTGATCCAATCGGTGTATGTGTCTTAATATCTCCTATCTGACCAGCTCTCTATACCAGCCCCTGAGATTCCTTAAACTAGTTTATTAACCCCTATCTGACCAGCCCTCTATACCAGCCCCTGAGATTCCTTAAACTAGTATATTAACCCCTATCTGACCAGCCCTCTATACCAGCCCCAGAGACTCCTTAAACTAGTATATTAACCCCTATCTGACCAGCCCTCTATACCAGCCCCAGAGACTCCTTAAACTAGTTTATTAACCCCTATCTGACCAGCCCTCTATACCAGCCCCAGAGACTCCTTAAACTAGTTTATTAACCCCTATCTGACCAGCCCTCTATACCAGCCCCAGAGACTCCTTAAACTAGTATATTAACCCCTATCTGACCAGCCCTCTATACCAGCCCCTGAGACTCCTTAAACTAGTATATTAACCCCTATCTGACCAGCCCTCTATACAAGCCCCAGAGACTCCTTAAACCTCTTAAGGATCTGACCCTTTTTTTAAATTGTCGCCTAAAATGACATACCCAAATCTAACTGCCTGTAGCTCAGGACATGAAGCAAGGATATGCATATTCTTGATATCATTTGAAAGGAAACACTTTGAAGTTTGTGGAAAAGTGAAATGAATGTAGGAGAATATAACACATTAGATCTGGTAAAAGATAATACAAACAAAAAAAACATGCGTTTTCTATTATTTATTTTGTTGCAACATCTTTGAAATGCAAGAGAAAGGCCAGACAGTGATGTAGGATTCTAGATGTAATTTAGATGTTGTCCACCAGATGGCAGCAGCGCACGTGCAACGTTTTAGACTGATCCAGTGAAGAATGACATCACTACAAAATATTTTGTATCAAGTCTGCCAGGAGTTTTCCCAAATGTGCTGAATTGGTTTTCAAGTACATAACAATAGAGAACATACAAAAATGCTATGGTAATACAAAATTTAAGTTTGCACACTCCCAGGAATGTCATAAATGATGGATCATTAGCTTCCCTACAGAAAAGACAATATCCTTCACACATCTAGATGGCCGGGTGGGGTGGGTGTGGAGTCAGAGTTGATTTTTCAAACAAAACGACACTACATTTTATCTCTGCGACCCTCAGGATGACAAATCAGAGCAAGATTACTGAATATAAGTACATTATTTACCTTCAGAGCTGAATGTAACAAACCAGTTGTCCAAACTTTTGACTGGTACTGTACATTAAGTGTACAAAACATCAGGAACACCTGCTCTTTCCATGACGTAGACTGACCAGGTGAATCCATGTGAAAGCTATGGTCCCTTATTGATGTCACTTGTTAAATCCACTTCAATCCGTGTAGATGAAGGGGAGGAGACATGTTAAAGAAGGGTTTTTGAGCCTTGAGACATGGATTGTGTATGTGTGCCATTCAGAGGGTGAATGGGCAAGACAAAAGATTGAATTGCCTTTGAACGGGTATGGTAGTAGGTGCCAGGCGCACCGGTTTGTGTGTCAAGAACTGCAACGCTGCTGGGTTTTTCACGCTCAGCTTTTTCCAGTGTGTATCAAGAATGGTCCACCACCCAAAGGACATCCAGCCAACTTGACACTACTGTGGGAACCATTGGAGTCAACATGGGCCAGCATCCCTGTGTAATGCTTTCGGCATCTTGTAGAGTCCATGCCCCGACGAATTGAGGCAGTTCTGAGGGCAAAAGGGAATCAATATTAGTTATTGTTCAAGTTTGTACACAGTGTATAATGGTGTGTATAGACAGTATGGGCAGTATATGAATAGAAAAGGTGATGTTCAGCAGTAGTTATATAGGATGAGCCTTGACTAGAATACAGTATATACATATGAAGTAGGTGAAACAGTATGTAAACATTATTAAAGTAACCGGTGTTCAATGACTCTATGAACATAGGGCAGCAGTCTCTAAGGTGCAGGGTAGAGTATCGGGTGGTAGTCGGCTAGTGACAGTGGTAGTGGGGTGAACAGGCCAGGGCTCGGGTGGCTGAGGTCCTTGAAAACTGATTACCAATATAATTAGAACAGTAAACAAGTAATTTTGTTTCATAAAAAAAAAATTACTGTTCTAATTATTTTGGTAACCAGTTTATAATAGCAACAAGGCACCTCTGGGAGCAGGGTGAACAGGATGTGGCTGAGGTCCTTGATGATCTTCTTGGCCTTCCTGTGACACCGGGTGCTGTAGATGTCCTGGAGGGCAGGCAGTGTGCCCCCGATGATGCTTTGCGCTGACCGCAACACCCTCTGGAGAGCCCTGCGGTTGCGGATGGTGCAATTGCCGTACCAAGTGGTGATACAGCTGACAGGATGCTCTCAATGGTGCATCTGTAGAAGTTTCGTGAGGGTCTTAGGCACCAAGCAGAATTCCTTCAGCCTCCGGAGGTTGGCGCTGTTGCGCTTTCTTCACCACGCTGTCGGTGTGGGGGGACGCAGAGGAACTTGAGGCTTTTGACCCTCTCCACTGCAGCACCGTCGATGAGAAAAAAAAACTTAAAAACATTTAGCTCGACATGAAATTACTTCACCAAAGGATAGAGCAGTTTTCTATGGAGCGGGAAAGCTATGTACATGCATTGGACAGAGAAGTGTAGTGTAGGATACAAGATGCGACTGAAATATTGCAGGAGAGTGCTTGGCATGTTGTTCTTATCTGAATTAGGCCAACAAAATTAGACCTATGGAGGAATGGCTTCTATGAAGGAACTTTGAATGTCTTTGAACTTCATGGAGTTGGCTTAACTAACGTTGGACCAGCGCTAACCCTTAATCAGGACTCTGTTCCATTCCATTACCCATAATGCCGCCTTGAGTTTTCGAGAGCTAGACCAGAGCTAGTTAGCTAGCTAACAAGCTTGTGTGCACAGCGGCACCAGAATTAAAATAAAAACACGTCTTACCTTTTTTATAGTAAATAAAGCCAATGTAAAACGTGATAACTATAGTATCCTTAACTAGCATTGAAAAAGTGAATCCATTCTTCTCTAATTAAAAATCTCTCATTAATTAATGAATCATGTAACGTCAGTAGCTACAGTAGACTATGCTTCAGAGGGAGGGGGAGGGGCAGTGGGAGGGGCGGGGGGGCAGAGGGAGGGGCAGGGGGAGGGGGAGAGGGAGGTAGCCAACACACACACACTGGCAAAGATGTTCAGCTGACATACAGGCAGACACTGGAATACGTTTCTGAGTGACAGAGGGCTTGTTATTAACCGGTTCCCATGCTTTTAAAATAACGTTTCTGTTCCGGAACAGTATAGATCACTTTCGTTCTCAGTTCTTGTTCTGTTCCTCGAAAAATCTAGTTCTTATAAGGTTTTCAGTTCTGTTCCCTGAACCTGTTCCAACCCCTGATTCTTACATAGGTATTTCTCTTGTCCAGGTGGGATAGGGCAGTGTGAAGTGCAAAGGAGATTGTGTCGTCTGTGGATCAGTTAGGGTGGTATGCGAATTGTACTGGGTCTAGGTTGCCAGGTAAGGTGGAGGTGATCCTTGACTAGTCTCTCAAACCACTTCATGATGACAGAAGTGAGTGCTACGCGGCGATAGTCATTTAGTTCAGTTACCTTTGCTTTCTTGGGTACAGGAACAATGGTGGAAATCTTGAAGCATGTGGGGACAACAGACTGGTATAGGGAGAGGTTGAATATGTTCGTAAACCCATAGCTTGGGTAAACGTGTAGGCTGACAGTGTTGGTGGCATATCTCTCGGTGATTGAAAGGGCTTTGAGGCCTCTCATACAAGACAGTATACCGTAAAATAGAAAGTGTATTTTTCCTGAAGAACTGTGTGCTTTCTTCAGCTGTCCAGAAGTATGTCATTTCAGAGGTCAACAAACTGACATTATAAAGCAAACATTCCCAGAAGTTATTTTCCCACCATAATAGTAGAACTAGAATGTAAACAAAGAATAGCAATACTAGTATGTATCAAATAACAGTGTAATCTGATCCTATGGGCCGGGATTCAAGCCTTATTTAAAGGAGATTTCTGATTGAGTGGGCATCTGCAGCGTTTACTGTGAATGTGACCACGAACACCTTTTAATAGCTGCATTGTAGACAGCATCGGATTGAATACAGGCCTAAAACTATGGTTAGTTAGTGTTGAGTGTTAGCATCGGATTGAATACAGGCCTAAAACTATGGTTAGTTAGTGTTGAGTGTTAGCATCGGATTGAATACAGGCCTAAAACTATGGTTAGTTAGTGTTGAGTGTTAGCATCGGATTGAATACAGGCCTAAAACTATGGTTAGTTAGTGTTGAGTGTTAGCATCGGATTGAATACAGGCCTATTTTTTATTTTTTTTATTTCCCCTTTATTTAACCAGTTAAGCCAGTTGAGAACAAGTTCTCATTTACAACTGCGACCTGGCCAAGATAAAGCAAAGCAGTGCGATAAAAACAACAACACATAGTTACATATGGGGTAAACAAAACATAAAGTCAAAAATACAATATAAAATATTATATACAGTCTGTGCAAATGTAGTAAGTTATGGAGGTAAGGCAATAAATAGGCTATAGTGCAAAATAATTACAATTAGTATTAACACTGGAATGATAGATGTGCAAGAGATGATGTGCAAATAGAGATACTGGGGTGCAAATGAGCTAAATAAATAACAATGTAAATAACAAAATGGGGATGAGGTAGTTGGATGGTCTAAAACTATGTTTAGTTCGTGTTGAGTGTTAGCACCATTAATCTGATCTGATCCTAGATCTATTTTGGATTGATTCTAGATCTGTGGTTAGTGTTGTGTTAGGATTGATCCTAGATCTGTGGTTAGTCTGATCCTAGATCTGGCTGTGGTTAGTGTTGTGTGTTAGGATTGATCCTAGATCAGTGGTTAATCTTTTTTTTCTTTTTTTTTCTTTTTTAGTCATTTAGCAGACGCTCTTATCCAGAGCGACTTGCAGTTATTGAGTGCCTACATTATTTTTTTTCATACTGGCCCCCCATGGGAATCGAACCCACAACCCTGGCGTTGCAAACGCCATGCTCTACCAACTGAGCTACATCCCTAGATCAGTGGTGAATCTGATCCCCGGTCAGTGGTTTGTTAGTGTTGAGTGTTAGCATTACTCTGGCCTGATCCCATATCTGATCCCCGGTCAGTGGTTTGTTAGTGTTGAGTGTTAGCATTACTCTGGCCTGATCCCATATCTGATCCCCGGTCAGTGGTTTGTTAGTGTTGAGTGTTAGCATTACTCTGGCCTGATCCCATATCTGATCCCCGGTCAGTGGTTTGTTAGTGTTGAGTGTTAGCATTACTCTGGCCTGATCCCATATCTGATCCCCGGTCAGTGGTTTGTTAGTGTTGAGTGTTAGCATTACTCTGGCCTGATCCCATATCTGATCCCCGGTCAGTGGTTTGTTAGTGTTGAGTGTTAGCATTACTCTGGCCTGATCCCATATCTGATCCCCGGTCAGTGGTTTGTTAGTGTTGAGTGTTAGCATTACTCTGGCCTGATCCCATATCTGATCCCCGGTCAGTGGTTTGTTAGTGTTGAGTGTTAGCATTACTCTGGCCTGATCCCATATCTGATCCCCGGTCAGTGGTTTGTTAGTGTTGAGTGTTAGCATTACTCTGGCCTGATCCCATGTGACAGAGACAGAAGTTCAGAGGGTCACAGAGTTTTCTGAACCTCAGATGACACAATGTGTTTTGGTCTAAAGTGGTGCACTATATAGGGAATAGATCTCTGGTCTAAAGTAGTGCACTATATAGGGAATAGATCTCTGGTCTAAAGTAGTGCACTATATAGGGAATAGATCTCTGGTCTAAAGTAGTGCACTATATAGGGAATAGATCTCTGGTCTAAAGTAGTGTACTATATAGGGAATAGATCTCTGGTCTAAAGTAGTGTTATATAGGGAATAGATCTCTGGTCTAAAGTAGTGCACTATATAGGGAATAGATCTCTGGTCTAAAGTAGTGCACTATATAGGGAATAGATCTCTGGTCAAAAGTAGTGCACTATATAGGGAATAGGACTCTGGTCTAAAGTAGTGCACTATATAGGGAATAGGACTCTGGTCTAAAGTAGTGCACTATATAGGGAATAGGACTCTGGTCTAAAGTAGTGCACTATATAGGGAATAGGACTCTGGTCTAAAGTAGTGCACTATATAGGGAATAGGACTCTGGTCTAAAGTAGTGCACTATATAGGGAATAGGACTCTGGTCTAAAGTAGTGCACTATATAGGGAATAGGACTCTGGTCTAAAGTAGTGCACTATATAGGGAATAGGACTCTGGTCTAAAGTAGTGCACTATATAGGGAATAGGACTCTGGTCTAAAGTAGTGCACTATATAGGGAATAGATCTCTGGTCTAAAGTAGTGCACTATATAGGGAATAGGACTCTGGTCTAAAGTAGTGCACTATATAGGGAATAGATCTCTGGTCTAAAGTAGTGTTATATAGGGAATAGGACTCTGGTCTAAAGTAGTGCACTATATAGGGAATAGATCTCTGGTCTAAAGTAGTGCACTATATTGTGACACTCTGGCTCTAGGACTTTTGTATGTGAGCTAGAGTGTATGTTGTTTTGTTGGGGATTTGGGTGTTTTTCTATGTTGGTAGTTCTGTCGGGTGTATTTCTATGTTTGCAGGTCTGTGGGTTGTTTTTCTAGGTGGTTGTATGTTGTAGTCAATGACTCCCAATCGGAGGTAACGAGTGTCAGCTGTCGGCTCGTTATCTCTGATTGGGAGCCATATTTAAACTGTCAGTTTTCACCTTTGTTTTGTGGGTTATTGTTCCTGTTCCAGTGTTTCTATGTTTCTGTCGGTGTCAGAGGACTTCACGTATCGTCATTTGTTTTGTTTTCTCGTGTTGTGCTTTATTTAATAAAGTCATCATGTTCACTCCACGCGCTGCGTATTGGTCCGCTCCTTTAGACGATCGTGACAGAATAACCCACCATAAAAGGACCAAGCAGCGCGTCCAGGGGTAAAGGGTCCTGGACTTGGGAGGAGATCCTGGACGGTATGGATCGCCGACCATGGAGCGAGACGGTGGAGAGGCGACGACGAGAGGAGCAACGGCGGCAGCAGGTTTTTCGTCGGAAGGACGAGAGGCAACCCCAAGAAATTTTTTGGGGGGGGCACATGGCTTGGGCAGCTGGGCAGCAGGAGGCTGCCACAGGGAGAAAAGGAGAGAAGGCTAACGGAGTACGGGAGCCATTGGCGAGTGGAAGGAGGGAAGTGTGTGTGGCACGGCGTGAAGGACTGATGTGTGTTGCCAGTCCGGTCCGGCCCGTTCCTGATCCTCGGTTGAGGCCAGTGGTGTGTGTTCCCGGTACGGACCGGCCTGTTCCTACTCCAAGCACCAGGTCCACGGTGTGCTACGCCAGTCCGGTCCGGCCTATTCCGGCCACTCGCACCAGGGATGCGGTGCGCGTCGCCAGCCCGGCCCGGCCTGTTCCGGCCACTCGCACCAGGGATACGGTGCGCGTCGCCAGCTCAGCCCGGCCTGTTCCTACTCCACGCACCAGGGATACGGTGCGCTTCGCCAGCCCAGCCCGGCCTGTTCCTACTCCACGCACCAGGGATACGGTGCGCTTCGCCAGCCCGGCCCGGCCTGTTCCGGCCACTCGCACCAGGGATACGGTGCGCGTCGCCAGCCCAGCCCGGCCTGTTCCTGCTCTCCGCACTAGGCGTGAGGTGAGTCCCCAGGGTCCAGCATGCCCTGTTCCGGCTCCCCGCACTAGGCGTTATGGGAGTCCCCAGGGTCCAGCATGCCCTGTTCCGACTCCCCGCACTAGCCCTGAGATGCGTGTCCTCAGCCCGGTACCTCCAGTTCCGGCACCACGCATCAGGCCTACGGTGCGTCCCCAGGGTCCAGCATGCCCTGTTGCTTCTCCCCGCACTAGCCCTGAGATGCGTGTCCTCAGCCCGGTACCTCCTGTTCCGGCACCACGCACCAGGCCTACGATGCGCCTCAGACGGCCAGAGTCTGCCGTCTGCCCAACGGGGCCTGAACTGCCCGTCTGCCCAAAGCCTGCAAAGCCGCCCGTCTGCCATGAGCCATCAGAGCCGTCCGCCAGACCGGAGCCGCTAGAGCCTTCCGCCAGACAGGATCAGCCAGAGCCTTCCGCCAGACAGGATCAGCCAGAGCCTTCTGCCAGACAGGATCAGCCAGAGCCTTCTGCCAGACAGGATCAGCCAGAGCCTTCTGCCAGACAGGATCAGCCAGAGCCTTCCGCCAGACAGGATCAGCCAGATCCGTCAGTCGGCCATGAGCAGCCAGATCCGTCAGCCAGCCATGAGCAGCCAGATCCGTCAGCCAGCCATGAGCAGCCAGATCCGTCAGCCAGCCATGAGCAGCCAGATCCGTCAGCCAGCCATGAGCAGCCAGATCCGTCAGCCAGCCATGAGCAGCCAGATCCGTCAGCCAGCCATGAGCCGTCCAGCCAGGATCCGCCAGAGCCGTCCAGCCAGGATCCGCCAGAGCCGTCCAGCCGGGATCCGCCAGAGCCGTCCAGCCGGGATCCGCCAGAGCCGTCCAGCCGGGATCCGCCAGAGCCGTCCAGCCAGGATCCGCCAGCCAGCCAGGATCCGCCAGAGCCAGCCAGCCAGGATCCGCCATTTAGTCAGGTGCTGCCCCTTAGCTCGGTGTTGCTCCTTATCCTGGTGCTGTCCCTTATCCGGGTGCTGTCCCTTAGCCTGGTACTGCCCCTTAGTCCGGTACTGCCCCTTAGTCCGGTACTGCCCCGTAGTCCGGTGCTGCCCCTTAGTCCGGTGCTGCCCCTTATCCCGGTGCTGCCCCTTATCCCGGTGCTGCCCCTTATCCCGGTGCTGCCCCTTAGGCCGATGCTGCCCCTTAGTCCGGTGTTGCCCCTTAGTCCAGGTGGGGTTAGTTGGAGGGTGGTCATTGGGAGGAGGCTACCGAAGCAGGTTGTGACTGTGGTGGGGTGGGGATCACGACCGGGGCCAGAGCCGCCACCGTGGACAGACGCCCACCCAGACCCTCCCCTAGTCCTGATGTTGGTGCGCCCGGAGTTCGCACCTTTAGGGGGGGGTACTGTGACACTCTGGCTCTAGGACTTTTGTATGTGAGCTAGAGTGTATGTTGTTTTGTTGGGGATTTGGGTGTTTTTCTATGTTGGTAGTTCTGTCGGGTGTATTTCTATGTTTGCAGGTCTGTGGGTTGTTTTTCTAGGTGGTTGTATGTTGTAGTCAATGACTCCCAATCGGAGGTAACGAGTGTCAGCTGTCGGCTCGTTATCTCTGATTGGGAGCCATATTTAAACTGTCAGTTTTCACCTTTGTTTTGTGGGTTATTGTTCCTGTTCCAGTGTTTCTATGTTTCTGTCGGTGTCAGAGGACTTCACGTATCGTCATTTGTTTTGTTTTCTCGTGTTGTGCTTTATTTAATAAAGTCATCATGTTCACTCCACGCGCTGCGTATTGGTCCGCTCCTTTAGACGATCGTGACATATATAGGGAATAGGACTCTGGTCTAAAGTAGTGCACTATATAGGGAATAGATCTCTGGTCTAAAGTAGTGTTATATAGGGAATAGGACTCTGGTCTAAAGTAGTGCACTATATAGGGAATAGGACTCTGGTCTAAAGTAGTGCACTATATAGGGAATAGATCTCTGGTCTAAAGTAGTGTTATATAGGGAATAGGACTCTGGTCTAAAGTAGTGCACTATATAGGGAATAGGACTCTGGTCTAAAGTAGTGCACTATATAGGGAATAGGACTCTGGTCTAAAGTAGTGTTATATAGGGAATAGGACTCTGGTCTAAAGTAGTGCACTATATAGGGAATAGGACTCTGGTCTAAAGTAGTGTTATATAGGGAATAGGACTCTGGTCTAAAGTAGTGCACTATATAGGGAATAGATCTCTGGTCTAAAGTAGTGCACTATATAGGGAATAGGACTCTGGTCTAAAGTAGTGTTATATAGGGAATAGATCTCTGGTCTAAAGTAGTGCACTATATAGGGAATAGATCTCTGGTCTAAAGTAGTGCACTATATAGGGAATAGATCTCTGGTCTAAAGTAGTGCACTATATATAGGGAATAGATCTCTGGTCTAAAGTAGTGTTATATAGGGAATAGGACTCTGGTCTAAAGTAGTGCACTATATAGGGAATAGGACTCTGGTCTAAAGTAGTGCACTATATAGGGAATAGGACTCTGGTCTAAAGTAGTGCACTATATAGGGAATAGGACTCTGGTCTAAAGTAGTGCACTATATAGGGAATAGGACTCTGGTCTAAAGTAGTGCACTATATAGGGAATAGGACTCTGGTCTAAAGTAGTGCACTATATAGGGAATAGGACTCTGGTCTAAAGTAGTGTACTATATAGGGAATAGGACTCTGGTCTAAAGTAGTGCACTATATAGGGAATAGATATCTGGTCTAAAGTAGTGCACTATATAGGGAATAGATATCTGGTCTAAAGTAGTGCACTATATAGGGAATAGATCTCTGGTCTAAAGTAGTGCACTATATAGGGAATAGGACTCTGGTCTAAAGTAGTGCACTATATAGGGAATAGATCTCTGGTCTAAAGTAGTGCACTATATAGGGAATAGGACTCTGGTCTAAAGTAGTGCACTATATAGGGAATAGGACTCTGGTCTAAAGTAGTGCACTATATAGGGAATAGGACTCTGGTCTAAAGTAGTGCACTATATAGGGAATAGGACTCTGGTCTAAAGTAGTGCACTATATAGGGAATAGATTGCCATTTGGGGCGCATCCTCCTTCGCATAGAGTTGATCAGGCTGTTGATTGGAACACGCTGTGGATATCAGGCTGTTGATTGGAACACGCTGTGGATATCAGGCTGTTGATTGGAACACGCTGTGGATATCAGGCTGTTGATTGGAACACGCTGTGGATATCAGGCTGTTGATTGGAACACGCTGTGGATATCAGGCTGTTGATTGGAACACGCTGTGGATATCAGGCTGTTGATTGTGGCCTGTGGAATGTTGTCCCACTCCTCTTCAATGGCTGTGAGAAGTTTCTGGATATTGGCGGGAACTGGAACACGCTGTCGTACACGTCGATCCAGAGCATCCCAAACATGCTCAGTGGGTGACATGTCTAGTGAGTATGCAGGCCATAGAATAACTGGGACATTTTTAGCTTCCTGGAATTGTGTACAGATCCTTGCGACACGGGGCTGTGCATTATCATGCTGAAACATTAGTTGATGGCGGTGGATGAATGGCACGACAATGGGTCTCAGGATCTCGTCACGGTATCTCTGTGCATTCAAATTGCCATCGATAAAATGCAATTGTGTTCATTGTCGGTAGCTTATGCCTGCCCATACCATAACCCCACCGCCACCATGGGGCACTCTGTTCACAACGTTGAGATCAGCAAACCGCTCACCCACACGACGCCATACACGTGGTCTGCGGTTGTGAGGCCGGTTGGATGTACTGCCAAATTCTCTAAAATGACATTGGAGGTGGCTTATGGTAGAGAAATGAACATTCAATTATCTGTCAACAGCTCAGGTGGACATTCCTGCAGTCAGCATGCAAATTGCATGGTCCCTCAAAACTTGAGACATCTGTGGCATTGTGTTGTGTGACAAAACTGCACATTTTAGAGTGGCCTTTTATTGTCCCCAGCACAAGGTGCACCTGTGTAATGATCACGCTGTTTAATCAGGTTCTTGATATGCCACACCTGTCAGGCGGTTGGATTATCTTGGCAAAGGAGAAATGCTCACTAACAGGGATGTAAACAAATTTGTGCACAAAACTTCAGAGAAATTAGCTTTTTGTGCGTATGGAACATTTCTGGGATATTTTTATTTCAGCTCATGAAACATGGGACCAACAGTTACCATGTTGCGTTGATATTTAGGTTTAGTGTAGTTCTGTGAGAGATACAGGCACGCTTCTCTCTCTCACCACAGACACGGCCACGCGTCGGTCTATATACAGTAGCCTATAATGTTACACAAACCACAGGCTAAACCCGGGCCGGCCCAACATGAAGCAATTCTTAGAATATCACGTTTTCACATTACGTTTTTTACTTGGGCAGGAGAATTAGAGGAGGCAACTTGAATTAACTCTGCTGGCTTTTATTACAATTTTTACATTGGTAACAGTGAAAATTATTTTTCATGCCAGGAGAGGTACCGGATCCTGGCAAATGGGTTCTGGAACGAACAGTCCAAAACTGAGAGGTGTGTGTGTGTGTGTGTCAGAGGAAATGGACACTGTTATACTGTGATGACAATAGAAAACAATAAACTAAAACAGAATGAATGGAAAGCTGCTGTATTCATCTAGTCTGGTTTCAACTATGACAACAACAACAAGTTATAGGGGGGAGAGAGAGAGCAGTGACACTGTGTGTATGTGTGTGTGTGTGTGTGTGTGTGTGTGTGTGTGTGTGCGTGTGTGTGTGTGTGTGTGTGCGTGCGCGCGCCTTTCACCATTTTGAAAGTCTTTTTTTGGCATCTTCATTTCATTTCCTCCTAAACTGCAGCTAGCAGACGAAGCAGTCAGACCAGCTTCTCCCTGTCTCTCTGAACTCTGAATAGGTCTACAAATAGACTGTCTCTCTGAACTCTGAATAGGTCTACAAACAGACTCTGTCTCTCTGAACTCTGAACTCTGAATAGGTCTACAAACAGACTCTGTCTCTCTGAACTCTGAATAGGTCTACAAATAGACTGTCTCTCTGAACTCTGAATAGGTCTACAAATAGACTGTCTCTCTGAACTCTGAATAGGTCTACAAATAGACTGTCTCTCTGAACTCTGAATAGGTCTACAAATAGACTGTCTCTCTGAACTCTGAATAGGTCTACAAATAGACTGTCTCTCTGAACTCTGAATAGGTCTACAAATAGACTGTCTCTCTGAACTCTGAATAGGTCTACAAATAGACTGTCTCTCTGAACTCTGAACTCTGAATAGGTCTACAAATAGACTGTCTCTCTGAACTCTGAATAGGTCTACAAATAGACTGTCTCTCTGAACTCTGAACTCTGAATAGGTCTACAAATAGACTATCTCTCTGAACTCTGAACTCTGAATAGGTCTACAAATAGACTGTCTCTCTGAACTCTGAATAGGTCTACAAATAGACTGTCTCTCTGAACTCTGAACTCTGAATAGGTCTACAAATAGACTGTCTCTCTGAACTCTGAACTCTTAATAGGTCTACAAACAGACTGTCTCTCTGAACTCTGAACTCTGAATTGGTCTACAAACAGACCAGAGCATATGAGCGGAGTGGAGCGGTGAGAATCTCAGCTCCTCGCTCACGGAGCTGTTCACCCCTCCGCTCCCCCCGCTCAAAGCCACATCAGGCCAGTCCGCTCATTATCGCTCAGCGCTCAACGCAGTTTGCATCGCGCTCCACTCAAATCGCCCCCCGCTCACTCCAAAAAAGGAACAAAATCTGCATGTATTTCACTTTTAGCTTAAACCACAGCCTTACTTTATCTCCCCGAATTTGTTGCATACAGACTCATCTCGGATTATCCATTCTGTCTTGAAACGGGGATCTAACACTGACGCTAAAATGAGATGTTAATCAGTATAGTATATTCCATAGCGAATTGACACGTTGTTTGCCAATGTTTCTGCAAAAGCAGCGATGCCCATTGGAAGTGCAGCGTGAGTGTAATCGGTGAGCAGGGATTTGATTTCTGTGACAGCAGGGAGGATCATCCCCAGGTTCCCCAGCTCCTTCTGCATTTTGTCTGTGAGGTCTGCTAGTGGTGTCAGCACACTGACAAGGTGCGTCAGCTGCCGTACTTGATTCAGGGTGATGTTAGCAACATTAGACTTGAGTTTGTTTTACCATAACGGGTCTTTTTGGAACAACCGGATGAACGACTGAATCATCCGCAGCTGGCTGCTCCATCGAATGGCGCAGGCATTTGTGGGGCGGACACCTAATTGGTCGGTTTCCTCTGTGCTCTTGCGTACACTTTTCACCAGGTGCCCGACTTTCACTAACAGCCTATTAATGTTGTCGTGCTTGTTAACGGCGTTTTTGATCGCCAGCTGAAGCATGTGAATGGGGCATCTCAGATGTAAATTTGACAAAGTAAAGTACTGATTTATCATAGTTTCTTGGGGGAGTGTAGCCCGGTTGAGCTGCGCTGGCGAAGTGTTGCATCCCTTCGCGTTCTCCTTTACTCAGCGGTTCATAGTCCATGAAAATCATTTCAAAAAATGCTACATCCAGCTCTCTTTTTCTCTCCCTTGTTATGGTTGGGCCTTTGCGTGCAGTGAATAAACTTTTGAATTCCTCAACCCTTTTCTCTTGTTGCTGCTGCTGCTCCTCTCGCTCTATAAAATACAAATTAATGGACGACACAAATTAAATTAAACAGATGGATTCTGGGTCAGGCTTGAGCATGCTTCAGACTCGTGGTGTGAGCGAGCGAAATTGGAGCGGGACATAGGGCGACGCTCCGTCCTTTTAAAAATGCCGCTCTGCGCTCTGTTCAAAATCCGTCCGCTCACGCTCCACGCTCGCTCCCGCTCCACTCCGCTCATATGCTCTGAAACAGACTCTGTCTCTCTGAACTCTGAACTCTAAATAGGTCTACAAATAGACTGTCTCTCTGAACTCTGAACTCTGAATAGGTCTACAAATAGACTCTGTCACTCTGAACTCTGAATTGGTCTACAAACAGACTCTGTCTCTGAACTCTGAACTCTGAATAGGTCAACAAACAGACTCTGTCTCTCTGAACTCTGAACTCTGAATAGGTCTACAAACAGATTCTGTCTCTGAACTCTGAATAGGTCAACAAACAGACTCTGTCTCTCTGAACTCTGAATAGGTAAAAAAACAGACTCACAGTCTTGGAGAATTATTGTTCTTGATCCATTAGGTGTGTGTGTTTTGAAGGGTGTGTCACTGGGTTGGTGGCGTGCTCGTGTCATGTCCTTGGTTAGTGTGCATCCATGTATGTGTATGCCAGAATGTGTCTGATCCTGTGTGTGTGTGTGTGTCTGATCCTGTGTGTGTGTGTGTCTGATCCTGTGTGTGTGTGTGTGTCTGATCCTGTGTGTGTCTGAGCCTCTGTGTGTCTGATCCTCTGTGTGTGTGTGTGTGTGTGTGTGTGTGTGTGTGTGTGTGTGTGTGTGTGTGTGTGTCGTTTAGAAGAGAAAGGGAAACTCCCTTAATATCATCCATCTGCTGCAGGGGAGTGACACTGAAGAAAGGGAAGCACCCATAATATTATCCATCTGCTGTAGGGGAGTGACACTGAAGAAAGGGAGGTTCCCTTAATATTTTCCATCTGCTGCAGGGGAGTGACACTGAAGAAAGGGAAGCACCCATAATATATATATTATCCATCTGCTGCAGGGGAGTGACACTGAAGAAAGGGAAGCTCCCTTTAATATTTTCCATCTGCTGCAGGGGAGTGACACTGAAAAAGGGGAATAGAAATGGAGCTTGACTTTGAGGAGACACTGAAGACCGGATGGCATCTCCAGCACACAATACTGCACTGATAGAGAGGGTAATGACTATGAGAGAGAGAGAGAATAATGAATAAAGGTAGAGTGAGAGGGGGAACAGACATGGACGAAAAAGAGATAAAAAGAGGAATAGAGGTATGAACAGAAATATCTGTTGAGAAAGAGAGAGAGGGAGGAGAGTGGATGGAGAGAGAGGGAGGAGAGTGGATGAGAGGGAGGGAGACAGGGAGGGAGGGAGGAGAGTGGATGGAGAGGGAGGGAGGGAGGAGAGTGGATGGAGAGAGAGGGAGGAGAGTGGATGGAGAGGGAGGGAGACAGGGAGGGAGGGAGGAGAGTGGATGGAGAGGGAGGGAGGAGAGTGGATGGAGAGGGAGGGAAACAGGGAGGGAGGGAGGAGAGTGGATGGAGAGGGAGGGAGGGAGGAGAGTGGATGGAGAGGGAGGGAGGAGAGTGGATGGAGAGGGAGGGAGAGAGGGAGGGAGACAGGGAGGGAGGGAGGGAGGAGAGTGGATGGAGAGGGAGGGAGACGGAGGGAGGGAGGAGAGTGGATGGAGAGGGAGGGAGGAGAGTGGATGGAGAGGGAGGGAGACGGAGGGAGGGAGGAGAGTGGATGGAGAGGGAGGGAGGAGAGTGGATGGAGAGGGAGGGAGGAGAGTGGATGGAGAGGGAGGGAGACAGGGAGGGAGGGAGGAGAGTGGATGGAGAGGGAGGGAGGAGAGTGGATGGAGAGGGAGGGAGACAGGGAGGGAGGGAGGAGAGTGGATGGAGAGGGAGGGAGGGAGGAGAGTGGATGGAGAGGGAGGGAGGGAGGAGAGTGGATGGAGGAGAGTGGATGGAGAAGAAGGGTGGAGAGTGGATGGAGAGGGAGGGAGACAGGGAGGGGGAGGAGGAGAGTGGATGGAGAGGGAGGGAGACAGGGAGGGAGGGAGGAGAGTGGATGGAGAGGGAGGGAGGAGAGTGGATGGAGAGGGAGGGAGGAGAGTGGATGGAGAGGGAGGGAGACAGGGAGGGAGGGAGGAGAGTGGATGGAGAGGGAGGGAGGAGAGTGGATGGAGAGGGAGGGAGGGAGGAGAGTGGATGGAGAGAGAGGGGGGGATGGAGAGGGAGGGAGGAGGGAGGGAGGAGAGGGAGGGAGGAGAGTGGATGGAGAAGAAGGGAGGAGAGTGGATGGAGAGGGAGGGAGACAGGGAGGGGGAGGAGGAGAGTGGATGGAGAGGGAGGGAGGGGGAGGAGGAGAGTGGATGGAGAGGGAGGGAGGAGAGTGGATGGAGAGGGAGGAGGGAGGGAGGGGGAGGAGGAGAGTGGATGGAGAGGGAGGGAGGGGGAGGAGGAGAGTGGATGGAGAGAGAGGGAGGGAGGGAGGGGGAGGAGGAGAGTGGATGGAGAGAGAGGGAGGGAGGGGGGAGGAGAGTGGATGGAGAGAGAGGGAGGGAGGGGGGAGGAGAGTGGATGGAGAGGGAGGGAGGGAGGGAGGAGGAGAGTGGATGGAGAGAGAGGAGGAGGGAGGGAGGGGGGAGGAGAGTGGTTGGAGAGGGAGGGGGGGAGGAGAGTGGATGGAGAGGGAGGGAGGAGAGGGAGGGAGAGGAAGGGAGGAGAGTGGATGGAGGGGGAGGAGAGTGGATGGAGAGGGAGGGGGAGGGAGGGGGGGAGAGTGGATGGAGAGGGAGGGAGGGAGGGGGGGAGAGTGGATGGAGAGGGAGGGAGGGAGGGAGGGGAGGAGGAGAGTGGATGGAGAGGGAGGGAGGGGGAGGAGGAGAGTGGATGGAGAGAGAGGGAGGGGGGGAGGAGAGTGGATGGAGAGGGAGGGGGGGAGGAGAGTGGATGGAGAGGGAGGGAGGAGAGGGAGGGAGAGGAAGGGAGGAGAGTGGATGGAGGGGGGAGGAGAGTGATGGAGAGGGAGGGGGAGGGAGGGAGGGGGGGAGAGTGGATGGAGAGGGAGGGAGGGAGGGGGGGGAGAGTGGATGAGAGGGAGGGAGGGAGGGAGGGGAGGAGGAGAGTGGATGGAGAGGGAGGAGGGAGGGGGAGGAGGAGAGTGGATGGAGAGAGAGGGGGGGAGGAGAGTGGATGGAGAGGGAGGGAGAGGAAGGGAGGAGAGTGGATGGAGGGGGGATGAGAGTGGATGGAGAGGGAGGGGGAGGGAGGGGGGGGAGAGTGGATGGAGAGGGAGGGAGGGAGGGAGGGGGGGAGAGTGGATGGAGAGGGAGGGAGGGGGGAGGGAGGGAGGAGAGTGGATGGAGAAGGAAGGAGGGAGGAGAGTGGATGGAGAGGGAGAAAGGAGAGTGGATGGAGGGAGGGAGAGAGAGGGAGGAGAGGATGGAGGGAGGGAGAGTGGCTTGTGTACCCGTGGATGCAAAAGAGAGCGTGAGGAGAGTGTGAGTGGGAGAGAAAGGGAGTGAGGGAGGGAAAGCAAGGGAGGGAGGAAAGGGGGAAAGATGAGCTCATTGCAGTCTCTGGGCTGGTGACTGAAGGAGGGAGGGGGAGGAGAGGGAAGGAGAGGAGAGGAGAGGAGAGGTTTAGCTACTTCTGTCTGAGAATCGATAGCTATCGTCTGCATACCGGATGGCATCTCCAGCACACAGTACTGCAGACAGGGATAGCATCTCTCTTAGCATCTCTGTTAGCATCTCTAACTAAATACAAATAGGAATTAACATTTCTACTTTAGCATCTTAAGCTAACTGAGTAGGATTTTCAAAATGAGCCGTTAGCATTTCTAATATAATTGAATAGAGGACTTAGCATTTAGCTAATGACATCATCGGTCTCTCTATGCTACCTTGCTAGCTTACACATGTTGTAGGGAGCCGGCACAGACGCTCCTCTCTCTCTCTCTCTCTCTCTCTCTCTCTCTCTCTCTCTCTCTCTCTCTCTCTCTCTCTCTCTCTCTCCCAATCTCTCTCTCTCTCTCTCTCTCTCTCTCTCGCTCTCTCTCTCTCTCTTTCTCTCTCTCTCTGTCTCTCTGTCTCGCTCACTCACTCACACACACTCCATCCCTCTCTCATCCCCACCCACACCCAAGGATTCTCCCTCTCCCTCTCCTCTATATCTCTCTCTCTCTCTCTGTCGATCTCTGTCTTTTTAGGAGAAGAAGGGATGCTTGTTTGATTCCTCTTATTGAACGGACTCTTTTTGATGCTGTAGACTTTAAACCCTTTGTGTGCTGGTTACTTTGCCCTACCTGTGGAGGATCCTGGTAGTCAGCCAGCCTCTGGAGCGTGTGTAGCCCCAGCCGCAGCCACCATGCTGGGCTTGGATGTGTGTGAGTTTGGGGGTCAGGTTCTGGAGCTTCTCTGGCTAACCATGTGCTACCAAGGTGACTGCCTTTTATGTTGTTTTACCGCTGTGTGTGTGTGTGTGTGTGTGTGTGTGTGTGTGTCTTTCTGTCTCTAATCTAATCTCAGTGTAGATTATTTTCTCAGTGTGTGTGTGTGTGTTATCGGTCTCTAGGTGGGTGGAGATGGTTTTATGTTTGATATGATAAGACAAGCCAATGGTGGTCCATATTGTATTGATCATGCATCCTTTGTGGTGTGTGTGTGTGTGTGTGTGTGTGTGTGTGTGTGTGGTGGTTGTTGTAATTACATGTCTCAGGTCTTGTTGAATCAGGGCTTTTCGGTTCACACACTCCTGGTTGTCTGCCAATTGGGCGTATGTATGTGTGTGTGTGTGTGTGTGTGTGTCTGTTAGCTGAATGATGTCACCACATTTACCATACCATTTCCCCCCCCCCAGTCAAAGTGATGGATGATAGTGTGTGTGGGGGGGGGGGGGGGGGGAGAGCAGACACATGTTACACTGAGTGAATCAATTAGACGTTCTCCCCAAGGCGTTTGTGTAGATGCGTGCGTTTGTTCGTGTGTTTACGTAGATGCCTGCGTTCGTTCGTGTGTGTGTTTGTGTGTCCTCCGCCCCATTGCCTTCTGAGTGTATCCAGTAAAATCCCAGTAAAATGCACTGGCCCATGTAACAATCTCATAAAGGGACATGAGAGAGAGACAAACATCCTCCCTACGACCAACAGTATTCCAACCAACCTACTACTGTGTGTCTGTGTGTGTCAGTGTGTGTCTGTGTGTGTCAGTGTGTGTCTGTGTGTGCCTGCCTGTGTGTGTGTGTCTGAGGAGACTCCTAGGAATAAAGGGGGACCCCCCCCACCATCTCCTTATCTCTGTTTTAGGCCATCGTTGTAAATAAGAAATTTGTTCTTAATTGACCCTTCGCTAAGCCCCGCCCCAGAACCAATCGCAACACTCCAATGGAGAGCAACTGCCGTCGAGTCCGACACTTCGGACAAGCTCATCGCATGAAAGGCACTGAGGGCTGTGGCAAAACGATGAGTTTTCTTTAAAAAAATAATTAGTTTAAATGGATAAATAGTTAAACATTGCACCAGGGGTACTGTGATTCCTGAAATGCAGTCTGTTGATGGAGTATTTTTTTAAAATCCATAATTATACTTTCGTTACATTGTTGCTCAGCTGGTTAGCTAGATCACTTAATATAACTTGTTTTCTCGAAATGTACACTTAACAAAAAAAATTACGCAACATGTAAAGTGTTGGTCCCATGTTTCATGAGCTGAAATAAAAGATCCCAGAAATGTTCCATACGCACAAAAAGCTTCAGACGGCGTGTTCCAGTTCCCGCCAATATCCAGCAACATCACACAGCCATTGGAGAGGAGTGGGACAACATTCCACAGGCCACAATCAACAGCCTGATCAACTCTATGCGAAGGAGATGTGTCGCGCCGCATGAGGCAAATGGTGGTCACACCAGATACAAGAAACTGACTGATTCTGATCCACGCCCCTACTTTTTTTTTAAGGTACACTACATTGCCAAAAGTATGTGGACACCTGTTCGTCGAACACCTCATTCCAAAATCATGACCTTTAATATGGAGTTGGTCCCCCCTTTGCTGCTATAACAGCCTCCACTCTTCTGGGAAGGCTTTCCACTAGACGTTGCAACATTGCTGCGGGGACTTGCTTCCATTCAGCCACAAGAGCATTAGTGAGGTTGGGCACTGATGTTGGGCGATTAGGCCTGGCTCGCAGTCAGCGTTCCAATTCATCCCAAAGGTGTTCGATGGGGTTGAGGTCAGGGCTCTGTGCAGGCCAGTCAAGTTCTTCCACACCGATCTCGACAAACCATTTCTGTATGGACCTCGCTTTGTGCACGCGAGTATTGTCATGCTTAAACAGGAAAGGGCCTTCTCCAAACTGTTGCCACAAAGTTGGAAGCAGAGAATCGTCTAGAATGTCATTGTATGCTATAGCGTTAAGATTTCCCTTCACTGGGGGAAACCAGCCCGAACCATGAAAAACAGCCCCAGACCATTATATATAATATAATATGCCATTTAGCAGACGCTTTTATACAAAGCGACTTACAGTCATGCGTGCATACATTTTTGCGTATGGGTGGTCCCGGGGATCGAACCCACTACCTTGGCGTTACAAGCACCGTGCTCTACCAGCTGAGCTACAGAGGACCATTATTCCTCCTCCACCAAACTTTACAGTTGGCACTATGCATTCGGGCAGATGGCGTTCTCCTGGCATCCGCCAAACCCAGATTAGTCCGTCGTACTGCCAGATGGTGAAGCGTGATTCATCACTCCAGAGAAAGCATTTCCACTGCTCCAGCGTCCAATGGGGGCGAGATTTACAGCACTCCAGCCAACGCTTGGCATTGCGCATGGTGATCTTAGGCTTGTGTGCGGCTGCTCGGCCATGGAAACCCATTTCATGAAGCTCTCGACAAACAGTTATTGTGCTGACGTTGCTTCCAGAGGCCGTTTGGAATTCTGTAGTGAGTGTTGCAACAGAGGACAGATGCGCTTCAGCACTCGGCGGTCCCGTTCTGTGAGCTTGTGTGGCCTAACACTTTGCGGCTGAGCCGTTGTTGCTCCTAGACGTTTCCACATCACAATAACAGCACTTAGTTGACCGGGGCAGCTCAAGCAGGGCAGAAATTTGACTAACTGACATGACGGTGCCACGTTGAAAGTCACTGAGCTTTTCAGTATGGGCCATTCTACTGCCAGTGTTTGTCTATGGAGATTGCATGGCTGTGTGCTCGATTTTATACACCTGTCAGCAATGGGTGTGGCTAATTTGAAGGGGTGTCCACATACTTTTGGTCATGTATTGTATCTGTGACCAGATGCATATCTGTATTCCCAGTCATGTGAAATCCATAGATTAATGAATGTATTTCAATTTACTGATTTCCTTTTATGAACTGTAACTCAGTAAAATCTTAGAAATTGTTGCATGTTGCGTTTTATATTTTTGTTCAGTATATGTTAGCTAACTAAGTTAGCAATGGTATCAATACAACTCCCATCAGGATACGATTTGAGAGCGCTAGTTAGCTCCAAAAGTGGTAAAAGCTTTGACTGCTTGCTGACAGTGACTTCAGAGCCATTCAGTGGCTAGCCATAATGCAAACATCATTTGACCAGGTTTTACCTCGAAGCAGTCCACCACAACATACCCAATAGTCTTGTGATTAGCAAGAGGTTGTCTGTGTTTAATTTCATTGTGTATGAGAAACATTGTTTGAGATCATTACATTTTACATTTACATTTTAGTCATTTAGCAGACGCTCTTATCCAGAGCGACTTACAGTTAGTGAGTGCATACATTTTTCATACTGGCCCCCCCGTGGGAAACGAACCCACAACCCTGGCGTTGCAAGCGCCATGCTCTACCAACTGAGCTACATGGGGCCCCAGTTTAGTCACATAATTTCTCAATTTACAATATGTCTGCCAATCAGATGTGAAGCCAGACATATTTGCCACTCCCTTTGCTTTATTTCTCTCAACTACACAGTTTTTCAATTCCTCATCAATCCAGGGGACCTTAACAGTTCTAATAACTGGAAGAAACAAAATAATGTTTCGTATGCATCTCATCTTTTGTGGGAACTCTACCCTTCTATCCACCTCCACATCCCCAAAAACATTTAAATAACTTCAGCTAAAAGCTAGAAACAGTGCTGTTTTAAACATAGAGCTACAGTAAGATTCAGATTGATAAAATAAAATAAAAGGAGTTAAAGTTTAATTTTTAAAAATGATTCTAAAATAATGTTTTAATACAAATCAAACAGTAAACAGGACTAGATGTGCGACTTCTCTCCAACATCATTGGGAGGGGATTTCGCCTGTGGTTGAATGAGGAATTGGGCTTCCCGGGAAAATGTTGTCCGAGGTCTAAACAGCGAAGGGCAAATTGACTTACCTGGTTAAATACAGGTTGAAAAATAAATCATCCCCAGCTGCAGGCTGTTGGTTTTTCTGTAATTCAGTAGAGAGCCATGATTCCCAGTCCTGACTCAGATGTTTATGTTTATGCAAAGCTCCATTGACGTCAATAATACTTGATTCACACCATTGTGTGAATTTTGTGAGGATGTGCCCCAAGTCTGTGGTATCCAGTGTGCATCTGACAAAACTACTGTACCCCCCGCTGACCATACATGGTATTACCCCATCTGACAAAACTACTGTACCCCCCGCTGACCATACATGGTATTACCCCATCTGACAAAACTACTGTACCCCCGCTGACCATACATGGTATTACCCCATCTGACAAAACTACTGTACCCCCGCTGACCATACATGGTATTACCCCATCTGACAAAACTACTGTACCCCCGCTGACCATACATGGTATTACCCCATCTGACAAAACTACTGTACCCCCGCTGACCATACATGGTATTACCCCATCTGACAAAACTACTGTACCCCCGCTGACCATACATGGTATTACCCCATCTGACAAAACTACTGTACCCCCGCTGACCATACATGGTATTACCCCATCTGACAAAACTACTGTACCCCCGCTGACCATACATGGTATTACCCCATCTGACAAAACTACTGTACCCCCGCTGACCATACATGGTATTACCCCATCTGACAAAACTACTGTACCCCCGCTGACCATACATGGTATTACCCCATCTGACAAAACTACTGTACCCCCGCTGACCATACATGGTATTACCCCATCTGACAAAACTACTGTACCCCCGCTGACCATACATGGTATTACCCCATCTGACAAAACTACTGTACCCCCGCTGACCATACATGGTATTACCCCATCTGACAAAACTACTGTACCCCCGCTGACCATACATGGTATTACCCCATCTGACAAAACTACTGTACCCCCGCTGACCATACATGGTATTACCCCATCTGACAAAACTACTGTACCCCCGCTGACCATACATGGTATTACCCCATCTGACAAAACTACTGTACCCCCGCTGACCATACATGGTATTACCCCATCTGACAAAACTACTGTACCCCCGCTGACCATACATGGTATTACCCCATCTGACAAAACTACTGTACCCCCGCTGACCATACATGGTATTACCCCATCTGACAAAACTACTGTACCCCCGCTGACCATACATGGTATTACCCCATCTGACAAAACTACTGTACCCCCGCTGACCATACATGGTATTACCCCATCTGACAAAACTACTGTACCCCCGCTGACCATACATGGTATTACCCCATCTGACAAAACTACTGTACCCCCCGCTGACCATACATGGTATTACCCCATCTGACAAAACTACTGTACCCCCGCTGACCATACATGGTATTACCCCATCTGACAAAACTACTGTACCCCCGCTGACCATACATGGTATTACCCCATCTGACAAAACTACTGTACCCCCGCTGACCATACATGGTATTACCCCATCTGACAAAACTACTGTACCCCCGCTGACCATACATGGTATTACCCCATCTGACAAAACTACTGTACCCCCGCTGACCATACATGGTATTACCCCATCTGACAAAACTACTGTACCCCCGCTGACCATACATGGTATTACCCCATCTGACAAAACTACTGTACCCCCGCTGACCATACATGGTATTACCCCATCTGACAAAACTACTGTACCCCCGCTGACCATACATGGTATTACCCCATCTGACAAAACTACTGTACCCCCGCTGACCATACATGGTATTACCCCATCTGACAAAACTACTGTACCCCCGCTGACCATACATGGTATTACCCCATCTGACAAAACTACTGTACCCCCGCTGACCATACATGGTATTACCCCATCTGACAAAACTACTGTACCCCCGCTGACCATACATGGTATTACCCCATCTGACAAAACTACTGTACCCCCGCTGACCATACATGGTATTACCCCATCTGACAAAACTACTGTACCCCCGCTGACCATACATGGTATTACCCCATCTGACAAAACTACTGTACCCCCGCTGACCATACATGGTATTACCCCATCTGACAAAACTACTGTACCCCCGCTGACCATACATGGTATTACCCCATCTGACAAAACTACTGTACCCCCGCTGACCATACATGGTATTACCCCATCTGACAAAACTACTGTACCCCCGCTGACCATACATGGTATTACCCCATCTGACAAAACTACTGTACCCCCGCTGACCATACATGGTATTACCCCATCTGACAAAACTACTGTACCCCCGCTGACCATACATGGTATTACCCCATCTGACAAAACTACTGTACCCCCGCTGACCATACATGGTATTACCCCATCTCACAAAACTACTGTACCCCCGCTGACCATACATGGTATTACCCCATCTGACAAAACTACTGTACCCCCGCTGACCATACATGGTATTACCCCATCTGACAAAACTACTGTACCCCCGCTGACCATACATGGTATTACCCCATCTGACAAAACTACTGTACCCCCGCTGACCATACATGGTATTACCCCATCTGACAAAACTACTGTACCCCCCGCTGACCATACATGGTATTACCCCATCTGACAAAACTACTGTACCCCCGCTGACCATACATGGTATTACCCCATCTGACAAAACTACTGTACCCCCGCTGACCATACATGGTATTACCCCATCTGACAAAACTACTGTACCCCCGCTGACCATACATGGTATTACCCCATCTGACAAAACTACTGTACCCCCGCTGACCATACATGGTATTACCCCATCTGACAAAACTACTGTACCCCCGCTGACCATACATGGTATTACCCCATCTGACAAAACTACTGTACCCCCGCTGACCATACATGGTATTACCCCATCTGACAAAACTACTGTACCCCCGCTGACCATACATGGTATTACCCCATCTGACAAAACTACTGTACCCCCGCTGACCATACATGGTATTACCCCATCTGACAAAACTACTGTACCCCCGCTGACCATACATGGTATTACCCCATCTGACAAAACTACTGTACCCCCGCTGACCATACATGGTATTACCCCATCTGACAAAACTACTGTACCCCCGCTGACCATACATGGTATTACCCCATCTGACAAAACTACTGTACCCCCGCTGACCATACATGGTATTACCCCATCTGACAAAACTACTGTACCCCCGCTGACCATACATGGTATTACCCCATCTGACAAAACTACTGTACCCCCGCTGACCATACATGGTATTACCCCATCTGACAAAACTACTGTACCCCCGCTGACCATACATGGTATTACCCCATCTGACAAAACTACTGTACCCCCGCTGACCATACATGGTATTACCCCATCTGACAAAACTACTGTACCCCCGCTGACCATACATGGTATTACCCCATCTGACAAAACTACTGTACCCCCGCTGACCATACATGGTATTACCCCATCTGACAAAACTACTGTACCCCCGCTGACCATACATGGTATTACCCCATCTGACAAAACTACTGTACCCCCGCTGACCATACATGGTATTACCCCATCTCACAAAACTACTGTACCCCCGCTGACCATACATGGTATTACCCCATCTGACAAAACTACTGTACCCCCGCTGACCATACATGGTATTACCCCATCTGACAAAACTACTGTACCCCCGCTGACCATACATGGTATTACCCCATCTGACAAAACTACTGTACCCCCGCTGACCATACATGGTATTACCCCATCTGACAAAACTACTGTACCCCCCGCTGACCATACATGGTATTACCCCATCTGACAAAACTACTGTACCCCCGCTGACCATACATGGTATTACCCCATCTGACAAAACTACTGTACCCCCGCTGACCATACATGGTATTACCCCATCTGACAAAACTACTGTACCCCCGCTGACCATACATGGTATTACCCCATCTGACAAAACTACTGTACCCCCCGCTGACCATACATGGTATTACCCCATCTGACAAAACTACTGTACCCCCGCTGACCATACATGGTATTACCCCATCTGACAAAACTACTGTACCCCCGCTGACCATACATGGTATTACCCCATCTGACAAAACTACTGTACCCCCGCTGACCATACATGGTATTACCCCATCTGACAAAACTACTGTACCCCCGCTGACCATACATGGTATTACCCCATCTGACAAAACTACTGTACCCCCGCTGACCATACATGGTATTACCCCAAAGTGTTCTCAGTTGGACTCAGTTGGTTGGACTCAGTCGGTTGGACTCAGTTGGTTGGACTCAGTCGGCTGGACTCAGTCGGTTGGACTCAGTCGGTTGGACTCAGTTGGTTGGACTCAGTTGGTTGGACTCAGTTGGTTGGACTCAGTCGGTTGGACTCAGTTGGTTGGACTCAGTTGGTTGGACTCAGTTGGTTGGACTCAGTCTTTTGGACTCAGTTGGTTGGACTCAGTTGGTTGGACTCAGTCGGTTGGACTCAGTTGGTTGGACTCAGTTGGTTGGACTCAGTCGGTTGGACTCAGTCGGGGACCCGAACCAGCGACCTCTCGGCCACCGCCCCAAGCTCCCAACTGCCAGGCCACCAACCATCCAAGGTCCCCCCTGAGAGCTGCCCCTCAACACACAATCTTTAGTGTTGAAAGCTCCATGCTCTACCAACTGAGCCACACAGGACCACTGGTGGAGTCAGTTGGACTCAGTTGTAGTCAGTTGGACTCAGTTGGAGTCAGTTGGACTCAGTTGTAGTCAGTTGGACTCAGTTGTAGTCAGTTGCTCAGTTGGACTCAGTTGGTTGTAGTCAGTTGGACTCAGTTGTAATCAGTTGGACTCAGTTGTAGTCAGTTGGACTCAGTTGGACTCAGTTGTAGTCAGTTGGACTCAGTTGTAGTCAGTTGCTCAGTTGGACTCAGTTGGTTGTAGTCAGTTGTAGTCGGTGTGTAGTCAGTAGGACTCGGTTGTAGTCAGTAGGACTCGGTTGTAGTCAGTTAGTTGTAGTCAGTAGGTTGTTTTAGTAATGTCACACTGTTGACCATCTTCTACTTCCTCATATTGTGTTGTGCCATGAGGCTTGAGCCATTATATTTATTGGACAGGATAGAGATACAGAAATAGGAAGTAGATCAGAGTTTGACCGCTCCAGCACCCAAGGCTGTTTTTGTAAAGGAGTGGGCCATTTAACCACTTTCACTTATTCTGTGTACTGACTGAGTTAGTGGATACTTCCTCAAGTGAAACCGTTGAAATCAGATACCAAGTGATTCATAGCGTTAATAGAGTTCCAATCTATTCGTATTATTTATCTTCATGATATGGGCATTATCAGTATAGTGATGTCATGTTATAAGGACACTTTATTCATTTATTTATTTATTTAAGGGGTTGCCATGGAGACGGAAAGAGAGCAGCTTATTCGGCACTGGTCGTCAAGGAGACTGTAAATAACAGACACTCAGGAGAGAACACACACACACACACACCTATCTATGGTCCACGGGGGAGATGACCCCGTCTAGACAGGTGGAAGGCATTATGTCATCCTGTGGTGTGTGTGTGTCCGTGTGCGTGCACGTGTGTGTTTTGCAGAGCTGCTCTGTTCTAGATAATTAACCATACAAGCAACTCTACATCCCACCACAAGCTGTTAAACAGTTAACCCGTTACAGTGCTCTGTTCGCTGTGAGTAACCTGTAGCAACAACAGGGTGATCAAATGAAGATCCTACATCTGTAACCTGTAGCAACAACAGGGTGATCTAATGAAGATCCTACATCTGTAACCTATAGCAACAACAGGGTGATCAAATGAAGATCCTACATCTGTAACCTGTAGCAACAACAGGGTGATCAAATGAAGATCCTACATCTGTAACCTGTAGCAACAACAGGGTGATCAAATGAAGATCCTACATCTGTAACCTATAGCAACAACAGGGTGATCAATTGAAGATCCTACATCTGTAACCTATAGCAACAACAGGGTGATCAAATGAAGATCCCAAACCTCTAACCTGTAGCAACAACAGGGTGATCAAATGAAGATCCTACATCTGTAACCTGTAGCAACAACAGGGTGATCAAATGAAGATCCTACATCTGTAACCTGTAGCAACAACAGGGTGATCAAATGAAGATCCTACATCTGTAACCTGTAGCAACAATGCTTTTCTCCTCTGACAATACAACATCTGATTCAAAGGGGGTGTGGCAGATATCAAAACTCTTCCTGGTAGGATACACTTGTGCTTCCTGACCAAAAGGAGGCTATGGAGGAGGGGAGGATCGTCTTCTGTTTACCTACTAATGAATTGACACACTGCTCGACCACTCAACCACTTATCGGTTTCCGGGTCACGGAGGAGAGAGGACAGAGGAGAGAGGGTGGAGAGCAAACGTTTGCCCAAATGAGAAAAGGCCAGAGAGACAGACAGAGAGAGAGAGACAGAGAGAGAGAGAGACAGAGAGAGAGAGAGAGAGAGAGAGAGACAGACAGAGAGAGACAGAGAGAGGGACAGAGAGAGACACAGAGAGGGACAGAGAGAGAGAGTCAGAGAGGGACAGAGAGAGACAGACAGAGAGAGACAGACATAGATGGACAGAGAGAGACAGACAGAGAGGGACAGACAGAGAGGGACAGAGAGAGACAGACAGAGAGGGACAGACAGAGAGGGACAGAGAGAGACAGACAGAGAGGGACGGACAGAGAGAGACAGACAGAGAGGGACAGAGGGAGAAAGACAGAGAAGGACAGAGAGAGACAGACAGAGAGAAAAGAGTGAGAGAAAGAGAGTGTGAATGTGAGCGAGATGCAGGGTCCCTGATTGCGTTGTTACCCTGTGTTCCCATGCAGGTTTGATGGCGGATAAGGAGGAGAAGCCTGTGGGAGAGGAGGAGGACGAGACAGACCTGAACTACACTCCTCCGGCCCAGAAGACCCTGCAGGAGATACAGGAACTAGACAAGGATGATGAGAGTCTCAGGAAATACAAACAGACTCTACTAGGAGCTGGACCAGTGGTGGGAGGTCAGTGTGTGTTTCTGTGTGTGTGTGTGTGTCTGTGTGTGCTTCCTAGCAATTGACATGGACCCTGCATCAAAGACCACAGTAATACTAGTACTGGACCCTGCATCAAAGGCCACAGTAATACTAGTACTGGACCATGTCATCATGTCATCTAGTCATCTTGTGTGTATCATTTACCACTGTCTAATAGAGCTGATTCACCCTGGTATCTAGTGTTATTGCTGCTTTAATAATAGCTCTCACTCAATATTATGACCAGAACCCCCCATTCTGAACCATCTCTCTGTGTGTGTTTTCAGACCCGACCATTCCCAATGTCCAGGTCACCAGACTGACCCTGATGTGTGACCAAGCACCTGGTCCTATCACCATGGACCTCTCAGGTAAATACCACTCCTTTATCCCTGGTCCCTATCACCATGGACCTCTCAGGTAAATACCACTCCTTTATCCCTGGTCCCTATCACCATGGACCTCTCAGGTAAATACCACTCCTTTATCCCTGGTCCCTATCACCATGGACCTCTCAGGTAAATACCACTCCTTTATCCCTGGTCCTATCACCATGGACCTCTCAGGTAAATACCACTCCTTTATCCCTGGTCCCTATCACCATGGACCTCTCAGGTAAATACCACTCCTTTATCCCTGGTCCTATCACCATGGACCTCTCAGGTAAATACCACTCCTTTATCCCTGGTCCTATCACCATGGACCTCTCAGGAAAATACCACTCCTTTATCACTGGTCCTATCACCATGGAGGTCTCAGGTAAATACCACTCCTTTATCCCTGGTCCTATCACCATGGACCTCTCAGGTAAATACCACTCCTTTATCCCTGGTCCTATCACCATGGACCTCTCAGGTTAATACCACTCCTTTATCCCTGGTCCTATCACCATGGACCTCTCAGGAAAATACCACTCCTTTATCACTGGTCCTATCACCATGGAGGTCTCAGGTAAATACCACTCCTTTATCCCTGGTCCTATCACCATGGACCTCTCAGGTAAATACCACTCCTTTATCCCTGGTCCTATAACCATGGACCTCTCAGGTAAATACCACTCTTTATCCCTGGTCCTATCACCATGGACCTCTCAGGTAAATACCACTCCTTTACCCCTGGTCCTATCACCGTGGACCTCACAGGTAAATACCACTCCTTTATCCCTGGTCCTATCACCATGGACCTCTCAGGTAAATACCACTCCTTTACCCCTGGTCCTATCACCGTGGACCTCTCAGGTAAATACCACTCCTTTATCCCTGGTCCTATCACCGTGGACCTCACAGGTAAATACCACTCCTTTATCCCTGGTCCTATCACCATGGACCTCTCAGGTAAATACCACTCCTTTACCCCTGGTCCTATCACTGTGGACCTCTCAGGTAAATACCACTCCTTTATCCCTGGTCCTATCACCGTGGACCTCTCAGGTAAATACCACTCCTTTACCCTCAGGTAAATACCACTCCTTTATCCCTGGTCCTATCACCATGGAGGTCTCAGGTAAATACCACTCCTTTATCCCTGGTCCTATCACCATGGACCTCTCAGGTAAATACCACTCCTTTATCCCTGGTCCTATCACCATGGACCTCTCAGGAAAATACCACTCCTTTATCACTGGTCCTATCACCATGGAGGTCTCAGGTAAATACCACTCCTTTATCCCTGGTCCTATCACCATGGACCTCTCAGGTAAATACCACTCCTTTATCCCTGGTCCTATCACCATGGACCTCTCAGGTAAATACCACTCCTTTATCCCTGGTCCTATCACCATGGACCTCTCAGGTAAATACCACTCCTTTACCCCTGGTCCTATCACCGTGGACCTCACAGGTAAATACCACTCCTTTATCCCTGGTCCTATCACCGTGGACCTCACAGGTAAATACCACTCCTTTATCCCTGGTCCTATCACCATGGACCTCTCAGGTAAATACCACTCCTTTACCCCTGGTCCTATCACTGTGGACCTCTCAGGTAAATACCACTCCTTTATCCCTGGTCCTATCACCATGGACCTCTCAGGTAAATACCACTCCTTTACCCCTGGTCCTATCACTGTGGACCTCTCAGGTAAATACCACTCCTTTATCCCTGGTCCTGTCACTGTGGACCTCTCAGGTAAATACCACTCCTTTATCCCTGGTCCTATCACCGTGGACCTCTCAGGTAAATACCACTCCTTTATCCCTGGTCCTATCACCATGGACCTCTCAGGTAAATACCACTCCTTTATCCCTGGTCCTATTCTCTATCATATCTCTCCACCATCTCTCCATCCCTCCAGTGTAGTGGGATGTGGCTCTAATATGAATGAAATCAGTGTAGTGGGATGTGGCTCTAATATGAATGAAATCAGTGTAGTGGGATGTGGCTGTAATTTGAATGAAATCAGTGTAGTGGGATGTGGCTCTAATATGAATGAAATCAGTGTAGTGGGATGTGGCTCTAATATGAATGAAATCAGTGTAGTGGGATGTGGTTGTAATATGATGTAATCAGTGTAGTGGGGCGTGGCTGTAATATGATGTAATCAGTGTAGTGGGATGTGGGTGTAATATGATGTAATCAGTGTAGTGGGATGTGGGTGTAATATGATGTAATCAGTGTAGTGGGATGTGGGTGTGGTTTTGTTCCACTGTTATTCTGTGATGGAGAAAGACCAGGCGCTGGATGCTGTTCTTGGGGACAGTGTATGCGCTGGTGGGTGTGTCTGTCTCTCTTTGTCTGTATGTGCATATACAGTGTGTGTGTGTGTGTGTGTGTGTGTGTGTGTGTGTGTGTGTGTCAGGGGGCTGCTCAGCATAGTAATATGGGGTCAACGCCCCTCCTACCGAGCCATGATGATGTCATCCTCCGATATCTAAGTATACCCCACTGTCTTCTATTTCACAAAGGACAACCAACACACACACACATACATACATACATACATACATACACACACACACACACACACACACACACACACACACACACACACACACACACACACACACACACACACACACACACACACACACACACACACATACATACAAACAAACTGAGACTGAGACTAATGTGAAAGGTCACCTGGTTGCTAGACGATAGAACCATCCGAGAGAGAGAGAGAGAAACAGAGAGAGAAGTAGAGAGAGAGAGAGAGCTACACAGAGAGGCAGAGAGAGAGAGAATCTAACCACTTCTGGGAAAATTGGAAAACTCTGAACAAACAACACAAAGAGCTATCTATCCAAAACGGAGATGTATGGATAAACCACTTCTCCAACCCTATAACAAAGAACCAAGAGGAAAAACATATACATGATCAAATAAAAATCTTAGAATCAACTATTAAAGACTACCAGAAACCACTTGATTCTCCAATTACATTAAATAAACTACAGGACAAAATACAAACCCAAAAAGGCCTGTGGGGTTGATGGTATCCTAAATGAAATGATAAAAGGTCCCGTGTAGCTCAGTTGGTAGGGCATGGCATTTGCAACGCCAGGGTTGTGGGTTCGATTCCCACGGGGGGCCAGTATGAAAAAATGTATGCACTCACTTAACTGTAAGTCGCTCTGGATAAGAGCGTCTGCTAAATGACAACAACAAAAAAATATATATATATATACAGACTACAAATTCCAATTGGCTATTCTTAAACTCTTTAACATCATCCTCAGCTCTGGCATCTTCCCCAATATTTGAAACCAAGTACTGATCACCCCAATCCACAAAAGTGGAGACAAATTTGACTCCAATAACTACCGTGGGATATGCGTCAACAGCAACCTTGGGAAAAGACTCTTACATTTCTTCAGCGAAAACAATGTACTGAGCAGATGTCAAATTGGCTTTTTACCAAATTACCGTACGACAGACCACGTATTCACCCTGCACACCCTAATTGACAAATAAACAAACCAAAACAAAGGCAAAGTCTTCTCATGCTTTGTTGATATCAAAAAAACGTTCGACTCAATTTGGCATGAGGGTCTGCTATACAAACTGATGGAAAGTGGTGTTAGGGAGAAAACATACGGCATTATAAAATCCACATACACAAAAATTGGCATAAAACACACACATTTCTTTCCACAGGGCCGTGGGGTGAGACAGGGATGCAGTTTAAGCCCCACCCTCTTCAACATATATATCAACGAATTGGCGAGGGTACTAGAACAGTCTGCAGCACCCGGCCTCACCCTACTAGAATCTGAAGTTAAATGTCTACTGTTTGCTGATGATCTGGTGCTTCTGTCACCAACCAAGGAGGGCCTACAGCAGCACCTAGATCTTCTGCACAGATTCTGTCAGACCTGGGCCCTGACAGTCAATCTCAGTAAGACAAAAATAATAGTGTTCCAAAAAAGGTCCAGTTGCCAGGACCACAAATACAAATTCCATCTAGACACCGTTGCCCTAGAGCACACAAAAAACGATACATACCTCAGCCTAAACATCAGCGCCACAGGTAACTTCCACAAAGCTGTGAACGATTTGAGAGACAAGGCAAGATGGGCCTTCTATGTCATCAAAAGGCACATGAAATTTGACATCCCAATTCGGATCTGGCTAAAAATACTTGAATCAGTTATAGAACCCATTGCCCTTTATGGTTGTGAGGTCTGGGGTCCGCGCACCAACCAAGAATTGACAAAATGTGACAAACACCAAATTGAGACTGCATGCAGAATTCTGCAAGAAATATCCTCTGTGTACAACGTAAAACACCAAATAATGCATGCAGAGCAGAATTAGGCCTTTAAATTGTTTAACTTGGGTCAAACGTTTCAGGTAGCCTGTTCTGCCCACACATTTTCTATAGGATTGAGGTCAGGGCTTTGTGATGGCCACTCCAATACCTTGACTTTGTGGTCCTTAAGCCATTTTGCCACAACTTTGGAAGTATGCTTGGGGTCATTGTCCAATTGCAAGACCCATTTGCGACCAAGCTTTAACTTCCTGACTGATGTCTTGAGATGTTGCTTCAATATATCCACATAATCTTCCTTCCTCATGATGCCATCTATTTTGTGAAGTGCACCAGTCCCTCCTGAAGCAAAGCACCCCCACAGCATGATGCTGCCACCCCGTGCTTCACGGTTGGGATGGTGTTCTGCTTGCAAGCGACCCCCTTTTTCCTCCAAACATAATGATGGTCATTATGGCCAAACAGTTCTATTTTTGTTTCATCAGACCAGAGGACATTTCTCCAAAAAGTACGATCTTTGTCCCCATGTGCAGTTGCAAACCGTAGTCTGGCTTTTCTATGGCAGTTTTGGAGCAGTGGCTTCTTCCTTGCTGAGCGGCCCTTCAGGTAATGTCGATATAGGACTCGTTTTACTGTGGATATAGATACTTTTGTACCTGTTTCCTCCAGCATCTTCACAAGGTCCTTTGCTGTTGTTCTGGGATTGATTTGCACTTTTCGCACCAAAGTATGTTCATCTCAAGGAGACAGAACGCGTCTCCTTCCTGAGTGGTATGACGGCTGCGTGGTCCCACTGTGTTTATACTTGCGTACTATTGTTTGCACAGATGAACGTGGTACCTTCAGGCGTTTGGAAATTGCTCCTAACGATGGATGAATCAGACTTGTGGAGGTCTACAATATTTTTTCTAAGGTCTTGGCTGATTTATTTTGATTTTCCCATGATGTCAAGCAAAGAGGCACTGAGTTTGAAGGTAGGCCTTGAAATAAATCCACAGGTACATCTCCAATTGACTCAAATGATGTGAATTAGTCTATCAGAAGCGTCTAAAGCCATGACATCATTTTCTGGAATTTTCCAAGCTGTTTAAAGGCACAGTCAACTTGGTGTATGTAAACGTCTGACCCACTGGAATTGTGATACAGTGAATTATAAGTGAAATAATCTGTCTATAAACAATTGTTGGATAAATTACTTGTGTCATGCACAAAGTAGATGTCCTAACTGACTTGCCAAAATGATAGTTTGTTAACAATACATTTGTGGAGTGGTTGATAAACAAGTTTTAATGACTCCAACCTAAGTGTATGTAAACTTCCGACTTCAACTGTATACCCCTCTCTTCCTCTTTTGTAGCTGTATAATATTGGTCTGTGATCATCTCCAGTTATAAACCATAACCGGCAGACCAGGGATTCCCCTAGTATAATGTTGACTGAATCTTTCTCTCTCTGAAACTGATCTGAAATCAGCAACAACTAAACTGCTGTCTGTCAGTGGTTTTGAAGCGGAGGATTATTGCATTGTGTTTGACACCAAAGCTGTATGCTTAAAGCTACTGTCTGGGATTCAAACAACAACCCGGCTGCCCCGCCACATATACAGGATCATTCATTTAAAAATGAAATGAATCCCAGACTGTAGCTTAAAGCTAGAAGGGTCATACAGTATGTTCAGCACCACTCCTCCTCTACTCTCCTCCCTCCTCCCTCCTCCCTCCTCCTCTCCTCTCCTCCCTCCCTCCCTCCCTCCCTCCCTCCCTCACTCCCTCCTCCCTCCTCTACTCTCCTCCCTCCTCCCTCCTCCTCTATTCTCCTCCCTCCTCCCTCCTCCCTCCTCCTTCCTCTATTCTCCTCCCTCCTCCCTCCTCCCTCCTCCTCCTCCTCCCTCCTCTACTCTGCTCCCTCCTCCCTCCTCCTCTACTCTCCTCCTCCCTCCTC